>NC_053157.1:190471775-191071775 GCF_016835505.1 Polypterus senegalus | reverse complement strand
TGTGTGTTGTGTGGCAACTCATGTCTCTGCCTGTCTGTGTCAGGTTAGGGCAGCTGTAAGTGCCCTGGTGGTTTACTATATGTGTGTGCATATACATTGTCACAAAAAGCAGACACAAGAGTCATAAAAAGGTTTGGGGCAGCAACCCTTATAATATTCCCTGGCTGCGAATGGGTATATTGCTAGCACTGATGTGCTCAGAACAGAGTCCAAAACAGAACTGCTTAGGTTACTCAAAAATGGCGGCTTTAAAGGCCAATACAGGGAATGTAGTCATAAAGGGTGGAAGCGGAAAGGTCCTTTAGACCCTTTAGCTTCCTCCCATGTGCACGTATGTGACAACATATATATGTACTGTATATATACAGTATTTTTTTTTCCCTTTATTTCTCTCTGTCAAGTTTTGTCATGTTCTGTAAAGTTTTAATATGATCTTGGAAAAAAATAATTATCTATCTATCCATCTATCTAGGTTATGATTGATGTCATATTCTGTTATTAAGTTAAAATTCCTACTAAGTTAAATTGATGCCACATTTTTTAATTTGAGAGAGGAGACTGAAATTGAAGTTAATAAAATCTGCACTGCTAATGTTTATAAGTACTTTACATGACAGCTGAAAATATCCTCTTGTAAAATTAACAACTGTTCTAAACATTACATGAGGATATATATGTGTACACAGCATATTATCTTAAATAAAGTATCCGTTTGAAAAGGGGAACTGTAGGCATGAATGGATACTTGTGGTTAGCAACAATACTTGGGCATGCTGTGACTTTCAAATGACACTCAACTGATATTAAGAGATCTAATATGTGCCAAGAAAACATTCCATACACCATTGCACTTCCACCATCTTTTGCTTTTAACACAAGCCATGATGACTCCATGGATTAATACAGTTCATGCTAAATTCAAGCACAACTCATTTGCACAGCAGCAGTAATCGAGATTGATGACAAGAAGTGACATTTTTTTCATTTTCACTTGTCTAGTTTTTATAATCATGTGCCTCTAGCATTGTCTGTTCTTAGCTGAAAAGAGTGAAACCTACTGTGGTCTTCTGCTGTTGCTGGAGCCTGTTTGCTTTAAGATCTGATGTGTTGTGTGTTCAGAGGTGCTCTTCATCATTATTATAATGTTGTTGTTTAAAATCTATAATGAATTATATAATAGAAACTGTAGGTAATAAAATTCACATATGGGTTTCTGTTAAGCAGGAGCCATCTCATTCAGCACCAACTATCATACTAGTGTCTCTCCCTTTGTAATGTTTTTGGTCAAATAACAACTAAACCTTTTCAGCATGTCTAAATGCTGTACTTATATTGAGTTACAGCAATATCTTTGATTGTTTGGAGGAAAAAACTGCCAACAAGCAGGTCTACCTAATACAGCGCTTCCCGATTCATTTTAGCCTCGCACCCCATGTGACGGACAAGGCCGATTTCGCACCCCCTTGGTTTGAGAAGTATGAAAAAATATGAGGTTAACGCAGAAAAACAGATCACCAATTGTAGCTTTATGAATAATGGATACTTTATTCTCCATTAATAATTGTTTTGGTAAAGCCATACTCGGTGTAATCCTCCTTCCATTTTCAAATTTTTTCACGACTAGCCATGATTAAATGAATGGTAAAAATGTAAGAGCGAAGCGACAGTGACTTATTGAGGCAGGCAGGTGAGAGCACAATAGCACGTGGGCTCGATGTAGTGTGCGTTAAGTCGATCTAAAATGCGTGGTCAGATTCAAAAAAATATATCTTTTTAAGTTCTATTTGGATATAAGTAGGTTCTATTTAGTCGACAAAAATATCTTTGGTAAGGAATGCAAGTTGAATTTAGTCTTTAAAAATGTATGCAATGATGACCGAATTTAACTTACATTCCTACCAAAGATATTTCTGTCGACTAAAAACATAATAAAACTTACTTATATTTAAAATGTAAATAGAACTTGAACAGATACGATAGTTCATAATATCCACGCAGCACTAAGTGCACCTAAGAGCAGAAGTCATCTGATTTAACAAGCAGCGAATTGCACTGATACGAAATAAAAATTAATTATTTAGGAATGGATAGATAAATTAAGATTTTGTACAAATAATGTTTTTCATTTTTCTTCCTCGATGGATTCTGGCACCCCCAGCAACAGTTGCTCGCACCCCCAATTGGGAAGTGCTGCCCTAATATATGCATATGCATGTGTCTTATGTTGTTGAGCTGTCAGTTTCAAACATAATAATAAATTTAATTAGAATCTGAATGGTGTAATCATTTTGATTAAAAAACCTGTACACTTGATACTGCAAATGTTTTAATTGCAGGTCATCCATTCACATTTACAAGGGTTATGGGAACTTGAAAAATCACAACTAATATGCGGGGCCCCCTAACTGTGGTGGCGCATGTCACAGCGGGATATGTTTATGGTTTCATTTCTGTAGTACTAGGGTGTTGTACCATGTTAGCCATTATGAACGTAGTGAGAACTCAAGCAAAATGATCTTTTTTTGTATTGTAAGATATACAATATTATTTACTTACACTAACAGATATTAAATAAAATGTATATTTATATATTATGTGATTTAATGTGATACAAATCATTTTCAGTGTTGTTTGTATTTTTTTTTACTTACATGTAGTCTACAAGTTTCTGCAATCTTTTAGCACGCTCAAAAAAATTCTCATTTAATTGTTTACAACCAAATCACGAATATCTAAAACCACAAATGTCTAGAGGGACTACTATATATATAAAATTGTTTTATAATGTGCATAGTAAATTTGTAGCAAATTAATCAACTGTTTAATGTTCTCAGATTTTATAGTTCACTCTTAATAATTTCACACCAGTTGACACTATTTAATTAAACATATAGTTGAATGACACACGCATCATTAATATGAACAAACACCACCATAGTGGGTCCTCTTGACCACTTGTTTAAGAACAAACATAAGCAAGCAGTTTGGAATCCAAAGTCTGCAGGTACAAACAAATGGGATGCAATAGCCTATCAATGGATTATAACAAGCTTCAAATTCAAAGTAGCAACAGTACACTATATTCTTAAAAAGATTTATGAGATCTTGGAATCATGAGTATATTGGTTATAATGTGAGTGTTAAAAAAAGTGCAAAGTGAGACTGATATTGTGGCTAAAGTACAAGCTACAAAACTCTAATTTTCCTCAAGAGAACATTTAGATGAAAACTGCTGCTTCAAAGAAATAATAAACATTCTTACAGGAACTTGTATGCTATGAGTACAATTTGCACTATGAAATGAACACATATACTGACTGGGTTTACTGGACTAAAACAAGTCAGTTAGGAAAATAATTGTCAGGTACTGTAGTTAGAATGTTTTCAGAACAAATCCACAAGCAAGAAGTTCGCAACGCAATCCCAGTGATCACCAACACGAATGGAGACAAAATCATCGACCATAAAAATATAATGCCCACATTTAGAGACTACTATAAATCCTTATATTTTATTATATTACTGTAATACATTTCTGGATACATTACAGATACCACAAATAGATACTCTTAGTCCGGAGGAACTGGACAAACCTCTGGCGCTATTTACTAGATGCCGTAAAGTCACTTCAGTGCGGGAAAGCAGCAGGCCCTGATGGTTACCCTGCAGAATTTTATAAGAAATTCTCCACTCAGCAAGCTCCCCACCTATTAACAACATTTACAGAAGCTAGAGACAATCAAACTCTTCGTCAAACTTTTCGCCAAGCGTTAATCACCATCTTTCCTAAACAAAATAAGGACTTATTACAATGTGCATCATACAGACCAATTTCACTTCTGAATAATGACGTTAAGATACTCTCAAAAATCACAGCTGGAAGTATGGAGAAAGTGCTTCCTTAGGTAATATCACAAGATTAAACTGGATTTATCAGGGGTTGACACTTATCTTCCAATCTTCAACACCTGTTTAATGTAATATACTCACCAACAAAGTCAAACACCCCAGAAATATTATTATCATTGGATGGAGAAAAAGCATTTGACATGATTGAATGGAAATAACTTTTCACTACATTAGAGAAATTTGGTTTTGACCCGAACGTTTGTGCATGGACCAAACTACTGTATACCAAATGAGAAGCATCAGTTTGTATCAACAACATTTGTTCAGACTACTTTAAATTAGAACGAGGTACCAGACAGGAATGCCCCTTGTCACCGCTGCTATTTGCAATCACCATTGAGCCACTGGCGGTTCACTGTCGAAATGCTGATCAGATAAAGGGGATTATCAGAGAAGGACTGGAACATAAAATTTCTCTCTATGCAGATGATATGGTACTGTATATCTCAGACCCACAAAATTCTGTGCCTGCAGTCTTAACAGCACTTACAGAATTTCAAAAGATCTCTGGTCTCAGATTTAATCTGAATAAAATTGTACTCTTTCCAGTGAATTCTCAAGCATATAATATTAGATTAGACGCCCTACCTTTTATCATTGCAGAACTGTTTAAATACCTAGAGGTAAACATCACAAGTAAACAAAAAGCTCTTTATCAACAAAATGCCGTCTGCATGGAAAAAATTAAGCAAAACTTGCATAGATGGTCAACCCTTCATCTCACTCTATTGCGAA
Source organism: Polypterus senegalus (assembly GCF_016835505.1). Taxonomy (NCBI): domain Eukaryota; kingdom Metazoa; phylum Chordata; class Cladistia; order Polypteriformes; family Polypteridae; genus Polypterus; species Polypterus senegalus. The sequence continues at coordinate 191,067,131 of NC_053157.1, read as the reverse complement.
GAATTAACATTGTTAAGATGAATATTCTTCCTAAGCTTCTTTTTTATTTCAAAACATTCCAATATACATCAATAAATCATTTTTTAAGCAATTAGATTTAACAATAACCTCATTTATCTGGAACTCAAAACATCCACATATCCAAAGAGTGACCCTACAAAGATCAAAGGCAGAAGGTGGCATGGCTCTACCTAACTTTCAGTTTTATTACTGGGCAGCAAAACATACAAGCTATAAAAACCTGGACACAAACATACACAGACCTGGTCCACCATAGAAGTAAAATCCTGCAGTACTTCTTTATATTCCCTGCTTTGTGCCCCAATAAATGCAAGTTATCGGCAATATACTGATAACCCAATTGTGCTTCACTCACTCAGAATATGGAACCAATGTAGAAAGCATTTTAAGATGGAAAAGCTTTTATCTGTGGCATCTCTGCAAGAGAACAACCTCTTTCAACCTTTGCAAACATATACAGTTTTTAATATATGGAACACATTTGGGATTAACTTTCTTATATAGATCTTTATATAGACAACGTCTTTGCATCCTATGAACAATTACATTCCAAGTTTAACATTCCAGCTACACATTTCTTTCACTATCTTCAAATTAGGAGCTTTGTTAAACAGAACCTGCCCGATTTTCCTCACCTTGCACCCTCATCCATGCTGGATAAAATATTGCTCAGTTTCAAGGACTTAGACACCATCTCTGCAATATATAAAATTATTTTATAGTCCCTCCCTTTCAAAGATCCAAGAGGAAACTGGGAAAAGATCTCTTAATCAATATTTCAGAAAAGGAGTGGAAAATAGCAATTCAGAGAATTCACTCGAGCTCCATATGCGCAAAGCATACAATTATTCAACTCAAAATTATATATTGAGCAAATCTGTCACGCTTAAAACTCTCCAAAATGTTTCCAGGGCAGGATCCAAACTGCGAACGCTGCAATCAAGTCCTAGCCTCACTGGGTCATATGTTTTGGTCCTTTGGTCCTTTCAGACAGCCTTGGTGTCACAATCCCTCCTAACCCATTAACAGCTGTGTTTGGTGTTCTTCCAGATGGGTTTAAAGTGGAGAAGGACAAACAAACTGTGATTACATTCACTACACTTTTGGCACGCAGACTTATCTTGCTAAACTGGAAGAATCCTAACTCTCCTCTTTTAAGTCACTGGGAAACCAATGTTTTATACTATATGAAATTGGAAAAAATCAAATATTCAGTTAGAGATTCTGTACAGATTTTTTTCAAAACATGGCAGGATCTAATCAATAATATTTTAGAATAAGCTCTTACAGCATAGAGGAAGCAATTATTTCCACATTTCTTTTTCTTCTCCATTCATCTCTATTGCTTAACTCATTAATTTTGGTGTGTATACAAGCCTTAAGTTTTACCCCATTGGCCATGCTCTCTCTCTCTGGGGTCAACTTGTTCTCAATCGTACTTTTTGTAAAAATTGATTGATTTGTATGGAATTATTACAATAAAATTAATTAAAAAAAGAATGTTTTCAGAACAGTTTGTCATCCAATCAAATTTAATGTAACCACCTATAGCTAATGTAACCATATTTAAGTATCAATCAATCAATCAATCAACATTTATTTATATAGCACATATTCATACAAAAAAAATGTAGCTCAAAGTGCTTTACAAAATGAATAGAAATAGAAGACACAATAAAAGATAAACATAAGTCAACATTAATTAACATAGAATAAGAGTAAGGTCCGATGGCCAGGGTGGACAGAAAAAACAAAAACTCCAAAGCTGGAGAAAAAATAAAATCTGTAGGGTTCCAGACCAAGAGACCGCCCAGTCCCCTCTGGGCATTCTACCTAACATAAATCATCATATTTTCATGGAAGGACCTGATGATGATGGTCACGTAGACTTCTGGCTTTCAGTCCATCATTGTTGGAGCATCATGATGCTTTGAGTAGGTGGTGGTGCAGGCCGCCACCACAAAGAAACCGGAAAAAGAAACAGAAGAGAGAGTAGGGGTCAGTACGGATTTTAGAGCCACCATGAATAGTTATTATGAAGAATTGAACATACAGAGTATCAGGATTAAGTTAAAGTGAAGTTATAAGAAGGCCATGTTAAAGTAATGTGTTTTCAGCAGTGTTTTAAAGTGCTCTACTGTATTTGCCTGGCGAATTCCTATTGGCAGGCTATTCCAGATTTTAGGTGCATAGCAGCAGAAGGCCGCCTCACCACTTCTTTTAAGTTTAGCTTTTGGAATTATAAGGAGACACTCATTTGAAGATCTAAGGTTACGATTTGGAATATAACGTGTCAGGCATTCCGATATATAAGATGGAGCGAGATTATTTAAGGCTTTATAAACCATAAGCAGTATTTTAAAGTCAATCCTGAATGACACAGGCAACCAGTGTAGTGACATCAAAACTGGAGAAATGTGTTCGGATTTTCTTTTCCCAGTTAGGATTCTAGCAGCTGCATTCTGCACTCGTTGCAAATGATTTATGTCTTTTTGGGTAGTCCTGAGAGGAGTGCGTTACAGTAATCTAGTCTACTGAAAACAAAAGCGTGAATTAATTTCTCAGCATCTTTCAATGATATAAGAGGTCTAACTTTAGCTATGTTTCTTAAATGAAAAATGCTGTCCTAGTGGTCTGATGAATATGCGATTTAAAATTCAGATTACAGTCAACGGTTACCCCTAAATTTTTTTACTTCCGTCTTAACTTTTAATCCTAGTGCATTAAGTTTATTTCTGATAACCTCGCTGAATCCATTATTGCCAATTACAAAATTTCAGTTTCTCTTTATTTAGTTTGAGAAAATTACTATTCATCCATTCAGAAATACCAGTAAGACATTGTGTTAGTGTATCGAAAGAGTCGGAGTCATCAGGTGCTATAGATAAGTACAGCTGTGTGTCATCAGCATAGCTGTGGTAGCTCACATTGTAACCTGAGATAATCTGACCTAACGGAAGCATATAGATTGAGAATAACAGCGGACCCAGGATAGAGCCTTGTGGAACACCATATCGGATATCATGTGTCTTTGAGATTTGATTACCACAACTCACAAAGAATTTTCTCCCTGCCAGGTAGGATTCAAACCAATTTAAGACACTGCCAGAGAGGCCCACCCATTGACTAAGGCGATTTCTAAGAATATTATGATCAATGGTGTCAAATGCAGCACTCAGATCTAAGAGGATGAGAACAGATAAATGGCCTCTGTCTGCATTTACCCAAGTCATTTACTACTTTAACAAGTGCAGTTTCTGTACTGTGATTTGTTCTGAAGCCTGACTGAAAGTATCAAGAATAGCATGTTTATTTAGGTGGTCATTTAACTGCATAATGACTGCCTTCTCTAGAATTTTACTTAAGAAGGGCAGGTTAGAAATGGGTCTAAAATTTTCAAAGGCAGAGGGGTCAAGATTATGTTTCTTAAGAAGGGGTTTAACTACAGCAGTCTTAAGACAGTCTGGAAAGACCCCCGTATCTAATGACGAATTTACTATGTCCAGAATATTGTCAATTAGACGCCTGATATTTCTTTGAAAAACCTGGTTGGTATTGGGTCAAGGACGCAGGTGGAGGTTTCAGTTGAGAGATTATACTATGTAATTCAGGTAAATCTATCCTGGTGAAAGCATTTAATTTGTTTATAACGGAGTACCGGGCTTTGGAGGTTCTGCAGTGTTGGGGAGATATACTATGTTATCTCTAATATCATTAATTTTTGAGTGAAAAATACAGCAATGTTCTCACAGGTTTCACTGGAAGTATTCTGGGGGCATTCCTTTGTGTTATCTGGGTTTAACAGACGGTCAATTGTTGAAAATAACACTCTGGGATTACTAGCATTGTTATTTATAATATTAGAGAAATAGCAGCCTCTCAAGACGGACAGTGTTATTGTATTCTGTTATTTTAACTTTTAATATTTCATAGTGGATAGTTAGTTTAGTTTTCCTCCATTTACGCTCAGCTCTACGACCTGTTCTTTTAAATCAGACACTCTTTGGGTCTTCCATGGAATAACAGTACTAGAGGATTTTTAACTGTCTTTTCAGGTGCAACTATGTCAACAGCAGTTCTTACTTTAGAATTAAAGTTTTCCACTTTACTATTTACATTATCCTCGCTATTATAGCTGGCATTATAAACGGACTGATTGCTTAGAATAGTTGTAAGTTTTAAAGCTGCTGATGAGTCAAAGAAGCGTTTTTTAACAAAATGCTTCTCATGAGCGTTTTCTATCTTTATTTCTATATTAAATAGTAGAAGGAAATGGTCTGATAGACCGATATCAGTGACCTGCTTTATATCAACTTTAAGTCCTTTAGTAATCACTAAGTCTAACGTATGACCTGCTTTATGTGTAGGCTGATTTACGAGCTGCCTCAAATCAAAAGAGTCCAGGAGGTTCATGAATTCCTTTACCTTTTGGTCACACTGATTGTCGACATGAAAGTTAAAGTCGCGACTATTAAGAGTGCATCATAGTTTGTAACTAAAATTGACATTAAGTCAGAGAATTCCTCAAGGAAAGACGCGTTATATTTAGGAGGTCTATACACGGATAATACGAGAACGTGAGAATCTCCATGAATAACAACGGCTAGATATTCAAAGGACTTAAATTTACCAAAACTAACATCTTTACATTTTAATCAGCTCGAGTAAATGTTTGCCAAACCGCCTTTTCCCTGGCGGTCGCACGAGTAAAACTGTAATCCGGAGGCGCAGATTCGATTAAAACTGCGCCCCATTGAATTAAGCCATGTTTCATTTAGCGCAATAAAATCAATGTTTCTATCACTAATAAGATCGTTTATAAAAAATGTCTTGTTAGTTAAAGCTCTAACATTTAATAGTGCCATATTTAATGTTTCTGAAGGGCAGAGCTGAATTTTATGCGTGTTATCGGTAATCGGAACAAAAATTAAGTTATTTTTGTTAACGCCGCTCTGTGTGTACTTTTTATGTAATCTACAATCCGTTTTTATAGTCTTAATGCAGTGTTGATCTGAAGTAGTAATTTCAATTAAATTATTGGTGTTTTGCCGCACTGCCTAGATTTTTACGCATTAAGATTTGTTATTAGATTATTAATGATGTGCACTTTAACGGAAGACTCTGTTAAGCCATTATGTCCTATCAAACCAGTAGCATTACGTAAGGGGTTAGCAGTAGAAGTAGACAGTCAAGATAGACGAATTACCTTAGCGATGTTTTCGGAGAGGACCCGGGCGCCAAATCTATTCGGATGCAGTCCATCCCGCTTGAAGAAGCGGCCTTTCCAAAAAAGATCCCAGTTGTCTATAAACCCGATGTCTTGATTCTCGCAGAAGCCTCTCAGCCAGTTGTTTAAACCCAGCAGACGACTGTAGTATTCATGCGATCGTCTGACGAGAGGTAGTGGACCCGAGATGAAGATTTTTGCGGATGGGGTCCTCTCCTTCGTGTCTTCAACTAGTGCTGCGAAGTCAGCCTTGAGAACCTCTGACTCTCGGTGCCTTATGTCGTTTACGCCGGCATGTAGAATGATGGATCCAATTGCCCTCTTGTGCTTCTGGTAGAAGGTCGGCGCCCGCCTCATCACATCTCGAACTCGAGCACCGGGAAAACAAGAAACAAAGGATTTTTGATTAGGGCACGTGATATTCAGGTTTCGTACAATGGAATCACCTACCACGATTATATCACCCGGGTTGAAGGCAGACTGGGGACGGAGAGGGTCGAATCGATTCTGGATTTGAATGCTCGCCTGTGCCGCTGGAGGTGTTCTAGCCTTGAACCCCCGCCTGCAAAGCTGAAACCCGTCGAGGTCTTCATCAGCGTTGTTCCTACGAGGCGCGGGGGCGAAGCTTACTTGCCCTTGGACTTGAGCGGCACGAGGTGGGGTTGATGTTACGCCGGCTTCGTTGTTTGGTGTGGTTTGTCCAGCAGCCGAGTCTTCAAGTCTCTGAGGTACCTTCGTCTAGACAGGAGTTTCTGAATCTGTTTGTCGAGTGCCTGGAGTTCCTCGACAACGATGGCAACGCGATTCATCTCACTGTCGGCCATTGTCTGCTTCTACTTCCGCTTCCGCTTCGTCACCTAGGAAAGAAAGAGAGAAAGTTCAAGTAGAGATTCTGCTGGCAACCATTTTCTTTGGGGTGCACCCAAGGATGGAATGCTATCACTGAGACATGCAGCTGGAATTGTGGCATGGAAAAAAAGACCCGATTACCTTTGAAAGTCAGATGGAATTGGATTTCTGCTATAATTCTCCTCCATCTTAACTGATAATCGCCATTGTTTCTGGAAATGAAATTTTTTATCGTCTCATTAAGTATCCCTCAGTGTCATGGGAGCTCTAGATGGCAGCCCCTGTGGATTGCAGCAGTGCCTAGGACTTCCACAGGGCTTCATGTGAGTTGGAGTTTGGTGCAGCTCTGTTGGGATCTGTGGGTACCACCAGGGGGTGCTGTAGCTTCTGCTGAGCCCTACAGAGCAGCTTTTCCGCCTTTAATGTGGCAACGAGTCCCTGGAGCACTTCCGGGTGCGTTATAAAAGGAGCAAGCAGCCACTACTCTGAGACCCAGAGTTGGCAGGAGGAATACGATGCATGCCGGGGGAGATTGAAGGAGAAAGAAAAGAAGTGTATTGTTCTTTGGGATTGTGTGTTAGACTTGCAGGGAACAGGGAGAAGGGAAAAGAAAAATAAATCACGTGTGCTGTTATATCGGTGTCATACGCCTGTCTGTGTAAGGGATGGAATTTACAGTGCACTTATTGGCATAACTGACATTCCTGTTCCACAGGATTGGCAAGAATTGAATACAAGTAACCCCTTTCACACAGCACAGGTAACAGTAACATTTTGAGTAATATCTAAAGTCAGTTAATATATTTTGCTTGCAATGCCAGAAATGTTGATTAGGATTCAATTATTTCTTTTATGACTGTTCAACATTGATGCACTCCCTCAGTGGAGCACCCATATTTATTTGACTTCAACTAGACTAATGACAGAGTGCTATGTTGTGCTTGTTCGAACTACCCATAAGCCATTGCAAATGTGTTATTTTGTCTCTATCTCTTGCGGTTGCAGCGTAATTTTCTAGTTGCCTTTACTTTTTGATTAACCCACATATTTTCGCGATTTCATTTTTGTGGTAGATGTTACTAAAGTTTCAGGGTCACTGCTGTGTGTTGCTGTTGCCATTCTTGATATCAAGTGAAGTCTGGTTTAATGTGAGCATGGGACTCCATCAAGAGTGTGTCTTGTTTCAAGGCAGAGCAAGGTTAAATGAGTATTAAGTCTCTGCTGATTGCAACTTTTTTTGCCTCATTATTCATCTACCTCCAACACTCAATTTATGTAATGTAGCCAGAATGAGAATTAGAACTTCCTAATCTGAGGTCAGGGTGCTCTCTTGAAGAAGGGTTACTTCTCTCCTGCATATAAGGGAAGAGCAGCTGCCACAAGTTGAGAAGATTGTGTAGAGACTTTGACAAATGTGTTGGTACTCTTCCACAAAAAAGGGGAACTCTGAATTGTCTCTGAAATAATTTAAAAGTGGCAAAAGTAATTGGCACCCTTCATTGTTTGTTCCGCATTTCACAAAAATCAGACTTTTCTTTACAGTTTTAAATCAGCAGAATATTTCAGATGATAAAACAAATGAAAATGGCAATTGACAAAAATAATGCGGCCCTTCACTTAATATTTTGTTGCACAATGTTTAGGGACAATCATTGCAAACAAGTGATTCATTTATCTCTCAGAGAGATATATGCAGCTGTCAACAGGTAGTTTCACCCACTTTATCTGAGCAAACTGTTCCAGCTATGTCTGGTTTGAAGGTTTCCTTCTCCAGAGTGCATGTTTCAGTTCCTTCCATAGATGTTTGATAGGATTCAAATCAGGGCTCATAAAAGGCCATTTCAGAATAGTCCAGTGTTTTGTTCATTGCCATTCTTGGGTGCTTTTTGGGCCCACTTTCACTCAAAGCGATAGGTGGTTTGATCAGACGCTGATGGACCTTGACCTTGGAGTTTAGCTTGTTTCTATTTGGAAGATGTCCATGGCTTTTTGTCTACCATTCTCTTTCTATTCTTCTGCCCATTGTGGCGTTGATTTACCTCTTGCAGCTGCATTCAGAGAGGTTGCCTACAGCCTCTTGATCTTCCTAATAATATCTGCAACTGTTGTCACAGGAACATCAAGCTGCTTGGAGATGATCTTATTGTGTTTGCCTTTAACATGCGTGTCTATCATTTTTTTCTCATCACCTTAGACAACTTCAGTGTGGGGCACACAATGATACCAAGCAGAAGAGTAACTAATTTTCTCCATTTAATAGGCTGGAAGACTGGTTGCATGATTGGAGACGTGTGATACTAATTGAATAAAAGGGGTAACACTAAATGTGTCAAGGTCATTTTTATTGGCTAACTAAAAAGATTATTGTAATCTTATTGTAATTGTAATCTTGTAATCTTATTGTAATTGTAATCTTGTAATTATATTGTAATCTTTTCAGTTAGCCAATAAAAGGTGTCATTTTGCTTGACTTCTCACTACATTCATAATGCCTAACATGGTACAACACTCTAGTACTACAAGTTATTTTTGAAAATCTTTGTAAAATAAGCAATACCTTTTCTCTTTTCACACTTGCATTGCTTTACTCAATAACATATCAAAGGCATGCAGAAATAAATGGCGTAATTGCTATTCATTGAATCACTTTTTGGGAGGCATACAGCACTTTTTCACTGAGCTGTAAAGGTACCAGCAAATTTGCCCATGTCTTTAATGAAGGCTCTTGAACAAGAGTGTGGGTGAAATTGATAATAAGCTATGAATCAACATATGAATCTGCACCTTTCAAGAAACTTTTTTTTAGTTTTAATGACGCCTTTTAGGACACCTTTTATGCAGGTGATATTCATTTACTTCTTTCCTTTAAACCAAATGATTCATCCTTGAGTTAGACTTCAAGCACATCAGTGTTTAAAGTTAAGGGAGATAGAATTGCAAAGCTCAACAAAGTTGTGGGTTCAGAACAAATCTTTCATCAAAATAAAATCATTAACCAAAAGTCAAAATCAGAAGTTTATCACACTAAGGATCTTGGAAACACAACATTACACTAGAAAGTATTGTGAATAAAATTTACAATTTGGAAACTGTGGAGCATGCAGTGATGGCTTATAAATCTTTGCACAGATGATATCTTAGGACTCAAGTTCCACTGACATTTTTTCCTCCTCATCTTTTCTGACTATTTTTTCAATAGTTTTGCATTTGGCTCAGTCAGTGTAACTACCTGGACCCTACAGAGGTTGTACAGGTAGTCCAACTTCTCCAAGATGGCACATCAATATGTGCCATTGCCAGAAGGTTTGCATGGAGGAGATTCCAGGTGACAGGCAGTTACTCTAGGAGAGCTGGACAGGGCCGAAAAAGGTCCTTAACCCATCAGCAGGACTGGTATCTGCTTCTTTGGGCAAGGAGGAAAAGGATGAGCACTGTCAGAGCCCTACCAAATTACCTCCAGGAGGCCACTGGTGTGAATGTCTCTGACCAAACAATCAGAAACAGGCTTCATGAAGGTGGCCTGAGGGCCCGACGTCCTCTAGTGAGCCCTGTGCTCACTGCCCGGCATTGCCATAGAATACCAGAATTGATAGGTCCACCACTGGTACTCTGTGCCTGTCACAGATGAGAGCAGGTTCACCCCAAGCACATGTGACAGACGTGAAATGGTCTAGAGAAGCCATGGAGAATGTTATGCTGCCTGTAACATCATTCAGCATGACCAGTTGGGTGGTGGGTCAGTGATGGTCTGGGGAGGCATATCCACGGAGGGACTCACAGAGCTCTACAGGCTAGAGAATGGCACCTTGACTGCCATTAGGTATTGGGATGAAATTCTTGGACCCATTGTTAGACCCTATGCTGGTGCAGTGGATCCTGGGTTCCTCATGTGGCAAAGGTATGCAGGCAGTTCCTGGAGGATGAAGGAATTGATACCATTGACTGACCCTTATGCTCGCCTGACCTAAATCCAATAGAACACCTCTGGGACATTATGTTTCGGTCCATCCGACACCGCCAGGTTGCCCCTTCCGACTTTTGTCCAGGAGCTCAGTAATGCCCTGGTTCAGATCTGGGAGGAGATCCCACAGGACACCATCCATCGTCTCATTAGGAGCATACCCTGACTTTGTCAGACATGCATACAAGCATGTGAGGGCATACAAATTACTGAGTAAAATTCTGAGTTGCTGCAATGAAATTTCGGACTAGCCTGCCACATCTTTTTTTCACATTGACTTTTGGGGTGTCTTTGAATTCAGCCCTCTGTAGGTTGATAATTTTCATTTCCATCAAACAATGTGGCATCCTTTTGTTCCTAACGCATACCTACCTAGTCCATATCAGTAGAGATATCCAGCAGGATTTTTTTCCCATTGAGATCTGATGTGTTTTCAAAGTGTTTCTTTAATTTTTTGAGCAGTTTATATAGTTACATTCTTTGGATGTTTAAGCAGAATATTGCACAACAAATGGTACATATGAGGACCAACTGTGGGAATATGTGAATTGTTAACATAGTAATTATAAAGAATCCTTATTTAAATCCTTATTCATTTCATACTTTAGAAAAAAAAATTAGAACCATATTTTTAATTGGTGCATTTCACTGACCTGTTTATTTCAATTTATGATCATAAGAAGACAAAATCTATAATGATGCTTAACCTGCATGTCATTTAAGACTACCTAGAGAAAAATTAACACAGACACAAAGAATTTCTGAAAAACCGATAAAGGAAGTTACTAGGATTCAAGCCCAATTTCCAAGAGCTCTGTGGTAGCAAAACTAACATTGGCAATTCACTTCTGATACTGAAAATGCAATACTTATTTGGGTACATTGCACAATATCCTTTCTAAGATAAATAAGACCGAATGAACTTAATTTTCTGTTTACCTAATTCAACATGATTTTGGTATTTATGTACTAAAAAAGGAAGAATTTAATTTATGCTATTCCAATGTAAATATTTAAAATGTATTATTTATTAATCCCTTCATGTTTAAAAGACCCTCCATAGTTTTGATAGCTTTTAGTTTCAGGATCCTGGCTGCTTCATCTTTGCCTGCACTTCTCTTTAAAGAGTAATTCCTCACAATGATGGCCTAATTTTCCTTAACATACTCTCTCAAACACAACCTCATCAGACTGGCAGAATTGCCATTTAACCTCAGAGCTGTGTCTTTGAGAGCAGCATATACACCAGGATAATAACGTAGCATTAATGATAAGTAACCTAATGATATTGATATCTTTGACAGCTGTTCAAAAGAGTTTTTCTTTTCTTCCTCCCTGGACCTTGTACCTAACCTATACAAATATATGTCAATAATTGTTTTACTGTCGTCTCCTGCTCCAGAAGTCATCTCAGGTACTCACTAAACATTTTAGCAGTGTTCATCCATTTCTAATATTTATAGTCAAAGTATCTACAGTATGACTCCGTATGAAATCCGTCTTTTTATCAGTTTTATTTCTTCCTCAGTTTATTACAATCCAACTGACTCACACAGTTGCCTTCTCTATTGCTCCTTCCTTCTCAGGCACAAACAATAACTCCTTTTCACAGTTGAGCACATTCCACCATCTGTATAGAAAAGTGGACTTCCGTAATAAATCACTCAGAATGGGGTGCTTTTTTCATTAATGGGGGATGCCAAACTCATATTGTAGCCAAGATGGGAGTACACCTTGCAACACTTCTCCACAGAAGAACACCAAAAAGTACTCCTGCATTCCACTAATCTTCACCGTCCATCCTAAAACTATATCTCTCACACAGGTCATGAAACAAAATCTTTATATTTTGCAGACTGATCCTTTCCATATGACTCTTTTTCCTAGTCTACTCCCACTCTCCATCTCACCCATGACCACCTAACTTAAAAACACTTCTTCACTTCACAAAGCATAGCCACCTTCACACTGGGCACTTTCTTTTCTAACAGGAGCTGCTGTATAACTTGCAGATACGTCATCAATACAGTTCTATCTGGTCCCTATGGAAAATCTAATATTATGCAAAAATCCTCCTGCCAGTCCAAAAATCTTATTTACTGCATATCCAACCATCTGTATAGGTGAAAGAGGAAAGAAGCTTGCAGATTGTTTCAGTGAGCACGTTCAAGTCAGAACGTAAGACCTTACAAAGCCTATTGCAGAACTCTTCAAATCTCTTGATCACAGCCACACTGATCTCTTTGTTTTTGTACTTTAATACGGTTTCAAAGACACGTTTCAAAGAAGAACAGAACACGCTAAGCTCATTGTCAAGCATGGATCACACATATCTCTAACACTAAATTACCAACTAACTATTTAATCTCTTCTGTCATTTTCACTAATGGCTACTTCTTGCATCTTCACATGTCTTTTAATCCTTTCATCTTCCTTGATTTTGTTCCCTCCTTCACCTTTTATGTACATAACTTTCTTTTTCTTTTCGGCTATATAGGTGATGAAAGTTATGCACCTGAAATGTTGAATTTCTAATCTTCTCTTTAACCTTTGAATTTTATTTCTTGTTTTGAAAAGCATATAATCAATCTCGGTTTATGAAAGTCACCATACAGCTTTTTCATTCCACATGAAAATAATGATTTTTTGATTACAATATTTTAGCTGTGGTGATTTTAATTTTCTTGTTTATGTGAACAATAACTCATCTTTTCAGTAATGTATAAAAGACTCGCAAGCTTTTAATTAGAAACACTACAAAACGCATTGGAAAGAAAAGGCATAAATTGCAAATACTTGTTGCCAAGATACTTTCCAGCCTGTACTTTCTTAATTAGCATTTTATTTTTAGTTTCAATTAATTTTTTTAAAATTCTTTATCTTTGTGTTCCTTGTATCATCCTTAGTGGGGAAACATTGTGCCTTGTTCAGAATTAAAAAGCCTCCTTGTTATACTTTATCTGGTGCCAAATACCAGTGTCATCTGCAACACAGAGAAGATGCTGGTCTTAGAGGTAAACCCTCAAAGAAAAAACATCTGAAACTGGCAAATGAAATGAAGATATTAAAATGGGCAAAGGAACACAGACATTGAACAGAAGATGTCTGAAAATGCATATTATGACTAGCATCCGGTAATCATATTTTGCCTTTTGCACATAAAAATGTGGCAGGGCTACATAAACTGTCAGTCGTGTTTTTTTAGTATATAAAAGCTTTGTTTTTGTTAAACTTTTCCATATATATAAAATATATACACCTGAAGAAGAGTTTCCCTGCTGCATCTGCAAGGAACCAGGCATGGCACTTGACCCTTGAAGGAGAAGGGGGCTCCTGTTTCTTCTAGGTTAAATACAGTATAAGTTAGGACCACATATTTCAAAAAGAAAATGGAAGCATCAGACAATTATGATCAATCGTATCAGACTGCTTTTCTTGAGTCATCGGTGAGACTGTTTGGGTTCATGCTATGAAATAGCACCGTTTGTATTGTGGTTTTCTGTCATTTCATCATTTGGGACTTGGCTGGCTTTCATCCATTTCTCAATCTCCACAATCTCTGTTATTTCATTGGACTTTTTGTGTATATGAATGTTTGTTTGTCATTTTGTGAATTATATATTTTTTTGGTTAAGACAAGGGAGGTTGGGACTGTGTCGATTTGTTTTTTTTTATTTGCATCTGCATCAGGATCAGGGAATATGGGGATGTATGTGTATTATATTTCATCATTTTTCAATATATGCATTTTTTTCACATACTGAAACTTTTATCTTTGACCAACTTTGCTTGTTTCTACCGTCAACTGGGGTACTTGAGCTGAGGGGCGGGTAAGGAATGAAAGGGTAAGTACAGTTTGATATGGAAGAGTCCAGACTTCGGTCTGGCTCAGCCAGAGCAGGTGACTTGCTGCCTTCTGAGTGTGAGTGCGGTTGTTACAACATTGGTATTTGGTGTGTATCCTAGGAAGAAGGATATGTAAGGTGTTTGTTTCTCAAAGTATGTATTCTGATGTACTTCCTCTTCTTTATTTGTCTTGGTTAGCTCCTGTTTGACATCTTCTCTCAAGACAGTAATAGACACCTTTGTAAGAAATCTCTAATTTCTTGGCAATCTGTCACATGGAATGACCTTCATTCTGCAAAAAACAAAACAAAACAAAAAAAAAAACAATAGATTGACATGTTTGTTGAGAAAGCTGTTTCATTTTGGTCATTTTTCAACACAGAATGTAATTTTATGGATGCCAGCACCTTGTAATCCAAGTGAGCAGAAAAACGGGTTTCACTGGTGATAGTGAAAATACAAAGGTTTTTCTAATAACCAATTAGCATATGTATATAAAAATTAATAATTAAGGATAAGCAATTACCATTATTAAACTGAAGAAATGGCTGGAGTAACTGGGGCTTTTTAGTCATATGTGAATATAGCGGGTTGGAAAATGACTGACTGACTAATTTCAATATGTAATATCCATTAGCTGTACTAGTAATTTTTTTCTATATTGTTAAATCAATTTAATGGTATCTTAATTAAAAGAAATATCAATTTATATCTAAAACATGAAAAGTTCTGGGTGTATCCAGACATTTGACTGGTAGCATATATATACAGTATATATACAGTGGATTCAGGAAATATTCAAACCCCTTCACATTCTACACACTGTATTGTGTTGTGGATTTAATTTTAAGTGAATAAATGTACCATTTCTGCCATTCAATCTACACTCAATAAAAGAGAACTGCAAAGTGAAAACATATTTTCAGAAAGATTTGAAACATCATTAAAAATCAAAAACCGAAATCTCTCATCCCTTTTGCCAGACGTTAGAGCTTTGAGTCTCCTTGGTTAGTCTAAACAAGATCTGAACATCTTGATTTGGGCAGTTTATTGCATTTTTCCTGGCAGATCTTCCAAACTCCAGTAAACTGGATGGGAATCATCTGTAAACTGCCATCTTCACATCTCTCCACACATGTTCTTTAATGTTCAAGTCTGGGCTTTGCCTGTATCATTCAAATACATTTAGAGACTTTTTCCATAGCCACTCTAGCATTACATTGGCTGTATGCATCATGTTACTGCTGCGCTGATAGATGAACTGTCATCCTAGTTTGATATCACATGTTCTGTAGAGCAGGTTTTCTTCAAGGATCTCTCTATATTTGGCTGTATTTTTCCTTCCATAAATCCTGACAAGTCTTCCTGTCCCTGTCTCTAATAAGCACCCACATAATATGATGCTACACCACAATGCTTAACTGAAAGGGATGGTATTATTCAGGTGATGAGCAGTGCCTGGAGCTCTGACCAAATAGTTCCATTTTTGTCTCATCAGTCCAGAGAAAGTTTTTACTCATGCTCACAGAGTCCTTTAAATGTTGTTTGTCAGACTCCAAGTGGGAGTTAACAGATTTTCTATAAATAGCTGATTGACAGAGTTTTCCTAAGATGGTTGTCCTTCTGATAAGTCCTCCGAATTCTGCAGAGGACTTCTGAAGCTCTGTTCAAGTGAGCATTGGGCTCTTGGTCACCTTCTAAACCATGGCCCTTCTTGCCTGGTTACTCATTTTGGGTGGACAGCCAACTCTAGGAAATGTACTGGAGGTTCCAAACTTCTTCCATTTCATAATTATTGAAGGTACAGTGCTCCTTGGAATATTTTGATATCCTTGTCATGATCTATGCTTCATCACAATGTGATCACAGAGGTCTACGGAAGAAGCATTACCAGTCACCAAAGGCAAGAACTACTAGACATAAAAACAATTTCTTTCCTACTTCAGTCACTATGGTCAAACACAAACACATTCCTAAACTCCTCCTTACATGCTAAATTATGCTTATTTTGTAAGAATTTACTTGATATATTTCTGGGAGACAGTGTAATTGTACATTATTATATTATTTTAATTTGTATTTTTTTTAAGTATTTCCACTACTACTGTATAATTGTTTGTGATGGTGTCATGTATTGTATTTATCTTGTTATGTGTATGGATGTAACACTAAAAGAAATTCCTAGCTACTTTGTTACCTGGCAATAATGTTCAAGTTAAACAGAGAGCTCTTTAGACTTTATGGTTTGGTTTTTGTCTTGCCATGCAGTGTCAATTGTAGGACCTCATATCCAGAGGTGTCTGCCTCTCTAAACAATTTTTAATCAAGTTAATTTGCCACAGGTAGACTTAATCAAGATCTAGAATTAAAGCAAACAGGATGCAACAGACCACAATTTGGAGGGCCAAAGCAAAGGGTCAGAACACTTGAGAGATTTCAGTTGTTGATATTTAACAACTTTGAAAACCTTTCTAAAAAGATGTTTTCACTTTGTACTTATGTTTTATCCAGTATAGATTGATAGGTAAAAATGTCAAATGTATGTATTTTAAATTGAATCTACAACACAATAAAGTTTCTGAATCCAGACACATACACACATGCATACACACTTATGTATATATATTGTGATAGACAGCCAGCAACTCAATCCAGTCGGAACGTCCTAGAATGGGAAGAGTGGAGAAGGGCAGCCTTTCCAGAACACTGCCTTCCCCAGGACGCTAGGTGGCAGCTCACCTGGATGGTAAATGTACCCCGGATTCCCGCAGGGCATCATCGGACATGGAGTCCATTTTTTCAGCCCTGTTGGGTGCCATGGGTGCTGCCAGGGCAAGCTAATAAAGGACCTGGGGACTCCTACTTTTCTTACAACCCGGAATTACTTCAGAGACACAAGAACAGAAGCCCACAGTACTTCTAGGATGCTTGAGGAGGAAGATGTGGCGTTTTACCAGGAAGAAGAGGAGAAACACTTTCAGGTCAAGGAATATACAGTATAAAGGACTGTTCAAGACCCAGCAAGTAGAGCCGTTGTTGGGTGACAAATCTGCTGGGAGTGTTGGATTATTGTTATTGGTTATTGTTATTAGAGAATTGTGGCGAGTGTGGTGCTTTGTGCACTTTATTGAAGAAAATATTAAAAATTCTTCTTGGTGATTTTACACGTGTGTCCTGGACGTCTGTCTGTTAGGTTTTGAGGGGGCAACAGTGACCCCTAGCGTCCACAATATATATATACACACACAATATTTATATGCACATATATTTACACACACACATACACTTAAGGTTTCTAAACTCTTTTGGGACTCCCCCCAACCGAAAGACACACCGAAAAGAGCGTACCTAAGGGTGATCTCTGCGTCTGTGGAAGACAGCCTATCAGTTGCCGGGGCAACCGCACCCAGCACTGTAGCGGCTTACAGCAAAAGCAAATCCAAGCCGATCACGTTCCTGCTATAAGTGCCTGTCGTCGATTGGTGATACAAGGAACATTATAAATGTAGGCAACAGTATTACTTGGCCACAACCCTGCCTGATTGCTGTGTCTGTGTATACAGTATTAGATCCTTCTACATTAAATAACCATGCTGTTCCTGTTTTAAGTTGAAGCTTGCTAAAATATTGAGACTCAGACTCGTGTTTTGGGGTGCAAACAGGGACTCATACTTCACTATATATATACTAGCAAAATACCCGCGCTTCGCAGCTGAGAAGTAGTATGTTAAAGAAGTTATGAAAAAAAAAGGAAACATTTTAAAAATAACGTAAACATGATTGTCAATGTAATTGTTTTGTGACTGTTATGAGTGTTGCTGTCATCAAGGATTTGATTATCATTATTTCTTTCAATCAGGTTCGTAGTTGGAGGATGTGTTGTGTTCAAGTTACATTCTGTGTTTGTCAACTGTTGTAAAGATTTGTTGTAAACAGGTTTCATTCATCGAAGTGTTCACAACCCAAATCAGTACTCGTGAATCTAAGATGTTTAACAGGCATTCCCAGTATTAAGTTGTGGATTTGCCTGTGAATATTTAGTGGCAGCGTGTCTATGAACTTAATTTAAACTTAAGTTTTACACCTTGCTTTCCTATTGATATGTCTAGAAAGGCTTGTTCAGCTTCAGAGGTTTGTTCCTTTCTTACTGCATCAATAAACAGCTCGTCTTCCTCTTTATCTGAGACATCACACACTGCATGCACGGGTTTGCCTTTCCCAGTCCTGCAAACTTTAGCGAAGTGATTCAATTTACCACATTTTTTTCACCACTGTCTTCCTTTAGCTGGACATTAATTTTTTCCACCGTGTGCTTTGTTTCCGAAGTAGCTGCACTTATGAACATGCACTTATGAATATGCTTGTATGCGTCACTCGCTTCATATTCTTTTGCTGCCTTCTCAATTGTGTAATGCGTTTTTTGTTCAGCACTCTTTGGAGCTCTTGCTTGTTGTCTGCGTACTGCGTTCACAGTCAGTTCATGTCAGCCGCTCGGAGTACATGCATCGAAGGTTCTCAGCTGTGGTTGTGCTATCTCGTGCGATCTTGTGATGTCCACGGCTTTATTTAATGTTAGCTAAGACTCGACACTTAAAAGTTTCTCTCGCGCTTTTGCTGAGATTGTGCCAAACACTATTTTATCCCTGACCGCCGCATCTTCATTTGCATAAGCACAGTCCTTCACCAGCAATTTTAACTCCGTTACAAAGTAATGAAAAGTCTCGCTTATACCCTGCGTCCTCTCATTAAACTTGTATCTCGCAAATATTGTATTCGTCTTAGGCATGACAAACGTCTCAAAATGGTCATAATAAGTTTTCAGTACCTTGTCTTCCTCCTGGGTGAGAGTCCATGTGTTAAAAATGTCTCTTCCTTTTACCCCAGTCCACAGGAGCAGGTAGCTGCATTTCTCACTCTCATCTTTGCCTTTTAGCAGGCCAGAAAACATCAGCTCCACGTGGTTAACGCAGGTTCAGAGAATCCCAGACAATTCGTGGCGAGGGAACTCCAACAAAATCCAAGACTATCCTCTATTCTGACACCATGTCTTGTTTTCACAAATTGTGAAAAATAAAATGATGGTGAGACTTTCTTTTAATGTATGCAGGGGAACTTTATTTATTACAGCTCTTACATTCACAGCATCCGTGCTCTAAATTAACTTCCATAATGGTAACCTTGAGGTCCCTTTTTCTGGTGCCTGCCTGATGACATAGGTGCCCAAACCATGCCTGAAAATAATACATTTCAATGACATATAAAATTTACAGTGATCACCTCGATAGAAATCTCACCACCCAAATCGCTACTCGTGAATCTAAGATGTTTAAGAGGCATTCCCGGTTTTAACTTTCTGATTTGCCTGCGAATATTTAGCGGTAGCATGTCTATTGGATTGCTGCTGACAGACGGCCTTATATGGGGAGGTGTGGGTATTGGGGACGCAATATAGGCAGGCAGCCAACTACGTGGGAGGCGTGGTAATGGGGGACGCAACTCCGCCTCACACGGCGGCCGTGCTGCAGGCTGTGGCCATATATATATGTACATAAGTAGGATTCAGTTATGACCGTTACACATAGAATTTCAATATGAAACCTGCTTAACTTTTGTAAGTAAGCTGTAAGGAATGAGCCTGCCAAATTTCAGCCTTCTTCCTACACGGGAAGTTGGAGAATTAGTGATCAGTCAGTCAGTCAGTGAGGGCTTTGCCTTTTATTAGTATATATATATATATATATATATATATATATATATATATGATAATATGGATATATGTGAAGGTTTGGGATATAAGCTTGGAAAACTCCTTTTAATATGTGTTGTTTGACAAAACAAAAAAAACTGAAACATCAGTCCAAAATATTTAATCCAATGATAGAAGTAGCTGTCACCATGGGAGATTGTCATTGCATGCAGGGTACGGAATGAATACCAACTTGGTTAGGTTGTTACAATTCTTAAACAGGGAACAGACCAAAAGGGATGGTTCTTCTGGCATTGAGGAAGACATTACATCATGTGTCTGATGTTTTCTCCTCCTCCAGTTTAAGGAAACAAAGACAAATGTTATTGGTTGTGTTGCATTCAAGTTCTACCCCATCATTTTTACCTCATGAGAAACACTGGCATGTTCCAGAGGCTTGTACGAGTGTCAATGTATATGTAAATAAACATATACTGTATACTGTATGTAAAATGATATAATTAAAACATGACAGATAAAGATTAATTATTCATTGAGATTTTGGAAGCAAAAAATGAGACAAGGTAAATTCCAAAGGTAAAGCTTCCTTTGTTTACCAGTATATGGAAACTTCTCTGTTGCTCACATTAATGATTATGATCAAATCAATTTTTTGCCCTAAGAAATAAAATTTTATACTGCAAGTTTGCTTTTCATCCAGAAATTATTTGAGTATCATTTTTGTTTTGAGAGTGCTCCTTGTCAAATTTAATTACCATTTTAATTAAGTTTCTGACAACAACGAGAAAAATTATGTGTCGAGGATATAATTTATTGTTAAAATGGCACAAAAATCTTTCATACAGGAATTGTGTGCTGCCATTCATGGTATTTTCTGTCTTTCTGAGATATGCTGAAATTATCTGTATTTTGGAGACAGAATGTATTTTTAGTGTAATCTTAACTTTTTGAGATTTCTTGATTTAGGCCATTATACAGTATATATAAAATATAGGACTGCTGTTAATAGAAAGATCAAAGCAGAAGGCAAAAAAGCTTTATTAAGGTGTGTGGATGGCTTGTCACATGATAATTATCTCTATGGTTCTTTCTGCCCTTTATTAGGTCATCCTAAGTGTTTTTTTTCCATACTCACCATTTTCAAAACAGAATGCATGTAATCCCTCAGTAATGGTTTATTTACAAAAATGTGCTGGTTTAAAAAAAATGTGACAGTAATCGTTACTACACTGGAAAACGTTTGCAGAAACCTTTGTTTTTTAATTAAAAATGACAACTCAGCAATTATAATTAAAATATGATTAAAGCTATAATAAATTGTAAATCAGTATATCTGAAGGGCAGGGAATACATTTTTGTATTTAAGACATATTGAAATAGGATTAATTACAATGTGGCAGCACAACACTTAGATCCCAGATTAGATGCCTGAGATGATTTATTTTAAAATGTTCTCCTTGTTTTTGCTTGGTCCTTTTCTAAATATGGTGCCTTTCTCACCAAGTCCAAAAACATGATGCTCTATTATTTGTCAGCATCTGAGTGGCCTGCTGTTAGGCAGTTAGACAGCCAAATTCAATATGGCTATTCATACTGATTTTGTGACGGAGGAGCTGATGGTAAGCTTCAGAAGACTTGGAGGGGGTTCATGCTTCTGTTGACATAAAGTGGATTCTCAATAAAATGAGCAGCTTTAAATTCTTATGGGTCCACCTCAGTGGTGATTTTGTACGACCTCACAAACCACCTATCTTGTTGAGAAGGCTCAGCACAACATTCAGTTTGTTTACAGTCTAAGAAGACTCAATCTGACAACCTCAAGGGCCTGTAGTGTTGTTTTAAATGGTATATCATTCTGTTACTTATACAACGGATACTATATGTGATAAATGATGCTTGAAAAAGTACCTTTAATATTGGTCCCACATGCTTAAGTAACAAAGTCTTTAACACCTGGTCATCTGGAAAAGATCCAGCAGCTTTCAGTTCCACTCCAGCATACTCTTATTTATTACTCTTGGGCCAAAAAATCAGTAACTCATGTATTGTAGTCTATTCGACCTGTGACTTTCACTCTACCTGGCCATCAATTTGTTATCACTACTGATTCAATGCTGTTGACCATTCTAACATGATTGTAATTTTGAAGATTTCTGTCTTGCATATACTGTATTGTATGTATATATTTTTAATTTCATATTTTGGTTTATTTATAATTTTATTGCAGATTTAGTAATCCGTCTTGTCTGTTGGCCAGTCATTTTCTAACCCAGGTCATGGGGGTCTGTTGTAGAGTATCCCAGCCATCATAGGGCGCAAGGCAGGAACAAACTCTAGACAGAGCACAAGTTCATTACAGGGCAAACACACACACACACACACCAACAAACCCCACAGTAGGAAAAATTTTGAATTGCCAATTCACCTAACCTGTATTTCTTCGGACTGTGGAAGGAAACCGGAACACCATGAAGAAACCCATGCAGACACAGGGAAAACATGCAAATTCCACACAGGAAGGTCCATTGACACAAAAACTGGTCTGTTAACTGCGAAGCAGCATCACTACCACTATGCCACCATGCTGTCTTGCCTGTACCATGTCATTTTGAGAATTATATTGTCACTGCATTTTTAAACTACCCTACCTGTGGAATGAGCAACAATGCTTTTCATTGTAATGTACGGTATAATGACAATAAGTTGAATCAATTTGAGTTGCATTGATTTTAAATTCATTCAGACAGTTCTGCCAAAGGTAGGCCTCATATCAGTTTAAATAGGCTCTAATGGTGGCTTTTCAAGATAAGGTGCAAAATCAGAATTATGTTACGTAATTTCTGGAGGTAATAATGTCGATGAAGGCATGAAATTCTGAACTCTTCATTAAAGACATGAGCTTTAACAACCCCTCCACTTCTTCCTAATGTAGATTCCAAACTGATTCATCCATATTCTTCCATGATGCTATTGTGTACTTACACATGTATTAAACAATTTAATCACTACAATGACAGTTTCACTTAGATCAAACAAACAGATAAAAACCCGAAGTTAAACCCACTGCAGTGTTGCAGCCATGGTCAGAGGCCGACTCATTTAAATATTTAAAGATCCAGCACCCACACCTCAAGTCTCTCTTCCTCTGGGATGTAAATTTAGGCCTGTAAAGAGTGAAAAACAAACTTCATAACAAATCTAGTTAAAGTAGGGCTTCTTTGTTTTGAGCAGGGTTTTTTTGTTGTGGGTGGGCTCTTATCTTCAACAGCCTCACTCTCCCTTGCAGATCTTCACCATTCACCAAAAAACATTCTCTCACACAGGTGATATGACCAGTCTGGAGTTTGTGCAGTATCAATATAATGTACTTGTTTTGTACAGAGAACATTAAGTCAACCTTTTTAGTCAATCAATCCAAGGGTGAGATGTCTATTTAGGCTCTTGATCATTTACACTGGCTTCTCATCCACAGCTGGCTTCTGTCTTGTGCCTGCTCTTTTCTTTTGCCTGTTCAAATCTAAGAAAAAGGATAGAAGAATAGATAAATAGCAAGCAATACCAGTGTACCAAAAACTTTAAAAAGAATATGCTGTTAAAAGAAAAACATTACTTCTTAAGGAACAGATCTATCCAGCTAAAAAATACAAGATTTTAGAAGCAATGAAAAATTCTATGGATTTTGTTGTTGTGCATCTGTTGGGAGCTTATTATTCAGCACATCACACAAATTAATTTTAGGTTGCATTAATCCTCCTGCAGATTGTTATTTTCAAAACACAGAAAGCCAGTGTGTATGTATTAGGCACTTAATATTTAAAAGATAATGTAATGGCCTATTCTCATTGCAAATGGCTATTTTTTTAAGTACATTAAGACAGAAATAATTACCATGTTTACCTGAATTGTTTGTGTCAGCATATTTGTCATAAATAATGTTTCTTTCACCACTTTATACTTATATAAATACATTTTTAAAAGGAACTGAAGCCAGGTCCCTGTCTTGGATTAAGGGCACCAGGGTACCAGTTCATCAACCAGTTGCTTGGCACACACATGTACACACACACACTCACAGTTGCCATTCACCTAAACTTACATAGCTCTGGGCATTATCTGCACCATGCTTCTTTACTTTATATTCAAGTGACCACAGCCCATCCTGGTAGCATAAGGCAAAGGCAGGAAACAACAATGGACACAGTGCCAGTTCACTGCCAGGCAAATAGTCCCACTGGACCAGTTTTGAGTAGTCAATAAATCTAGTCTGATTGTTTATATATTTGTGAAACACAATTTATTAATGGCTTAACAGCTTGAAATGTGATGGTATCTGTAGTGATTGGCTAGGTAAGTCTTAAGAACATTTTTTCCTTGGAAGTATTCCATTGTACCCAATGTAGAGTGTCCTGGTTTCTAGGTGGCGATTTGATTAGTTGGGTGCTATACAGACAGGTACCTTCAAACTGTAACCACACACTGTACTTTATCAATAAATTAATCTAATTATTTTTAAGCACCATTGAGAATGTCTTTGCTTTTTTAAGCAAACAGGATTAAACTACTATAAAATTAGGATGGAAACATTGCAATTATGAAATTAAATTATTGGTGAATTGATAAAGCTAATAAAAGGTGGAAGTTATAGTCAGCACACAGTGATTGCCACTTTGTACTCACGGTAAATTAAAGGGGGCTGTAAATTAAAAAAAATGACACAGAAAAGCAGATGAAAAAGGTGGGCCTTTTCCACAATTCTAGCATTCAAATTGATAGTCCCTTTCAAACAGACCCACAGCATTACTCCATGAGGGGTGCTAAAAAATGCCATATCACAACAATCCATTTAATCCAGAAATTGGATACAGAAAAGGGTGACAAGCCATCTAGTGTGATCCTACAGAACTACCATTATGGGAAACTGGCCTCTGAATGCATGTGCTCTGTGCCAGGAGGCTGGCTTTTATTTGCATGTAATGCCAATGAGATCAATGATATTGTCCAGCTTTTAGAGAAAATGAATGTATGATGAATATAAAGATAAGCAGGATGCTATTATGTTTGTATTACATATTATACAGTTAGTTGCAGAATTTCTGAGCAAGAAATAATTCAATACAGAGTAATATAACTTAACATTCTCAAACCAGCTTAATCCAATTCAGCACCATGTTGTATATTCAGACAGTACAAACAGCACATAGTCTTCTTTACCACAATCCTCTTTAATCCAACTTCAACGCCAACTCAAAGATCCTCTCCATCCTTCTCTTCCTCTCCCACATGCCTACTGCCCTCTACTGCACACAGCAGGAACACCACATATTCCCCCTTTAGTAAGTAAAGCTTGGAACAAATGACATTTTGTAAACTAACAGAACTTGAACTGAATCATCCCAATCAGCAAACAAGGTTTTTACATTGAAAGGACATGAAAATACATTCTACATTCCTCTAAAACCAACTATTATTGTCATTTACATCTGGTAATCATTTGCCCATACAGGTGGTTTTCTTACTCTTTCACTCCGTCTAACAGGTTCAGACTGGATAAGTCTGTGTGGCATAACAGAAACAGATAGATGCCTTTCATCATTTTCCTCTCCGGGGTCTGAACGAACAGGGGCAAGATGAAACGCATTCCATATACCTCCATCTGACAACTCATAGGTATACTGTCCTTTCTTTCTCAGTACTTGAAGTGGTTTAGTAAACAGATCTTCCTTTCTTCTGTATTCCAGGTTTTTTTACACGAACAAATGATCCAGGCTGAAAATCAACTTCCCTGGCCCCTCGCTTTAGATCTGTGTAAATTTTACTTTTGTCCTGTTTTTGTCACACTGCATCCATAATAGCTTTCTGCTGTGTCTCCGGCTTTATATTTTCTTTCAACGCTGCAATATGTAACTTTGTATGCATCTGTCTACCATGAAGTAGCTCTGAAGGAGACATCTTGGTTGTTGCATGGCGAGTTGCTCAGTAGTTAAGTAAATACACAGAAACAAATGCTTTCCAAGGTTTTCCTTCAAGGCTTGCGGTTAGTATCATTTCTTTGAGACTTCTGTTGAATCTCTCAATTTCACCATTTGCCTGGGGATAGTATAA
Organism: Polypterus senegalus; assembly: GCF_016835505.1. Taxonomy (NCBI): domain Eukaryota; kingdom Metazoa; phylum Chordata; class Cladistia; order Polypteriformes; family Polypteridae; genus Polypterus; species Polypterus senegalus. The sequence continues at coordinate 191,041,418 of NC_053157.1, read as the reverse complement.
TGATGATTTTCTGTGGGTTATATTCCTCTTTCTCAGGAAGGTTTCAAATTCTGCAGAGACAAACTGAGGACCATTATCTGAAATCAGTTCTTTTGGATATCTTTCTCTGCTGAAAACTAATGTGAGGAAAGCAATGACAGTAGCAGAGGTTACTTGAGAAGTAAAAGCCACTTCTGGCCATTTGCTGTAATAATATATCAGAGTAATTGCAAAACGGCAGTCCAGTGCTCCATCTGCAAATGGCCCTACAATATCTATTGAAAGTTTCTCCCATGCAAAGTTAGGAAAAGGTACTGGCTGAAGTGGAGGAATGTGTACAATAGCTGTTTTGTCATGGAGTTGACATGTTACACATGAACAAATTGCCACATCCACCAGGGCATCCATTTCAGGCCACCAAAACAGATCTCTCAATCTTTGTTTGGTTCTGACGATACCTTGATGACTCTCATGTGCAATATGTACCAGTTTATCCTGTAAATCTGCGATTGATATAGCCATCCATTGAAGACAATTCATGCCTCACTCTGTAATACGCTCGAAGATTTGGATCTAAGTTTTTTCCCCGATTTTGGCTACTTCTTTTGTCAAAGCTCTTTCAACTTAATATGTACTGGACATTTAAGACATGCATTTTTAAATTCTTCTGGAGTAATAATGGAAGGCAATGCCTTTATAAGTATCAAATATTTTATCTGTGCTAGGTAAAGGTAGTCACGACAAGCAATCAGCTGTAATATTCTCTGAACCTGGTTTGTACTGAATGGTGTAATTGAAATTTAGAAGTCTGGCTGACCATCTAGCTATGCGCATTCCCGCTCTTCCCAGTCCTTTACTTGTCAGTGGGCTATGATCTGTCCGTAAAGTAAAGTGATGTCCCCACAGGTACGTTCTCCACTTTTCTGTAGCCCATACACATGCCAGAGCCTCTTTCTCTACTGTTGAATATTTTCGTTCTGTTTCGCTGAGTGTTCTGGATGCAAATGATACAGTTCTCTCCTCATTATCTGAGTGAATCTGTGAAAGGACTGCACCTAAGCCATAGTCTGAAGCATCTGTGGTGAGCACAGTAGGTAATGTAGGGTCAAACAGGGTTAGTGCTGGGCTATTTACAATTAATTGTTTGACAATATCAAAACTGTGTTGAGCCGCATCAGACCATGTAAGCACTGAAGTTCCACACAGTAATGCTCTCAATGGTTCAACCACTGATGCGTAATTAGGTATAAATTTAGCATACCAAGAAGTTAGACCCATAAAGGAACATAATGCCTGCAGGTCAGAGGGTGCAGGGGCTTGCGTAACTGCTTTCACATGTTCGGGATCTGGTTTTAAGCCTTCTTGAGAAATTATATGACCAAAGAATGACAATTTGTTCTGTCTAAACTGACATTTTGAAAAATCCTGCTGCATTAATGTGGTGCAAGACAGCTTTAAGGTGTTTTTCATGAAGGTCATACACAATAATATCATCCAAATAACACTGTACACCTTGCTGATTTCTTAAAATTGACGCCATCATCCTCTGAAAACAACCAGGTGCCGATGCAAGTCCATAAGGAACACATTTGAAATGGAATAAACCATCATGGGTGATAAATGTAGTGATATCTCGGCTGTCCTCATGAAGAAGTACTTGATGATAGGCACTTTGAAGGTCCAGTGTTGAAATTACCTTTGTATCTCTTAGTTCTGCAAATATTTCTTCCATAATTGGTAATGAATAACTATCAATTACAACTGCTTTGTTAGGTTCACGCAGATCAATACACAAACGAATCCCTCCTGTTTTCTTTAAGGTTACTACAATTGACGAAACCCATTCAGATGACTCCACTTTCTCAATAACATCTTGTTCAACTAGCTTTTTTAACTCCTCTGAAACAGCATCTCTTATTGAGAAAGGTAAACGTCGCAATTTCTGTTGGACAGGCTTCACCTCTGCTCATATTTTTATTTTATGCACAGTCTTTTGCACAACCCAGAGCACTGTTGTTGACTGATGTTGTGAGTGCTGACACTGGTTGCACTGAGCTAAAGGGCAATGTAGTAATACAGCCATCCAGTAATTGCAATTTAAGTGCAGCAAATAGATCTCTACCCAGTGTAGATGTTCCTTCCTGTACTATATAAAACTCCGCATCCACACTGTTGGACTGATATGTTACAGTCACAGGCAGGCATCCCAGAACAGGAATTTGTTCTTTTAGGTAACTAACTCGTTGCAGTTTAGGAGCTGTAAGTGATTCCTTTGTGAAATAAGTAGCATAAATTGCTTCAGGTAAAATCAAAACAGCTGATCCTGTATCAAGCATCAAGCTAATTGGAATCACTTCTCTATTTGATACAGTAGTGATGGAGACAGTGCACAGGATCTTGTCCGAGTTATTAATATTATTGTTTTCTACATGTAACACCGTAACTTCAGGAGTAGTTACTTCATGAACATCTGTATATCTTGCACTGCAACAAACTTTCGCAAAATGACCAAGCTTTTTACATTTACGGCACTCTGCATCTTTAGCAGGACACCCCGCATGATTCGCCGTGTGTTGCGCTGATCCACACCTAAAACACGTCTTTTTCTGCATATCAGTTAACTGTCTGGTTAGTTGTGCCGGCGCTCTACATCTTACTGTACTGTTTTTGTGCAGAGGCGTTTTGTCCAATTTTTGCGTTGTAAGAACAGCGTGCACACTAGCAGCAGCCCCTTGGCTAAGTGTTTTGGCCTCAGCCATGGCGTATTCAATCTGACTTGCAATTGTAATTGCTTTCGACAAAGTTAAATCCGACTCCAGAAGTAGCCTTTCTCTGATATGAGAAGAACTAGCCTTTTCCACAACCTAATCCCGTATCATTTTATCAGTCAGTTCTCCAAATCCACAAGTGACCACCAGTTCTCGTAAAGCTGCAACGTATTGCTCGATCGACTCACCAGCCCTTTGGCCGCGCTGGCGGAACTTGTAACGTTCAGCGACAACATCGACTTTCGGGACAAAAAACTTTTTTAGAACCGTTACCGTAGTGTTGTATGTATCGTCTTTAGCTGGTAATGTGTAAAAAATACGTTGTCCTTCTGCTCCGAGACAATGAATAAGCAAAGCACGTTTTCTCGCATCGGGTAGATCAACCTGATTAGCGGCAAGCATGTAATTCTCAAAAATGCGTAGCCAAGCAGTGAAAGTAACTGTAGGCTCACCTGGGTGTGGAAGGAAAGGTGCCAGCTGCTGCAGGGATAGTAAAGACATCCTCGTCGCCAATATGTTGTACATTCAGACAGTACAAACAGCACGTAGTCTTCTTTACCACAATCCTCTTTAATCCAACTTCAACCCCAACTCAACGATCCTCTTTACCCTTCTCTTCCTCTCCCCCATGCCTACTGCCCTCTACTGCACACAGCATTAACACCACACACCACTGGGGCCAGAACCTAATTTAGCAGCGCTGGGCACAAGGCATTACATACCTTGGACAGAATACCAGGCCATTGTGGGGTCCTCTCAAACTGGGGCTCCTCTTTATACTTGTAGCTGTTAACGGAATTTGTTCCACATTTACATGATTTGTTTCAAAATTTGTGCTCAGATTTTGCCATGTTAATAAGGGTAGATCGCCAGAATGTTTAATAAGCTTGAATGACAAAAGTACTCCCTCTGTCGTTCTTTCTTATTTACTTTATTTTTTTTCTATTTAAATTTTCCTTCATTAAGTTACAATGTCAGGTTTTTCTTTTGGCTCAATTATACAGCATTTGCTAAAGGTTTCTCAGATGCAAAGGTAATACAGTAATCCCTCGCTATATCACGCTTCGACTTTCGCGGCTTCACTCTATCGCGGATTTTAAATGTAAGCATATCTAAATATATATCACGGATTTTTCTCTGGTTCGCGGATTTCTCCGGACAATGGATCTTTTAATTTATGGTACATGCTTCCTCAGTTTGTTTGCCCAGTTGATTTCATACAAGGGACGCTATTGGCGGATGGCTTAGAAGCTACCCAATCAGAGCATGTATTACGTATTAAATAAAACTCCTCAATGCTATAAGATATGCTTCCCGCGCGGTGCTTGATTGTTTGCTTGTCTCTGCCTCTCTCTCACCCTCTCTGACATTCTCTGCGCCTGACGGAGGGGCTGTTTGCACAGAGGCTGTTTGCCTAGAGGATACGGACGCTCCTCTAAGAAATGCCGCTTTATCGCGGTGCTTCGGCAAACTTAAAAGCACATATATTGATTTTTTGATTGTTTGCTTTTCTTTGCGAGTGCTCTCTCTCTCTCTCTGAAATTCTCTACTCCTGAAGAGAAGATATATTTGCATTCTTTTAATTGTGAGAAAGAACTGTCATCTCTGTCTTGTCATGGAGCACAGTTTAAACTTTTGACTAAAGGGTGTTATTTCATGTCTAGAGGGCTCTAATAATGTTAACAGTGTGGGAGAGTTTATAAGGGCTTAAAATATATAAAAATAACTATACAGACATATGGTTTCTACTTCACGGATTTTCATCTATCGAGGAGGGATTACTGTACACCAAATACTCAGCAAATATACTTAAGAGTTTACACATTCATAGTTATCAACCAAACAATTCTATTTTTTTCCAGTTTTTGATAACAATAAAGTAGAGGACCAAAATACCGTAAATGTGAATTTTACTGTTTTATTTCTTTACCCCGTGTAGATTATTAAAACATGTACACTTGTGTCAAAAGAATAAAACAAAATCTTCCAAAATCAGTACAGTGTATCCAAACATTCTTTTGGTAGTTTCATCCTGTCAAGTTTAGCATCCATAAATTGGCAGGAGAGGGGGTCATCAGCCAAACGTGGGTTTCTGTCCACTTTTTGCTTTATTCCTTTTTAAGAATACTTTATCTCACTCTTGGTCTATTTAACCCTGTTTCTCTAAGTTGGCACTTTCAGCTTTCTTTTCCTACAATATACATCATCTCTGTCTGTGTGTGTAAGTGTATCTAGCAGGCTTCTCTGTCTCTCACTTTAGAAACATCCTGAAAGTATATCTTCCTTTAAAGAAAGTAGTTTTCTATATGTATTTAAATGTGTATATACAGCATGTACCGTTCATTTATTTTATTTTATTTTTTTATTAATTCTAGTGGATTAAAAAACAAAACAAAAAACATACTATTTTATTTTATTTCTCATCCAATTTTATTTTTTATCTTTTTTTCCATCTTGTTCGCTTATAAGTTGATCTAAGGAAGGTACTTGGGAAATTTAAAGCCTTACTGGCCTCAGTGTGCTAAAGGAGTCTGCCATCCAATTATTTATCAAACTCAACAATGCCTGGTTTCCCAGTTAGGGCTCTTTCAGGTTAGTATAACAATAAGCATGAGGTGCTGGTATTTTCTCCTGTTCAGAGCCTACAATTGAGACAGGAAAGAGAAAAATATACAAAAATTAACCAAAAAAATAAAAACAAAGCAACATTTTAATTCAATAAGGGCTTATCTAATAGTAATAATAACAGATGACAGTATAACTTCATAAGGACAGGTCTAATAATAATAAATCAACAACATTTTTATGATTTCTGGCAGAAATCTTTTCAAAAAGCTGCATCTCGCAAACCTAGACATGGCACATGTGGCATACTCAAGTGGTAACAGTAAGAAAACTCTTTTTGTGTCCCTATTGTAAATAAAAATGTACTTCTCCAGGAAATACTTCACTAACATCCATTGTTTGACACAATAAATATCTTCCATTTGCTATGACCATGGTCTTGGGAGTAAGTGTAAGACTTTGGTGTATGTGCATATCAGAACACCATGGTAGGGGCATTGCTAGTTTTAGCACTTATTAGGGGCTTAGCTCCCGCTCTAGTTGGGTCATTCATGGGTTCTCTTGCAGTTGAAGAGTAGTAAGATTGGGGGTGGATGTTATACATTTATTTTTGTGCAATCATCCATGCATATTAGAACACAGAAAGGGCTGAAGGGTTGCTGGGCTCTTGAAGATCTAGGGCTGTACCCTTGAGATCATTAGACAGATGGGGGGGGGCTCATAGATCAGGGGCTGCATGCATGAGATCAGGTGCTAAAGCCCCGAACACTCCTGAATGGTGCCTCTGCTTCATGGGCCATGTTTCCTGAAGTCCAGTGCTAAAATGTTAAAACGGCTACCATTATATTTTAAATGGATTTTTAAATATTATTCCAAAGGCCTGTAACTTGTGCAAAGGATTTAAGTACCTTAGACATTTACACAGCAATTGTATATTTACTGGACTGGAAAGTCTGAGAATGTTACTGTTTCAGCAATACAGGGGATAGTTGTTGGCTACTATAGGAAAGTAAGGGATTCTGAGATTGAAATATCTTTAAATGAAATGTGCTGCTGGATGGTGAATGATACTTTTGTGGACATTAGTTATTAGTGTCGAGGTTCTAGTGATAGTTCATAAAAATAAAATGGAAGGGGAAATCAGCACAACAATGTATACCTTCAGTTATATGACCCTGTTTAATCAAAGTGCTCAGCTTCCTCTTACATTCATTGCTGCAAAAAGAACTCCACAGTTTTACATTGCAATGTTCTGGCACAAAAGACAAGAGGAAAAACTTTCTCTAAGCTACCAATTTGCAAAAATGATACCGTTATTCAAATTCTGATGCATTTATTATGTTTTAGATGTCATTTACAATACAGTTTGATCCTTTATTGAAGTTCCTTTGTAGTTTATAATGGGCATAGTGGCAGCTATATATGAATACTCTCTAGAATAAAAACCTGATCCCCATTTTGATAGTCAATATTAATTTAATTACAAAACAGTAGACTATATTTAAATAAGCAATACATGCATCATTATATGGACAAATGTATGTGGGCACCTCCTCAAAATTATTGAGTTCAGGTGTTTCAGCCACACCCATTGTTTCCAGCTACATAAAATCAAGCACATAGCCATTGTGATGGACGGCCATGGCCACTACCTGGCCAGGACGCCAACACAGTGGAAACACCAGGGGAGAGGGCACTGGCGAGGCAATACCTCCCCTTGGACACTAGAGGGCAGCCCTCCTGGGTGGCTGTGACACCATGGATTCCCGCAGGGCATGTCGGGAGCTGGAGTTTGGTGAAGCCCTGTTGGGTTCCATTGGGGTCACCAGTGGGAGCCGAAAAGCCCTATAGAGGACCTCCAGCACACCTGGGAGTGATTCCAGGTAATACTGATGAGCCACCTGGAACACTCCCAGGAACTGAATAAGAGGAGTGGAGGCACATGGACTGGTGGCAAGAAGGGACTGTATATAAATGTGTTGCGGTGTTGGTAATGTGTGCACGTTTAGCTGTAAATAAATACGGGTGTTGAGTTGAACCTGTGTCTTGCCTGTGTGAGTTCAGGTTAGGGTGGCTGTACACCCCCTGGTGGCGTCACACCATGCATTCTCAATTGACAAACATTAGCAGCACAAGATCTCAATGACTTTAAACGTGGCACTCTCATAGGATGCCATCTTTACCACAAGTTAATATGTGAAATGTGTGCTTTGCTAGGATCTGCCCCACTCAACTGTAAGTGTCACTGTTGTGAAATGGAAGCATCTAGGAACAAGAAAAGCTCAGCCAAGGAGTGGCAGACCTCATAAACACATAGAGAGGGATTGCTAACTGCATAGTGCATAGTACATAAAAATCGCCTATCATTTGTTGCATAACTCTCAACAGAATTCTAAACTGCCTCTGGAAGGAATGTCAGTACAAGAACTGTGTGTTGGTTCTTCAGCAAATGGGTTTCCATGGCCATGCAGCTGCACACAAGTCTAAGATGAGTATGCACAATGCCAGTGATTGGCTGAAGCAGTGTTAAGCACTCCGCCAGCAGTGGGAATGTGTTGTCTGGAGTGATGAATCACACTTCACTATCTGGCAGTCAAATAAATGAATCTGGGCTTGGCAGATGCCAGGAGAACACTGCCTCTCAGACTGCATAGTGCCAACTGTAAAGTTTGGTGGAGGAGAGATACTGGTCTGGTGCTGTTTATTTTTGTGCAAGGTCCTTTGGTTCCAATGAAGGGTACTGTTAACACTACAGCATACAAAGGCATTTTGGATATCTGTACACTTCAAACTTTGTGCCAAGAGTTTGGGGAAAGCCATTTTTGTTCCAGCATTTGTGTGTCCCTGTGCACAAAGCCAGGTCTGTAAATATATGAAGGAACTCAAATGGCCTGCACACAGTCCTGATCTTGACCCTACTGAACACCTTTGGAATGAACTAGAAAGATGATTACAGTCCAGGGGCCTCATGTATAACGCCGTGCGTAGAACTCGCACTATAACATGGCGTAAGCACAAAAGCCGAAATGTGCTTACGCACAGAAAAATCCAGATGCAGGAATCTGTGCGTACTCCAACTTCCACGTTCTTTCGTTACATAAATCCCGATCAGCGTGAAAACTAACGCTCGTGCACGCGCATTTTGTAACGCCCCAAATCCTCCCAGAATTACGCCTATTTGAATATGCAAATCAATATAAATCGCCCTTAAGCGCAGCCTTCTGTGAAAAGACAATGGGAAAAGCATGGGAAAATATAAGAATTTCAGCGAATACCAAGTGGAGGCAAAGGAAAAACATACTATTTGTTCAAATAAACCATGGTATAATCAACAAAATGAAGTTAATCGAGTGACATAGAGTGTTGGAGAAACTTGAAAGCTCACATTCACAAAATCGCACAGTGCCGGAAATAAAAAAGAAGTCACATATCAAAGTTGCGTGAAAAGAAGAGTTGTAAGCCCACTGTCTGAGTGTCATATGAAAGCTTATTAGGGTACAGAGAAAAAAGGCACACGGTGGGGAAAAAGCACGAAATGTCAACTTTAATCTCGAATTTTCCACTTTAATCACGTAGTTTATTTTGTCATTTAGTAGAACATTATAAACTTCATCTTAAAATCGTTTAATTAACCAGTTTCTCAAAATTACATCGTAATTAAAGTAGCACGTTAAATGCTTTGTTTTGTATTTGATCTTCTACTGTATGTGATCTATGTGTGTGAATCACTACTTGCTTCTTAAACTGGCTCTCTTCCTCCAACTGGACACAGAGTCCATTACATTTGTGATACTACAGCTCTCTGAATAACTAAAATACTGAGATGTATACGTGATGTAATTTTCATGATGATAGGAGCTAAAGCACATTATTAAACATGTGTTTCATGAGCCTCGTGCTCATGACAAGCATTTACCTTTTGTCGAAATTTGTCGCTGCGTTTTTAGCTGTGTTGTTATTTTCTCTTTCTGTTTTATATTCAATATATATTGCGTGCGCCCAAGAGTCCTTGCTTTTCTTTCCCCAAGTAACCGATCGCCATACAATCAGCTCTGTAATAGAAGCTAAGCCATCTGTAAGCTTAGAGCGCCGATTCTTCAAAATGTTTAAAGAACATTGAAATATCTTTGTAGTACATGTTTAATTATTCTATCCTTCACGACACTCCCAGTGAAGAATATAGATTATTTAAATGAAGTTAAAGTTTTATGTGTATAATTTAACAAACATATTTTGCTCCATTTCACCTTAAAAATGATATCGTCATCATATGTAAATACGCGCTTTATAAAGTGGCTCAGGTTGTGAGATATTATAACTGTAGTGCAAGTTTACAGTGGGGTGATTGTACTTATAAGTACAAACCGTTCTACAAGGAGCAATTGATTGAGTGCATTTAAAGTTCTTGGGATTAAACTGTTTCTGAACCGCGAGGTCTGTACAGGAAAGGCTTTAAAACATTTTGCAGTGGCTGAGACAGCGTGTCCTTAAAGCTGTAGCTGCTGTGATTCACACTCAGATACAGTGATATAAATACTCGGAGTCGTGCAGTGAGAGCAATATGGAAAAAGATGATCCGCTGTGGCAACTCCTAACGGGAGGAGCTGAAAGAAGAAGAAGAAGAAGAAGAAGAAGAAGAGAGTAGTAACGCTAAAGCAGTTATGGTATTTGGAATACTATGGCTGTTCCCTGAACCATTATATTGTTACGAGTTAATTACAATCAGATGCATTACACTAATAAACAATATGCGGTTAGTTTCTGTGTATTTATAAAGCCGCGTCATGAAAATAATGAGTAATCACACAAGAACAGTACCATTGCTTTGACGCTGGGTGCCGCCAGTTTGCAAAACCGGCGGAGAACTGCGTCACGACAAGGCATGAGGTACCGTGGAAAAGTGCGTGGCTTTACGCCAAGTGTAGGTTTTATACATCGCGATTTGAACGTGGAAAAGTTCTTACGCGTTAACATTTCTGTCGCGTACCGCATGCTCTTTTGGTTGAATGGGCACAAATTCCCACAGACACACTACGCTTATACATGAGGCCCCAGGTCTTCTTGTCCGACATCAGTACCTGACCTCACAAATGCTCTTTTGGTTGAATGGGCACAAATTCCCACAGACACACTACAGAATATTGTGGAAGGCCTACCCAGCAGAGTAGACGCTGTTATATCAACAAAGCAAGGGCCAGCTACATATTAAAGTCCATGGTTTTGGAATGGGATGTCTAAAAAGATTATATAAAGTGTGATGGTCAGATGTCAACAAACATTTGACCATGCAGTGTGTAGAAAACAGTTAAGCATTCTCTATTTGTCAGATTTCAAAATCCTCCTTTTAACATATAAAGCATTAAATGGCCAAGGTCCGCTTACTTGTCTGAACTTATCATGACTTACAAACCTGAGCACATTAAGATCTCAAGATGCCGGTCTGCTTAGGATTCCAAGGATTAATAAAATAACAGTGGGAGGTCGAGCTTTTAGTTACAGGGCCCCTAAACTGTTTTTCTTCTTTATAAAAGATTTGCAGTACTGCCTTTCCCGAGGTTTCTTCCATTTTCCCTACAAGGTTTTATTGGGAGTTTTTCCTTGTCTTCTCAGAGAGTCAAGGCTGGGGGCTGTCAAAGGCAGGGCCTGTTAAAGCCCATTGCACTTCCTGTGTGATTTTGGGCTATACAAAAATAAACTGTATTGTATTAATAATATTTTTCTTATCATACGATAAAACACACCTTTTATTAGCTATATGTCATATTACTGAAGCTCATGCCTGGTTGAGTAATGTATCTAGATGGAATGCAGTACTATATCAAAAAGTACCTTCTTCACTTAAACATGAAATTAGTAAAAAGATTTTTCAAATGTAGTTGTACATACAACCATAAAACTTAAGCCAACGTTTAAAAACTTGAAAAATCTTAACTGAAACATTTTTTACATTCCACTCCATGTGCCTTTTTGACCTTGACAGTTCAAAACCTCAGCTGTATTTTACGATTTGTTTTATTAAAACAGAAGTTAAACAAGATATTTTCAAGATCAAAGGTTTAAGACACAGTGTCTGACATATCTGATGTTATTTTCAGTTGAGAGCTTTGAGCTACTATTAATGTTACTAAATTTACAATGCAAAAGGAAATTGAAGCAAATATTGAAAAGTAGTGCTATCAGGATGTGGAAGCTGTAAATCAATTAAATGTTATATTTAATAATAAACAATACATTATTATAAAATTTTCAAAACTTTTTATTCTATAATATATATGCTAATTATACAGACCAGGAAAAGACGAGCTTGGTAATGTATATTTATTTTGTAATCATTGTCTTAACTGATGTGTAGTTATGGTTTGTGATGTAGCTGTAGACAGAGATGACAACTTGCTCCTGGAATGTATTGCTCTGTTGATTCTTAATCTTTATTGCTATCCTTGTACTTAGAGCTACAGTATGTTCCTCAATCCAATTCAATTCATTTTTATCCTTTTTAAAGTGCTCTTCACTGAGTACAGACGGAGAACACTATAACAAGTTAAAATACAATATAAATGACAAATAACATAATGTACAAACACAACAATTAAAATCCACAGTAAACATAAGGTAAAACAGTGTCATTTCAAACTTATTAACAAAAATGGATCCTAAAAAATAAATGTCCATTGATATTATTTTTGACAATTGACAATAGAGAAGAGACATTTAGTCTGGAGAAAATAAAACTATGGAGGGGTGGTCAGACACAATCATAAGTCTGTTGACCTGGCGCCAACTGACTGCCAAACCTCTACTGGGCATTCCACAGCATTATGTACAATTGTATTGGGGAGTCTAATAAGAAGACAAAATTACTTCAGCATTGAATTCCTAAGCTCCCAGTTTTTTTAAGGTCTTTCTCGTGAACAGGAGATCACCTTGGCATTACACCAGTGGCACCAAATACTACAGTAAGATACCAAAAAGAGAAAAGAGAAGAGTCAGTAATAGTTCTTAATACTGCAATACTTACACTTTTCTTCAAATGACTAACAAGCAGAAATTCAAGAAGCTTAGCTAATCATCAGCTCTAATGTATATGCCAGACTAAAGTAGTGAGTCTTCAGTCTAGATTTTAATAGTGAAAAAGAGACGGCACCTCTTAATACAGACAGACAAATTACAACATAACTTTGAAGTTCTGTGGCTAAAAACTCAACCTCCCTCTGTTGTTTGATTAATCTTTGGAATCTTTAGTAGACATGCATCTTGAGAACATAATGCACACTCTGTTTGAACTGTTTGTAATGATAAGTTCAGATAAGCAAGTAGGGCCTAGGCCATTTAAAGTTTTACATAATACTAATAATAATTATATTAATACTGTAGAGACCCTTATAAGAACCACACACGACACCAGGTACACTTTTGGTGAATGCCAGAGCACCTTACTTTATTACTGTGGTTTCCCTCTTGTCAGCCCAATGTGAAAGTCCTAGACACACCATAAGAATAAGAAAATCACAAGCGCCTACAGACTCACTCACTGCTCTAGCTAGCACTGTTTTCCTTTTTATTTCTCACTATTCTGCCTCTGCTATCCTCCTGAATCTCCCTCCTCACTTCTCAGCTACTCGTTCTTTTTGTTCCCCAGGCTCCACCATCTCTCCATTTGCCATTCATTTTGACGTGTATCTCACAGGTTGCAGTTCCAGATGTTTCCTTTCTGCTCCTGCTATGGGTGCATGGGGTGGTGAAGTTCAGTTAGATTGTTTTCATATAATACATTTTCAAGAAAAAGGGTTTTGAAATCAGCCTTAAGTTTAACTGGAAGCCAGTATAAAGACTTAAGAACTACAATTATATGGTCATACTGTCTAGTTCTAGTAATGATTCTTGCAGCAAACCTTTAAGTTAACTAAAGGCTGAATAAAGAATGTTTTTGAATAGCCTGTAAAGAGCACAATGTAATCATCAATCCTACTAGAAATAAATGCATTCAGTAACTTCCTCAGTAGCCTCAACATTTAAAAACATGTTTTCAATAGCATTGTAATGTATATGTTCTGAGTCTTCTTCTTCTTTCGGTTGCTCCCGTTAGGGGTTGCCACAGCAGATCATCTGCTTCTATATTTTTCTGTCCTCTGCATCTTGTTCTGTTAAATGTATATGTTCTGAGTACAAACAGATGATGCCTAAGAGTGTGCTGATTCAATTAATGTAATGCTTAGAAGTACTACTGTAAGTGATAGGACATTTTTTTGGCCAGTATCATTCTCCCCAATGTATAGCATTTTTTGGATTTCTGTATTAAAAGACAAGTAGTTTCTTCCAACCACTCTTTTAATTCACTGACAATTTATTAAGGACTCTATGGAGGAAACATCATTTGTTATAAAAGAAAGAGCTGAGTAAGGAACTTCCTTTGAATTAACTAAGTTTTAAGAAAAGATGTTATTCCTTCATTTAGCGTATTTCTTCTTCCAATTGCACACATTACCCGCTGCCAGTAGTCCATTATTTTAGTTTTTCTTTTGATTAGTTTGTGAATGTAAATGCATGCATTTTCTAAACCTGCTTATTCTCCTCCTACAGTTTTTTAAGTCACCAGATCACATTTACCTAAATGATTTATTAGTTTGCACTAGACTACCATTATAGTTTTTCTCTAAATAAGTGCCACCTTGTTTCGTCCATAAACATAATTTCCATTTAATTCTTCTAGCCCAGTGGTTCTTAAATTCTGTCCTGTGTCTGCAGGGTTTTTACAATCGGTGAGCCATTTTGCCTCTAACTGATTTTGTTTTTTAATTAGGTCTTAGTGTTATTTCTTCTTCTTATTATTTTACAGTCAAAAAAATCATAGTAACGTCAAGTTAACATTGAAAGGAAATTTTGAAATGTTAGTATTTTTGACATCACTTTAAATGTTTAACTTTCTTCTTTTGTTTTCTATTAATTTATCTTTTGTTGTAGCCTCTGTTTCCTTAATTTTATAATATAAAACAGAAAATTAACAAAGAGCAGAGCAGTCATCTGGGCAAGCGGCACTGAATGCTGAAAGACTATAGTTAATTCAGTGTCATACCCACTTATAAATTCATTAATAAATAATGGATATAAATAAATAATGAAATATAAATAATGGCTATAAATAAATAATAAAAGCACCTGAAAGAGTGGAATGAAAATCATAATGATGGTTTAAATCTGCAGGGTATAAATACTAAAATTATTCCAATGCAACATATATTAATGCTTGCTAAATACCTTTAAAAATTTAGAAAATCCAGCCTTGTAATTTTTGGATTTATATTAAATTAGAGAAATTGGGAAACAATAGCTTGGTAAATTAGGGCAGGAGTTCATTTTAAAGCAGAATTGATGGCAACAAAAACCTGCCACAGAGGGCATCCAGGATTGAACTTGAGAACCACTGCCCATGATTCACACAATAATCCAATTTGTGCTGTTTACATTTTTGTTTCTTGATTTAGGACTCCATGCAGCCTTCTCCAATAATGAGGGCCCTAGACTAATTTAAAGAGTTTAAAGATACAAAAATCATTCTGCTACAAAATTGCTATGTTTCACTCTCACATTTGGTATTTGATACATTGTATTAATCCCTTAGGAGAAATATATGTTCTCTTTCCAAAAATTAAACATATTGTAATGTCAGATCTACAGTAGGTATGGACAAACACTGCAGCATTTTTCTCCCAATAGACAGGCCATAAGATGGGACGCATGCTGGCATTAGCAATTCTAGTGGTTATGCCAATGCAAATGAAGCATTGTTAAGTAGGGGCTTTAGGTTTTATATTAATGGAAGAAACCCTGGAAACCTTGGAAAAACATTTAGAAATGATGGAAAGTGTGTTTCTTGGTGAGAGAAGTGACATGTTCCACTAGAATGTTAATGTGGAGTCAAGTAGGACTGCTTGACTTCCTGTTAAATAGACGAAGACTGTTAGGGAGCAATAGTTGGAATTCCACAAGTAATACTGCATAAATACCTCAAGGAAGATTGAATTAGGTGAAAAATAGTGGGGAATGACTATAATAATGACAGGAATCTATCAGTCAAACGGATTATGGTAGGGATTCTCATTTTGAATAGATATTATAGAAAATGTTCATATACATTGCTCCATGCAACATATTATAATGAATATGGCTTTGCAGGGCTCCCTGACTCTTTAAGTGTAAAGTGGTGTTCAGGGGCCTCATGTATAAATGGTGCGTATGCACAACAATGTTGCGTACAAATGTTTCCACGCTCAAATCGCAATGTGTAAAACCTAAACTTGGCGTAAAGCCACACACATTTTCACGGTAGCTCCAACTCTGGCAAACGCAAGTTCTCCGCTCGGTTTTGCAAACTGGTGGCACCCAGCATCAGAGCAGTGCTACTGTTCCTGTGCGGTTACCCTTTCTTTTTTAGATCCACATCCCTGACGCGGCTTTATCACATACACTGAAACTAACTGCATATTGTTTATTAGTTTAAGGCATCTGATTGTAATTAACCTCTAACAATATAATGGTCCACAGAATGGTCAAACTATTCTAAATACAATAGCTGCTTTAGCGTTGTTACTCTCACTGCACCTTCTTTTTTTTCTTTCAGCTGCTTCTGTTAGTTGTTGCCACAACGGATCACCTCTTTCCATATCTCTCTCACTGCACCATTCGGAGTATTTGTATCATTATATCTGAGTGGGGAATCACAGATTTACAGCAGCTGATTGGAAAGAGAATTATCAATATACAGCATCAAGCACATGCTACCTTAGCCATGCTGTCTATTGAACTGCTCTCACACAGCAAACGCTTCAAAGCCTTTCCTGTATGGACCTCGCGGTTCAGAAGCAATTTCATCCCAAGAACTATAAATGCACTCAATCAGTCCATCAAGTGCTCCTTGTAGAACTGTTTGTACTTATAAGTACAATTACCTCACTGTAAACTTGCACTACATTTATAATATTGCACAATCTGAGCCACCTTATAAATTGTGTATTTACATATGATGACGATATAATTTTTAAGATGAAATGCAGCAAAATATGTTTATTATATTATGCAGATAAAACTTTAACTTAATTTAAATAATCTACAGTATATTGTTAATAATTAAACATGTGAGGACATGGTGCCGCAGTGCTAGTGAGGAGCTGGCACTCCGTTCACGGATTGTTTCTACCTCGCACTGTATTCTTGCTGGTGCTGACACTGGAAGGATAGATGGATAGAATAATTAAATACATACCACAAAGTGTGAGACTTGTCACCACTGGTGACACCACCAGTCGGAGTCCACATCTTTATAAAGTTCACACGTTTATTTTTCATAAATAAACACAGTCCCAAAACACCACACAATGCACACAGCAATAATCACCACAATTAGAATTTAAATCTCTGTCCTTGGCTGCCAATCTCCTCCTGGGAGCTTCGTCCTGCTCCCTCTCCCGACTCTAGCTCCTCAACTGTTAGGAGGCGGGCTCTTTTATTCCCGCCCGGATGCATTCCAGGTGGCTGGAAACTAACTTCCGGCAGCACTTCCTGGTGTGGCGGAAGTGCTGTCCTTTGCCCCGGGAGCACTCCGAGCATCACTGGCAGGTTCCTCCGACATCTCGCCAAGTTTGGCGGAAGTAAAGTTCTCCCAGGTTCTAGGAGGCTTAAGGCACCCCCTGGCGGTGGCAACGGGACCCAACGAGTTGGAATGTCTCTCCTCCTCTCCCGTGGTCCTCTTCTGCTCCAGGGCGGTTGTGTCCTCCTGACCCAGAATCTTTTAATGTCTCTATCCGGTCCCTCCAGGCATCCCGGCCAGGTAAGAACCCCAGACATCTGTGACAGAAGATATTTCAATGTTCCTTAAAAGTTTTGAAGAATCTGCGTTTTAAGCTTACAGATGGCTTAACGTCTATTACAGAGCTGATTGTGTGGCGATTGGGTATTTGGAGAAAGAAATGTGAGGACAGGAATTGGGGGTTAATACGTTTGAAAGAGACAGTACTGCTACAATAAAGTATTTCATCGAAGGTCGCTCATGGCGCAGCAAGCATCTTGCGTAAGACATGAACAATCACTGCACCACCGTGTTCTCATGTTTAATAACATGCTTTAACTCCTATCATCATAAAAATGGTATCACGTATACATCTCAGTATTTTAATTATTCAGGGAGCTGTAATATTATGAATGTAATGGATTCAGTGTCCTGTCGGAGGACAAGAAAGTCCGGAAGCACATAGTGATTTACACACATACAGCTGATAGAAGATAAAATACAAAATAAAGCATTTAACGTGCTACTTTAGTTACGATGAGATTTGAGAAACTAGTAAATTAAACAATTTTAAGATGAAGTTTATGATATTCTACTTTAATGACAAAATAAACTATGTGATTAAAGTGGAAATTTCAAAATTAAAGTTGACATTTCAAGCTTTTTTTCCCCACTGTGTGCCTATTATTTTTCTCTGTACCCTAATAGGCTTTCATATGACACTCAGACGGTGGGCAACGACTCGCCTTTTCACGCTGACTTTGATATCTAAAAACTTCTTTTTTATTTTGGGCACTGTGCGACTTTGTGAACTTGAGCTTTTGAGTTTCTCTGATACACTATGTCACTTGATCAACTTCCTTTTGTTGTTTTTACTACTGTTTAAACCAACAAATAGTACGTTTTTCCTTGCATCCACTTGGTATTCGCTGAAATTCTTCTATTTTCCCTTGTGTTTTTGCCATTTTCTTTTCACAGAAGGCTGAGCTTAAGGGCTATTTATATTGATTTGCATATTCAAAGAGGCGTAATTCTGGGAGGAGTTGGGGCAGGACAGCATGTGCGTGCACATGTGTTACTTTTCACGCTGACCGGGATTTATGTAGCGGAAGAACGTGGAAGTTGGTGTTCCCACAGATTTATGCATCTGGATTTTTTTGTGCGTAGAAACATTTCCACTTTTGTGCTTACGCCATGTTATAGTGTGAGTTCTACACACAGCGTTATACACGAGGCCCCAGAACTGCAGAGACAACTATGTTTGCCAAAGTGAGTTCTGGATGGATTGGTTGTAGAGTTGCAGAGGACAATCCCAATCCCACAAAGTACAGTGAACCTGCAAATGATTTCAGCATGGAGCTTAAAAGATCCTTCTGGTCATAATGACCTGGAGCTTGGTGAAAGTTGGATAGGCCAGAGATGGAGGAGCACTTAGTGTAGTATATAGTGGGGATGAGATCTTGGTATTTATTAGGTTAATATATTGTAGTTCCTCCATATTTTAAACCTCCTTGTCTGTTTAGTGTATGAGGAGAGCAGGCATTCCTGCTGGGGCGGAAGATGGTTCATTACCCAGATGGGAGGCCAGTACAATGACGCAGACGATTTGGCCAGCAGGACATCGAAATTAATTTGTACCTGGCCAGAATGTCTTAAAACAGACTGAGGAGAATCAAGGATTGGTTCCATCCCTCTTACACTGGGTGGCAGTGGTCCTAATATGGTAACCCATTGGGTGCTTGGGAATTGTAGTCCGGAATGGCAACCATGTCGGGGTCCCTGGGTACTGATAATGGGTGCTGTAAGGGGAGGACCTCCTTACTTTCTGTATGGAAGTGCTTCTAGGAAGATACAGTGTGACACCAGAAGCATTCCTGGGTCCAACTTAGAAGGAACCCACTGCCTAATATCACTGAGTCAGAGTCAGAAAGATTCAGCAGAGGTAGTAAGGAGGAAAAATTGTGTTTTTGTATTGTTACTGTGGCTGATTTTTGGAGAAATATGAAGACGTGCTGCCTGACAATAATAATCCTTTATTTTATTAATACTAGGGGGCTTTGCCCCCTTATCACTTTGCTCGCCATGCACCTGCGTTACATGCCAGCCACTTCGCATCTCTGCCACTCGCGTTGTGAAGAGGGGGGCTGAGCACACCGCAAGGAGACGCGGTTGTTCCTCTGACATCCCTTCTTAAATGGTCATACAATGGGAAACACATACAGTTTTATTTTTTACCTCCTCTTTGCTCGATCAGCTGCTGGGATGCTGCTGCTGCTGCCGTGCCGCGTGATCTGCATCTCAGGCTGTTCACCTCTGTCATATCACCCATGTCCATATATTTAATCTCTTTTCGCTTTTACCTTTTCATCAATATCGCATTGAATTTTGATGTGTTTGGAATTACATTGTGACAATGCAACGTACTGCCCGTAAGTGAATATAGTTTCTTCCACTCTACAAGAAATGTGTCTGATATAACCATGCAGAACTTTTCCAAATCTCTTTGCATAAGCTCTTGTCTCATGGGGCTTCTGGCCCCGGGCGTGGTTACATCTCTTGGCATGAAGATGTGAAAGTATCTCTCTAAGACAATCACATCTCATCTCCTTCCAAGAATTTTTTATAATAGAGAGATATAGTGTGCTGTATTACTGTGTCTGTGATTTGGGGCTCTCTGACGCCACCTTGTGGTCACATTAGTTTTTATAGAAAAATAAAACACCCTTTTATTTGTACATTTCTTCACTTTAGTCTTATGTGGGTTTAGGGTTGGCTCAAGAACACCCATATCATTCCTAGCACCTAGTATAAAATTACTGCACGCCCGAAGCTTCTAGAACAACATGTGACCTTAGTAAGATTAAGCAGGTTCAAATGGATTAATTGAAAGTACAACTTACTTTTTGTGAGCACTCTGCTGTTAAGCTGCAGCTATACAGTATTAAAAGGTTAGACAAGGTTTTGGGAAAGCAGTAAAGCAACTGGCAATGAAAATGAACCTTATGAGAAGACCTGGATGTTTTTTGAGATAAGACTCACTGCAGCCTCTAAGTCAACATATACAAGTAACTAAAAAGCGTAATAGGATACCAGAATGTAACACACTTTAATTCGGCGGTTCTCAACCTGTTTGGCGCGCCCCAAAGTAACAAAAAGGGGGCATGTGAAAAAAAGAAAACAAGAATCGAAAATATGAAAAATACATCTATTGAAACCAAAACAAATAAACTTAAAATACATTCTGATACTACAAAAATAAATGTAGAGTTAGATAAATGTCGATAAAAGTTAAGTAGGTATAATAAAACTTGTACCAGTGTATCGGCAGCAAAAAATATAGGAATACATTTTATTAGGGTTTCAAAAAAACATTAGGGGAGTGCGATTAAAACTGTTTTGAAAACTCGGGTCGCAAATACTAAAAGGATGAGAAGCGCTGCTTTAAGTAATATAGAAGTTAAGATGGATTTTGCCTTAAATGTGTAACTCCTGTGTGGACCATCGGGGTGCGTATAGCCGACCCAACCTGACACAGACAGGCAGAAGCACAGGTGTATCACACAACACACTCTCACACTTTTATTTCTGTGAGGAAGTACTTTTCTTTCGCTCCCCACAGCAGCACAATACAAATAGGGAAAGCATCAAAGTCCAGTCCTTTTCTTTTATCTCTTCCTTCTCTCCTTCTCCACCTCCACTCCACTCCTGGCAAGCTTTGTCCACTTCCTTCCGACTCTGACACTCCGAGTAGTGGTGACTGGCTCCTTTTATAGTACACCCAAACCCACTCCAGGTGTCCATTAAGCTTCTTCTGGCAGTGCTTCTGCCACACCCTGTACATGTCCAGGTGCCCCCTAGCGGTGGCCACGGGCCCAGTTGGGTTGCATTTCTATGCTCCAAACCCATGGAACTGCTGTAAGCCAGGGGGGCTGCCCTCTAATGTTACGGAGGAGATAGTGTCCTAAATAAGCTCTCTCCCCCAGTCCTTCCACTATCTAGGCATCTTGGTCAGGTAAAGGCCCCAGTGGTCTGCCACAACAGACTGTCAGAAATAGTTTTGGTCTCTGTATTACAAGAAGGATTTTATCAGTGCTAGCAACATATTCATAAAATAATGATTAGATTATTATAAGGTTTATAGAGTATCGTTTGGTGAAAAGATTGTAGAAGTTGGATGTATAACACTTAGGCAATGGGAAATTAAAGAGTGATATGACAGGAATATTTAAAATTATCCAAGTATATTGGCTGGATTTCAGTAATTAATTTAATATGCACTTAAGAACACATAAACAGAAGTTGGTTAAGTTTTGAATAACTATTGGAAAATATTCATTCACACAGGGAACTGCAGATTTACAGATGTAAGATACCAATCCTTGGCCTTCAGCCTTGAACCCCTTCAAATATTGACACAAAACAGCATGGCGTATTTTCCTAATCTCCTTCCTTTATCGACTGAATGTAATAGGAAAGGCCTAGTTTAAGACTAAACCTTTGTTTTTATGCTAATACATCCCTGCATAATCCAAAACTAGGCTTTACAGTTAGATACAGAGACAATTTATGGAAATCGGCCTTAGTCAAATTTCATTCTGACTTAATCTAAAATAAGCATGATGTAATTCACCTTAAAACATCACAATGCATACATCTTCCACAACTCTTATAATCACACCTAGCCTTGCTACATCAGGTACGTGCACTTGAAGCAGCTCAGCTAGGCTGTAGCACAGACTCTCTCTACCTGTCTTTTAGTTTTCAGTCACTTTCTTTAAACAAAACAGTGACAAAATAAAACATTATACTAGACAGCATTAACACCAGACCAGGAGATACATGTGGTTTTCAAGAAATACCATCCATCCATCCATTATCCAAGAGCACAATAATTCAGCCACAACCAAAATGCTAATGCTGAAAATAGGCTTGAGACATGAAAAGCTGCGAGTCATCGCCAGAAAAACAGAACAAAATCAGGAAAAAAAAACAAATGTGTTGATTTTATGATTCAAATGGTGCGACTTTAAAGCAACCTTTCTATTTTCTTCCTTTGATTTTTCCTTTTCCTGTATTGCTGCAGTGGAAGTGAATCTCTTTTATGTCACATTATTCTCTACCACGTTTCCAACTGGTGTTTGGATTCCTGCTGCTTTCTCCTGGTAGCTCCATCTCTGATACCCTCCTTAGGACATTATATGTATACCAAGTGAAAGATTCTATCAAGACCTAATTTGGTACCCATGAATGATTTTTGTTTGTTAACATTTTTACTTTAGTCTTAATATAGGCACAATTAATTGATAGTGAGCTCTAAGCCCTGCTTTTTTTTGCGATAAGTTGTAAAATTGTTTTTTGTTATGTGAATTATACCACACAATCCTGTGTTTAAATAAACACTGAAACACATGCATGATAAATGACAGATGCAAATGAGGCACATACCATGACAAGTGCACATTACTCTTATGATATTTATTACAGGTTATTTATTGTGGCACACTAAGACAGGGAGGTTTGAAAACAACTGAATGGGTATAAAGTATAGAGTGGGCATAAGTGGCACCATGGTAATGATGGTACATGGTACCATGGTAATGATCTCTTCTAGCCTAAGAAAGTGCAGGAAGCACATACTGAAGTAATCACAAGTAAAAAGTATGTCCTCATATACATCTCCTTAAACTTAAGAATTATTTTTCTGAGCTGCCAACCTTAAATGTCAAAAAATGTTTTTTCTCTCCCTTTTTTATGTAATCTCTATATACAACAGTACAATAGAATGATTTAAATTGTGCTGAACAACAGGCGGTCTTTCTCCATTCTTAACTATAATAATTGGAAAAGCACCAGTGACATCTTAATTTCCATAAAAATCTATCACCGTGATTTTTCTGTGTGTTATATGCCATTTTGTGATTTTATGAACTGTATGCTGCAGTAACTTTTTTTAGATATGCCTGACAAGTCCAGAACCTTTCAAAGGAAGTAGGCCTATATCCAGATAAACGTAAATGACCTGAATGCTACAATATCTATCTTTAATACAGGAAAACATGTCATTTGTCATTTATTGGCTCTCTTATTGCCATACTTTTTAGATGCCAGAGTCTCTAAAATTTGAAATTATAAATAGTGAAAAACTAGAGAAAGAACGCACTGCAGTGTCATCTTGAAGTAAGACAGCTTAATTTGCTAGAATTGATTTGTAATGAGCAAATAATAAAATTATGAAGGTAAATGGCACTATATTTGGCATCATTTCAATCACTGAACTGAGAAAAATAATAAAAATTTTCATCAGCAGAGCTAAAATGATAAATACAAACAGACAGGAATGCAAACAGGATTAACTGTTAACATAAGTCAAAAATAAAAATAAACTCTTAGTATTAGCATATTATTAGTTGAGTAGACTCAAGAAGATCACATGAAAATGTGACTAAGGAAATTTTGATAGACTAGGGGGCTCCGCCCCCTGCTCGCTTCACTTGCTCACCCCCGTGTTTGGTTTACCGGATATACAATTTAAAGAGATTGTTATTTTCATGGGAATTGTTACATATGCATTATATTCACTTTTACTTTAAAAACTTTTGTAAAAACAATACTTGTCCTTTATTTCCGGCCCGTGCATGGTTATATCTCTTTCTTGCCAGACTTATAATGCTGTTCGCATTGTGAAGGGGGGGCAGCTGAACGCACGCTAAGGATATACCGTCCGATCATCTGCTGTCTTTCTTATGCTTGCGAGCTGCCTTTTCTGCTTGTCGCATGTCGTTGTTTTAAGAGCTGGGAGCACATGATGCTTGTCTGCCAAAAGCAATCCAACAACTGCTAGGTTAGATGTCTGTGGACTTGTTTTAAATGATGGCTCACTGCCTTGTCTCGTGTGACGTTATAAAAAACAATAATTGTCCTTTATTTCCTGCCCCGGGCATGGTTAAATCTCTTTCTTGCAGGACGTATAACGCTGCTCACATTGTGAGGGGTGGGGGGCAGCTGCTGTCATGCTGCCCTTCGATCAATTTAAAGCCTGTACAGCTGCTGTCCTTTTTGCCACTTCGTGTCTCTGCTGCTTGCGTTGTGATCGCTTCTCCGTGATCATAAATCTACACCTGACCAAATTGTGTTTTCCTTGAAATTAAACTTCAAGGAACAGTTGCTTTAACTGTTGCGGAACCAACAGCATATGGTCCATTATTGTGTAAATCTACATTTTGTGCTTTGAATGATGCAAATGCAAAAATACTTTTTTTCTGGTCTTTGCCTTTTATTTCTGACCTCGCTTTGTCCTGCTATTTTTTCAATTACACCTGGTTTTATGATTAATTTCTTTTTGTTTGCGCTAATGCGATCTTTTAGTCATCGAAGTTTCATTTATAACGTATTGTCCTTTATACACTTTACATGCACTGAGACTCCTGTATCTGTGTGTGCTGCGTGCCTTTACACTACTGATTTTTTTTTGATGGCCGTGCTCTGATATTGCTTGTAAGTTGGGCGTGTCTTGCAAGAATCTCATGTTCTAAATCCCTGTGAGACGCTCCGTGGCCATTCTCTTTCATCTCGCAAGTCTTTTATTTGTCTTCTGTGATCTTAACGTGAAGATCACGTATCGTCTCCTAGTCATTCCATCCCACAGGATTTTTTTTTTATAATAGAGAGATATATGCAGTATATTTTTATCATGAATTTACAGCTTTTGAAACTGTGATTATTTTTAAATGTAATGGAATTAAATTAGTTTTTTTTTCACTTTAATTTAACACATTTAGATAAATATTCTTTTATATTTTACATCCTTTAAAAGTACAGCAAGGTTGAATAAAATGGTAGCAATAATCAGACTAATGGCATAAAGGCTCTCCAGAGGATACTTCACAAGAAGGAATTTAAAAAAGAGTATTTTATAGTCATTTAATTAAAAGCATTTTAGTCGAAAGTGAAAATCTGTTTAAGTGGTTTATGGATATGAGGTTAGAATGTATAAATTAAAAAGAGAGTTTTTAGGCCTGTGCTCTTACACATTGTTGAAAGTAGAACTGTTTTCAAAAATGCGAATAAATAAATCAAGATTTTGGAAAGAAGCAATGTAGTAAAAACTTAATCTGTCAATTTAGGAAATCTGTGATTGAGAGAAATAATGAAAATATAATTCATTGTCATTTTTGTCACTTAAATAATTACCATTCCTAAAATGAAAATAAACATGTTAAATATACTATACCACTTAAAAAGGTAAAGAGACATTTATTTTTGTTGCCATAATTAAGTAGCATGTGTTTATGCTATATTACTAGTGTGGCAAACTCCATCCTTCATATTTTATGAGGGATGAACAAAAACATCTGATAAAGGCATCTCCAAGTGGTAGCTGGCTGTAAGCAATAAGACCAGTAAAGCATATTTACATGCAGACCCCCGCCCCACTAAAATTACAGGGGTCACAAATGGAGCTTTCACGGAATTAGGAGCACTAACTCTAATCTGATGATTCAGTCCTTCGAGAGTCATTTTAGGTGCTTTTTTCCAATCTCCAAGCAGGCTTCCATGTGTCTGTTACTGAAGATAGACTACTGTCTGTCCACACTGTTATGAAGTTCAGATTGGCGGAGTGTCACAATGATGGGTGTCCTGAAAGTTTCACTAATCTCCATGCATGTTTTCTGGAGCTCAGCTAGAGTGTTTACCGGGTTCTTGTTCCTCTCTCTTACTATAGCCCTACTCCCAAGATTGCTCAGTTGGCCAGGTGACCACCTCAAGGAAGAATCATGGTTAATCCAAACTTCCTTCCATTTAAGCAATATGGAGGCCACTGAGGTCTTGGGATTCTTGAGTGCTGTAAGAATTGTTGTAGCCTTCCCCAGATCTTTGCTTCAACATAATCCCACCTCTAAACTCAGCAGGTAATTCCTTTGACTTCATGGCTTGGTTTTATCTCTGATACACACTGTCATTTGTAGGCCCTTATATAGATTGGCATGCCTTCCCTAATCTTGTCCAATCATTTGAACTGACTACGGGTGGACTCAAAACTGAGTGTAGAAACTTCTCAATGCTGACCACTAGAACGAGATACACCTGAGCCAAATTTCAGATGTCAAAGGAAAGGGGCTTAATACTTGTATGAATGAGATTCAAATCCAAATCGTATTATGTAATATCATCTACTGTTGAATTTTGCTCTGTACTTGTAATATTTCTATTACATTATTGTATTCTATTGAGGATTACTTGTGTTCTGCTCTGTGTATTGTATTGTATTTACCCCTTTTTTGACACCCACTGCATGCCCAACCTACCTGGAAAGGGGTCTCTTTTGAACTGCCTTTCCCAAGGTTTCTTCTATTTTTTTCCCCAACAAGGGTTTTTTGGAAGTTTTTCCTTGTCTTCATAGAGAGTCAAGGCTGGGGGGCTTTTAAAAGGCAGGGTGTGTTAAAACCCATTGCAGCAATCCTTGTGTGATTTTGGGCTATACAAAATTAAATTGTATTCTATTCTGTTTTTCAGTCCTTTATTGTTAATAAATGTGTAATTTGTTTACATTCTGTTTTTGGTTTGTTATTCTGGGGTATTGAGTGTTGCTTGAAGTTAGGAAAAAAATAATATTATGGCTGTAACATAATAAAATGTTAAAGAAGGGAAGGGTTATGAATGCTTTCTAAATCTACTGTGCATTGTCAATTTCTCTCAGTACAATTAAGATGTTTAACTCTAAACCTCTTTTTTAGATTTTTCCATGGTGTTTTAATATCCAGTTGTATTGTTTTAACTACTTGACAAATCTCAGTATTTCTGTTGACTAAATAGTTTTTCTCCTATAGTGTTTGCAACTTGTTCAGTCCTAAATGGCAAGCTTAAGTTGTCTTTAGAGGATTTAAGATTGCAAACAAACACGTTGAGATACTTTTACCTTTGTTCTTTAGATGAACATATTTTAAATCAAAATATCTTCTAAATGCAGTATGCCAAGACAAGAGTGTTAGTCAAGATCCAACTTACAATTTTCTAAAATAAAACATGCTATTGACAGAGAACACTGAAATAATCTGACGTCAATTTACTGTGGCCAAGTATCTTTCAGAAGTCTGAATTTGTGAATTAAAATATAATTGTGACTGAAATAGATGCAGTGGAATGCATACAATTTTCCAGAGCTTGATCCTGACATTTTGTTATCTTTCACACTTATTTTCTGTTTCCACTTAAACTCATGTAGGGTTGTGTATGACTGGAGCCTGTCCTGGCAGCATTAGACATGAGGTAGACACCAAACCTAGACAGGATAATAGTCTATTGATTTAATATTTTATTAAAACAATTATTTTTGGTTTCAGGCTATTGTTTAAATTCTGGTTTGCTAATTTTAAGAAAATAGTTTTGAAACAATAAATGTAAAATTGTACAACAGATTATAAAAAATCTTTAATTAGACTTATTTGGCTAAGCCTAGCATATCACCGCTGCCTTTTAACTGAACAATCCTGGTTTGTATCTCAAGCTTGAATTTAATTTAAACTTTAAAACTAAAGCCATTATAATTTGAACATTGTTGTTTATTTAATGACATGGATGCACATCAGAGGATTTCCTTCTGGCTCTGTCAAGGTATGAAATAACCCACTGAGAAGAAAGGGAGTGCTATTGTCATTTCCTTTCTCCCCTACAGTGCTGAGAAACCACCCAAAGGGTGGATGACTCCACCTCTTTCCATCCACCATCCATAAAAACACCAGCTTCCTAGAAGAAGGCATCATTTTGGCAAGAGCAACCTGCCAGAAGGAGCTCCCAAGCTCCTACTATGCTGCTAGAAGCTGAATATCGTTTATGGCAAATAAGCCAGAGTACTTTTTGTTTGTGTTACATTTTAAATGGGGTGACCTGACTGAAACCCCAAATATTTTCTTTTGCACCTTGACATTCCTACACTTGGCCACAGTAAATAAACATAAATTATTAATTTTATTTTATCATTTCTGACAGTATAAAATGAAAGAAAGCTGATGTACAATGGACTGATCACTTTTTTTGTCAGACAAAATAAAAGGAGAGAGGATAATACTAATGAGTGGACTTAGTGACTCCCAGGTAGCTTCGATGAACATGAGAAAAGATAGAGAGAGGTCAGAAAATTGTTTTTATGGTGCCCGAACCAGCTACCCTTGTGTTAAGGGATATGTAATGTGATATGATGACACTCTAGGCAAAAGGTGATCTGAAGGAAATACAACTGAACACAAGCTCTGCTGGCACATAGCGTGTATGAAGCTAGTGCTCATACTGAGATATTAAGGAAGAATAAGACAGACAACCATTGGTTTCTTGGGTGCTCAAAGAGGCCCATTTGGTTGCTAATTGGTTCATAGCTTTGTCCATCAAGGTTGGCCAAGGTTGTCTGATCAATGCAGTAAACAGTATAGATTCAAGGCCCATCCATACCTGAATGAACCAACAATAACAAGAGTGTTATTCGACTATGCTTGATATCTGCATTATCACATGGAATCACCCTTTGGCTGAGGAATGTGTGATGTTAGCCGACTATACTTCCTTAGAAGGCTGGTGTCCTTCAACATCTGCAATAAGATGCTGCAGATGTTCTATCAGACAGTTATGGCAAGCGCCTTCTTCTACGCGGTGGTGTGCTGGGGAGGCAGCATAAAGAAGAGGGATGCCTTACGCCCGGACAAACTGGTGAGAAAGGCAACCTCTATTGTAGGCACGGAGCTGGACAGTTTGACATCTGTGGCAGAGCGATGGGCGCTGAGCAGGCTCCTGTCAATAATGGAAAATCCACTGCATCCACTGAACAGGATCATCTCCAGACAGAAGAGCAGCTTCAGCGACAGACTGCTGTCACTGTCCTTCTCCATTGACAGACTGAGGAGATCGTTCCACCCCCCACAATATTCGACTCTTCAATTCCACCCGGGGGGGTAAACGTTAACATTATACAAGATTATAGACTGTTATACCTGCCTCGCACTCTCCACCTTGCATTTTTTAACTTGCACTGCTTTTTTATTGCTCTTTAATTAATATTGTTTTTATCAGTATGCTGCTGCTGGAGTATGTGAATTTCCCCTTGGGGATTAATAAAGTATCTATCTATCTATCTATCTATCTATCTATCTATCTATCTATCTATCTATCTATCTATCTATATGTTACGATTCATTTAGATGGTGCAGATCAGGTCTGCCGATGCAGACTAACTGGTCATGCAAAAGAAAAAAGTGCAATGACACTGTCCTCTAAATTTCCACTCAATGGTGATATTGATGATCTACTGATAACATGAAGTTTTGTTAGGACTGAGTCTGCGACAGGAAGATGGTTTAATTTCAAAAATTAAAGTTATTATTTCCTATACTGTTATAAAGTTAGGGTAAGTAAGTATTAGTAAGGTGATGTGGCTAAAGAGAGTTAAGCTTTGACATCACAATGTTAACTATTTTATTATCAAAGAAGATAATGAAACCTGTACTGCCAATATTAATAGGGATTTTGCAGAGTGGTTCAGAGAGTTCCCATTTGTCAAATCAACAGCTGCTCTAAACAGTAAACAATTTAGAGTTTTCAATTGTTTGCCTGGAATAGTATTCAAAGCTGTACAGAAAAAGACTTTTTAATATACTGCTTAACCTCTGTCTATGCAGTTCAGAAGAACAGTAGCTTTGTTACTCTCCACCTACATGCTAGTCTTCGACATTCTAATTTAATAACACAAGTACTATGAGTAATTAAACATGAATTTCTATTGTGCTTTAATTGTTATGATATGGCACTGAAGACATGGTCTGTTTAAATTTATTCTGAAACTTTAATTGTTTTTATTAGGATTTTCACTATTTTCCTAATATTTAGAAGTATAATGTTTTGATATTTATTATTTAGTAACTAGACGTTAAGCCCGTTACAATAACGGGCACTAGAACAGTAGTGCATAAACATTAGTAGGAACAGTCTATATTAAACGGCAAGGGATCTTGACCTCATTCTGTTTCTTGTCTTAATTTTTTTTTGTCAAAAATATTTTTTCAAGAAGCCTAAAGTAAAATAATAATAAAAATAAAATGGAAATGTATATGACAATACAGTAAGTATAATTAATATTGCCTTAGTGTAAAACTTTGTAACAATCTGTAAGACACAATATCTGAAGAAGATATTTAGGTAAAATTTTCTATTTTTTTACCTCATGAAATGTTTCTATACAATTTCATTATAGACAACATTTCTTGTAAATATTCTGTCTGAGTTTGGCAAGAGTTTGCCTTGTTCAGGACCATCTACAACCTTGACAACAACATCTGGAAAACTTCTAACTCTTGATAATGCAACATATAACTGACTGTGGCTGAATACTGGTTCTGGCAAGTAAATGCCAACTTTTCTAAGGTTTGCTCTTCTGAGTCTTTCTCTTTTAGTGTTTTTCTAACGGTCATTTTCTTTTTCTTCAATCGATCTATTTGCTCGCATTTTTCTTTGTCTTTCAGCCTTTCTTTTGTTGATGTTTATTTGTTGAGCTGACCGTTCTTCCAGGAGATGTTGCTTATATAGTATTTGATTGTCTGTGTCTTTTGTCCAACTTGACGTGTCCTTTTTTTGGGTGGCATTTGGTAGTAGATACGTAATATTTTCTCCTATAGTAATACTGGCTTGGATGTGGCTGTAATATGCATCACTGTATTGTGTGTCATTCATTTTCTCTCACAGTAATACTGGTTTGTATTTCCATAAAATGCCTGTAATTTTCTCTGACAGTAATACTGGCTTTGTTGTCCGTAATATGACTTTAATTTTCTGTCACAACAGTGGGCAATCAGCAGAGTGTCCCTAGCAACTAATGTAATGTGTGGAGTGCTGCTTATAATCGTGCCTGTGGCGTCTCCCCAGCAAGTACTGTGCAGTTCTCCAGCAAGTATTTTAATCTGTGCTGGCGTGCAGCTGATTATTTAATGTGTGGCATCTCCCCAGCAATGGATTTTATGTGCGCGGCCGCGACTACCCAATCAGCACTCTCCCCAGCAATGGTGTTCTTTATTTCTTATCATGTGCGGCCGTGGCAAGGCCATTTACCATGTGTCCAGCTTCCAGTGTGTGTGCTTTATTTGCTTATCATGCGCGGCAGCGGCTAGGCCATTCACTGTGTGCCCAGCTTCCAGTGTGTTTGCGTCCACGGTGCCAAGCGCATGGGCGGGGACGCACACAGGGGTTTTATTAAAGAGGATATTTTTCATTAAGATGTATTTATTTAATTTGGGTTTTGTTTTGAATTTTCTGTGATGGGGCCACCATGTTGTGTAATGGCTTCTGTGACACTGTTACTTGTCACTAGGATCTGTGAATTCAGATGGCACACATAGTTATATCATAGGTAAAACAGCAGAAAGGCTGGCATCACAGCATACTGTCCAAAATTATGGATTCAAACAAACAATTCTTAAAATGTGAATTTGTACTGGTATGTAGGGTTAGAAGACTTTTTTCTTCATTAAAAGACTTCGTTTTGAATGTGCAGTTAGTGCTTCAGTGCATTAGTGTTTGCCTTCCAGTGGGGGCTGGAAGATAAAATAAAAATCAAGTATATATATAGTATGCAGTACAGCAAGTGATTGCATTAGTTTCTAATACAGAGAAGTGACAACAAAAAGACTATATGAACTGAGGAAAACCCAAATAATTTCTTTTGTGCAAATACAGTATGCAGCATTGGTTCCTGCAATGCTCTCCAAGGCAACTACAATAGTATATATGTTATATTCATTACTTTGAGGTTTAATATGTTTGTCACATCACTGCACATCACAATTCGTCTCGGTGTTGTGAATTATTATGTGCACAAATTGTCATTTAGCTAGTTAGGCTGCATTTCACAACTTTATGAAGGATGTCATCATTTCCCATTTTTTCTGAATTGTTGTGTACAAATAAGTCAGAATTGCTGTAAATACTTGTATATGCAAGCTCTCCAGTCAAGAATTCTTTTATAGATACCGACCTTTGCGCAGAAAGTTGTGTGCACATATTTTGGGCCTCTTGCATATGCAGTCTGACCTCAGGTTACCAACAAGCATTGAGGGTCATTCAGTCTGCTGTAGATCAACATCCCTTCAATGCAATCTTTGCAGTAGACCAAACACAATTAAGTTCTGATATTTTTAATTAGCATTGATACAAACACATATGAAGTTTACTTTTTAATATCTCAGATTACCATAGACATACAACTTTGTTTGTTTCCAATATACAGCATCAGTACAGTGGAGCCTCGGTTCACGACCATAATTCATTCCAAAATTCTGGTCGTGAACCAAAGTAATTTCGCACATAGGATTGTATATAAATACAATTAATCCATTCCAGACCGTACAAACTGTATGTAAATATATATTTTTTGAAATTTTTAAGCACAAATATAGTTAATTATACCATAGAATGCACAGCGCAAACTAAATGTAAAAACATTGAGTAACACTGAGAAAACCTTGAACAACAGAGAAAACTAATACTGCAAGAGTTCACGCTATAGCCTTACGAACAGCTCGCTAAAAACACTTTTTTTAATGAGTTTTAAGCACAGGGAAAAAAATAAACATATGAAAAATCCGTAATTTAATAAACCACCAAGAAAAGTAACATTGCAACAATGCACTCTACGAACCGATCGCTCTAAACAGAAGTGAAGTGGAGGTTAAAATCCAATAGAAAAAAGTCTTCATTAAATGCAACAAGGTTAAAACAATGCTCGGATCTGTCTCTTTAAAAACAAGCCCGGTGCATTCTTTAACAGCCTTCTAGGCCTTATGCACCAGCCGTCTCACTCTCTTTCTCTCTCTCTCTCTCGCTCGCTCGCGTGTGTGTGTGTCTCTCTCGTGTGTGTCTCTCTCGCGCATGTGTGTATCTCTTTTGCGCGCATCCGTGCGTGTCTGTGTCTCTCTCTCTCGCGCACGTGTCTGTGTGTGTGTGTCTCTCTCTCTCGCTCGCTGCACAGGGAGAGACTAAACACGTGCGGAAATCATCGGCGCACACAAACTGAAAAGGAAATGAGCTTGTTCGTATACCGAGTGAACAGATGCAAAAGTTTGGCAAACTTTTTGGTCGTAAACCAATTTGTACATGTTCCGAGACGTTCGTGAACCGAGGTTTCATTGTACTTGGATATTTCATCGTTGGCTTAGAAGACCTATTTAAACAAGTTTGGGAGCCTTGTCACATGAAAATGTTTTATTTTACCTTTCATTTTAAACTACAATATTTTTAATGAAGTGAGATCCCTCCCTTGGGTCATATTGTATACTTTATTCTTTAAAAATCCTTGGTAGTCATCCAGAAAGGATTTTTACCAGAAGCTGGTAAAGCTCAGACATATAACGTATATCATAAAATATTTATTTTTGAGTGCTACTGTAAATTGACTGTTCTGCACTTAAGCATTCAATTTAATGTCATGTTACCAAAAAACTTGTAAAATCTGAAACCAGAGAATATTTCTCTATTCTAATTAATCTTTTGAAGCAGTTTAATGGCTAACATCTTTTAAAATGACCCCTTTTCTTTACCTCTTTCAAAGTCTACCATTCCTGCTGATTGTTTCATGATTCTCACTCACTGGACTGCTTAGCTTAAATCTGCTATTCTCCATTCTTATTCCCTGGCTTGTGTTTGTCAAGTCATGTGTGACTGGTGTTTGAATCTTCTCATCTATATAAAATGTCATGAATTCTTTTCAGGGCTATTCAATTACAATTTCAGTTGGGCTAGATTTTCAAACCATGAATTTTACCTGGGACATTTTCAGCAGCCAGCAAGCAGCAGATGATGACAAATTTTAAATCAACACAAATGAATGAATTTAAAAACAAGTAATGTTTATTCATTGTTTCCCTTTTACATTTGGTCCATCTGGCACAAGCACATCAAAAATTTGTAAAAAAAAAACAAAAAACAACATAAAATCTATAACTGAACAGAATTTGAGGTACTAGCAATACTTTTTTTCCACATTTGACATAAAAACTAAACATTCTGCTCACATCTGACCCAGGCACATCTAAAAATGCACAAAATCAAGAAAGTGCACAGTATTAGCAATAACATGTGTTTCCCTTTTGAAATATGAGATCCTTCCCCAATTTAAAGGGGTAGCAAGGGATTTTTTTTCATAGAACTTAAACTCTTCCATTCACATGGCATTAATCACTCATATGACAGAGATTACATTTGACTTCCACAACAAAGCTTTTCCTGTTGAAATTGTTTCCCCGTCCCACCAGAAAAATACTACCTGAGTAAATGTTTAAGAGCAAGGCATCACGTAGTGCGTGAAAGTGGATTGGTACATTTATTTGAATGATTTTTCTTTAAAATGTCTTTGTACAGAGTTCTTGGGTGCCCAGTAATGAATTATAGTTATTAATATAATTTTTTTTACTAAATCTTATTTTCCATATTTCTTTGTTGATGAGCTCCCATTGAAGAATTTATTGGTAACTGAATATATAATGTGCATACCAAAACGACTGAAGTAGCAACTAACAAAGTGGCCTTTTTCATACCATTTTAACAAAGTTTACTGTCCACTGTTAATCATAGAGCACCTCTGTAAAATGACTGTAATACACATTCAACCTTAAAACACAGACTCATAAAATCACTGCATGCCTACCTTTTGTTTTGATGACCAGTTGCGTCATATTCAGCCCTTCGTTCATTTTTCTGGCGCAAGTGTAACCAGCCTCTCATTGAAATTCACCATTTGGAATATATGGCCATACCATCAGCAGCGCCATGTACTTAGAAATATTTTCCCCAAGTCTAACGTCATTTTTGAACTCAGCGTGGGATAAAAACTAGCCTTTATGTGGCTCACGGATATGTAAGGGGGTGCCTGTACCAACTGAAATGTTAACAGCACATCCGCTTAACAATAAAATAAAATGGCCTTTTACAGTATAATTAGTCTAAACTCTCAATGATTTAATTCACAACTTGCAAACTAAGTAGAAATGATAATCACTGGATTTACTAGGATGTCTCACACAGAGTAGTAATTGTAGTCCAGTACCTGAAATGATTTTTCTTTTCTGTGGAATCGGTATGTTCTCTAAATTTCTATGTCTTCTGATGATTCCATTGTCCTTTAACATTCCATAAAAATATATTGGGGTTTATGCAGGACCGTCTTAACAGCTTTACAGCCCTGGCCAAAAAAGTGCATTGGGGCCCCAACCTACACAACCACTCTGCAAGTCACAGATTAGCATAGAGCTGTTATGCCCGTGGGTTCCCAGGGCAACTTCCCAGTCTGCCCATGCGTTAAGATGGCCCTAGGATTATGCTCTGTAAAACTGTAATGGAAACTAAGAGTATCAAGAGAAAGGTGTCGATTCACTTCTGAATTGACAAAAGGGAGTCACTGCATAATAAACTTAGATGCTGAGTGTTGCTGTCTAAGTATAGATAGCAACTCAAAATGTACAAGGTAGAGATAAGAACTGAAATGTGATGTTTTTCCACAAAGCAGCACTCTTTTTTCAAAACAACATTTATTTATATAGCACATTTTCATACAAACAATGTAGCTCAAAGTACTTTACATGATAAAGAAAGATAAAAAAGACAAAATAAATTAGAATTAAATTTAGGGAACACTAACATAGAATATAAGTAAGGTCCAATGGCCTGGTTGGGAATTTGCTAAAAAAAAATAAAATCTGCATGGGTTCCAAAGCCACGGGACCACCCAGCCCACACTGGGCATTCTACCCAACATAAATGACCTCAATCAGTCCTCATTGTATTCAGGGTTCAAATCGAAGAACTTGATGATGACGGTCATGTGAACTTCTGGCCTTTAATCCATCAATGTAGGGACATCACAGTGCTTTGATTAGGCAGTAGTGGAGCAGATCGCCACCACAGAAAACCAGAGAAAGAAAAGAAGAGAAAGTAAGGGTTAGTAAGGATTTTGGAGCCACCATGAGTAATAATGATAATTAATTGAATATACAGAGCATCAGGATTAAACTAAGATGAAGCTATGAGAAAGCCATGTTAAAGTAATGTGTTTTCAGCAGTGTTTTAAAGTGCTCCACTGTATTAACCTGGTGAATTCCTATTGGCAGGCTATTCCAGATTTTAGGTGCATAACAGCAGAAGGCTGCCTCACCACTTCTTTTAAGTTTAGCTCTTGGAATTCTAAGTAGACACTCATTTGAAGATCAAAGGTTACGATTTGGAGTGTAAGGTGTAAGACATTCCGCAATATAAGATGGAGCGAGATTATTTAAGGCTTTGTAAACCATAAGCAGTATTTTAAAGTCAATTCTAAATGGCACAGGTAACCAATGTAGTGACATCAAAACTGGGGTGATGTGCTGGGATTTTCGTTTCCGAGTTAAGATTCTAGCAGCTGCATTCTGCACTCGTTGCAATCGATTGATGTCTTTTTTTGGTAGTCCTGAGAGGAGTGCGTTACAGTAATCTAGCCGACTGAAAACAAATGTGTGAACTAATTTTTTAGCATCCTGCAGTGTTACAAGAGGTCTAACTTTTGCTATATTTCTTAAGTGAAAAAATGCTGTCCTAGTAATCTGATTAATATGTGATTTAAAACTCAGGTCAGAGTCAATAGTTACTCCTAAATTCTTTACCTCCGTCTTGACTTTTAATCCTAATGCATCAAGTTTATTTCTATTAACCTCATTATATCCATTATTGCCAATCACTAAAATTTCTATTTTCTTTTTATTTAGTTTGAGAAGATTACTACTCATCCATTCAGAAACACAAGTAAGACATTGTATCAGTGAATCAAGAGAGTCTGGGTCGTCAGGTGCTATTAATAAATACAGTTGTGTGTCATCAGCACAGCTGAATTCTAAGGCGCTTTACAGATAATGCAAGGCTCATTTCATCCTCCAGTGAAATTCAGGATTTTTAGAATAACATGCAACAGTCTTTTTCAGCCAAAATCTATTTAATTATTGAACATATTTAAATTAATTCTAGGGTCATAAACAGCTGAATTCCACATAGAAAAATACCATATTTAAAATATCTAAAAAGTTTATAAAAATTTTTTTTCACTAAAACTACACTATTCAAATGTATAATCTGGATTTGTTTTAATATGCCCTGAGGTAAAACAGGTATATTGATAAGAAGTTAAGGTAGTAAAATGTAATTTAAATATATTATAGTAATGTAAAATAAAGGATTTTGGAAAATTAATAATTACTCTGACTTTCACTATACTGTATATTGATTATTAAACAAGAGTAGAACTTAGGATGGTCTATGGTATATATAGGGAAAACCAAAACTAAAAGTTACTTATTTACTAGTAGTGCTGCTACTACTCTTACTATTAATGCAATTATTCATGTGGAAAATTTCATACACTTTATGCAGTATATGCTACTAGAATGTTCAAACAACTTTATATTACATATGCAAGATTTTTCATTACTTATAATTATATTATAGAATTGTTATCATTGTTTTATTTATTATTAAATTTCAGCTTCCAAAAGTTACATGTAAAATGTTAGTAGAGAAAAGCCAAGCAAAATGACACCTTTTATTGGCTAACTAAAAAGATTACAGTATGCAAGCTTTCGAGGCAACTCAGGCCCCTTCTTCAGGCAAGATGTAACACGGTACAACAACCTAGTACTACATGTATAATGTTATAATTTTATAATAATAATATTTGATTTTGGTACAAAACAACTATGCCTTGCTCATTGCCTTTCATTTTATTTGTATATAATCTAAATTTAAATGTATGTTTGTGCTGAAATACTTTAAAATCCTATCAAAGTGGGAATAACAAAGCAAATTGCACCAGGTATTAAATCAAAAAAGTCATTAACATTTTGGCTTGCAAAATGTTAGGTCTTAGACTTAACAAATCAGACTTTATGAATAGCCTGATAGTTAAATTAAGAAATTGACAGTGTTTCGTTAATGGAGATTTGGCACAAACCATGAGAAAACATTACTTTAAAACTCATCTCTTCTATGCAATTTAGCTAAATTAAAATGCTTAATGTGTCTAAGCACAAAGATAGCTTGCCTAATATTTTCCAAGCTTCATCTTTTTTTCTTTCTTGAACTCTACCTCTCCTTAATTTTTTGCATTTAAATGATTGAGACTGGCACCTGACTCATTTTTATTGGCGTATTGCCTTGCATGGAAAATTCCATTAATAGTGTTTAAACCTCCCTAGCATTTAGGATGCAGATGAGAGTGACAGAGAGCTCCACAAGCAACAGCAGTAAAATCCGGGGTCTTGTAACCCCAGGTAATATCCATTCATTACTTTTACTAACTAGAGTAACAGAGAGCTGAAAGCCTTTTAAACAATGTGTAGAAATTTGATTAAAGTGTCAGAAAACATGAGCCACAATGCTGAAATGACATTAGCACAGTTTTGCCAAACAGGGTAATGAGTAAGTAGACTGGCTTCAGAAGGTCCCAACTGTCTGATAAGTTTAAATAGTAAAAGTAGCATAGGAAGGTGTTCTGGAGTGTTGGAAGAAATATCTTTATAAGTCAGTAACAGGGTTTTGAAAGATAATCTAAAATTACACTCAAAGAGGTAATGTAGACATAATATTTTGTTCTGGTTCAGACTGTTTTAGGTTTCCTTATGAATCTGTTGAAGCTTTCTCAAAAGGAAGTCTATTAAAACAGGATTACACTATTTCAGCTATGTGATGATAAAAGTGTGGCAACATACAGTACAGTACAGAGTTGGGTGTTGTCGAAAGTAAGATGTGAACACGAGGTCATGTTGATGAATAAGTTTCCCTAAGAGCAGCATGCAAATGTTAACGAGGAGTGGGCCAAGATCAGGGAAACCCTTAGGGATGCCACAGTAGAAAAGTTGCAGTAAATTAAATTAACCTTTGAAAACAACATGCAAAATCAGTTGGTGGGATAAACCTTAACATGCAGAAGTAATAGATTGTAGAAATTACCGCATATTGCCTTAGGCATCTCAGGACACTGAGGTCAAGTCAAACAACACTACTAAGGAATCCAAGTATAGTGTTGATGCTGAGATGAAGTAGCGGTTTGGACTGAAAAGATTCAAGCATGCTGAAAAAGATGACAAAAATTATGCAAAAGAAAAGTTCATTTTCTTTATTTGCCTAGAGGAATTTGCTGGAGTAGCAGGGGTTATGTATCGATAACACTAGACAGAATCATCACAAACAAAGCAGGCATCATTACAAGATAATCTCACATTACATACACTATCATTATTAAAGCTAGGATTTATTGATATCCAAATATGAAGAATTAGAGTACAGGCCAGCTTACTTTGGAGAGAAATCAGACTCTTACTCAGAGACATGCTAGGTTTCAATCTAGATTGCAGTCTTGAAGCCATCTTTAATTTAAATAAGTTAGATTAAATTAATTGCAGAGTTGGCAACAACAAGAATGGTTCCACTGCTAGGAAGGCACAAAAGTATGATGTCCAAGGGACCTGAGACCTTGGGGTCATCCAGATAGCTCTGCAGACTACCAGAAACTATCAGGCAGAAACCTGATTGCACAAGACTGGAACATTGGACATCACCATGTAGGACAGTGACTACACTGGCATACACAATATATTGGCATCTAGCACGTTGTATTTATACAAAGCACAAACATAGAAGGCTTAGGAATGAGAAGCACCAGCTATAATCAGTGGACATTAGAGCTGCATAAATCCACTTAACATGCACACGTACCGGTCCCGGTACATAACGACGATTGGACGACGTCACAGCCATGTCACAGCCATGTGTGCATGCCCCACTATCATGCACCTCGACATACTACACATCAAATGAAAATTGAGAGTCTCATCTTTCCGATGATATAAACCATTTTGACACACAACAACCACAGCACTGGCACTAAATCCTTTTTTACAGAGAAGTAAATACTTTTAAGAGCTGACTTTTCCTACCTTTGACTACCTTTGAAGGCTCTCTGCAAGTCAAACATCAGTATTTCCGAGCAATATTGATCTCATTCTGTCCGTAAGGCTCAAGGGAATATAATCCAGTAAAACGATTAGGTCCAAAACACACAATAGATCCTCAAAGGGACAAAAACTCCAGAAAACGTTTCTTTACTTGAGACTAGCTCCGACATTTTTTTTCATTTCTATTGGTCATATCAGACGTAATTTGTTTCTGTCGGCAATAACCATGCTAAAGCATGTTACATGGAAGTGTTAGCTTCTGATTGACACCTAAGTTGGCCAATTACGAGGGGTCTGGGGGGTGACTAACACCTCGTATAGCCAACGAGTGTCACAGATAGCTGAACGATGACGCACAACTCCAAACCCTGGTAGAATCTACCAGTTTGATTGGACGCTGTGAGTGACACTCCAAACTTACAGCCAATGAGCAGCTGAGCACGCCGATATGTAACTCGCCATACCAACTTGTAAACAAAACCGATCGGAGCTGCGCGAAGCTGACATTTGTGCCAGTCTGCTGACTTGGTGCGTGGTTGTTTATTGTGATTTCACCTAGTTTTTTCGCATTTTAAATATGAATAAACGTACAGATAAACGTAAATACACTCTCGATTAAGTCGTAGAGGCATGTACGCGGCGTCACAGTGATCAATCGGACAATGGATATGTCTGAGGCAGAGAGTGACATGTGACACGCCCTTGTGCTTTCTGCCTGCTAGGGATTGCTACAATCAGTGGCACATGGAAAAACGCTGAGCTGTGTTGTAACAGTTTGTAAAAAATGTATATAGTTTGTGTGCATTTTATAAAAAAAAAAAGTAAAAAATAAAATATATATATATATTTTTAGCCCATAAGACTTGTTTTGACTATTTTTATATTGAAATGTTAATTTTTTATTGTTTTTATTATGGAATATGAATTTCCATAACTAATAGAGTGACACTGTATGTAGATATAGATTCCTTTAGGTGTAAGCTTTCAGTAGAGCCCTCATTGATATCTGTGGGTTGAAGCATTCAAAAGTTATTACACTTTTTCCATACGTTCCAAAATGTGGATAATGGATAAACCATAGGTCCCTCTAAAAAGCACCTGGACATGCCCACATAAGAACTGGTGTAAAAATGTCATTTTTACAGGTATTCTTTTCAAATTTGAAATGTAAGTAGTCAACAAGTTATTCTGTTGGTACATAGTGTGTTTCTGTCCCCACCTACCTACTGCAGCTATAGAGGCCTTTATTTTCACAAAAAAAACTTAGGCGAGAACAAAAAAATTCATTTTTTCTGTGAGTTCTAATGTGCATAACTTTTGATCAGTCACACCTACAGTGATTCTGACTACTAAGGGTGAAACTAGAGAATGTTACCTTTACAAAGAGACCAAACATGTGTTTATACTCCAGATAGTTCAATAACAGCAATGATTCTAATTCGGAGAGGTCAAATTACAAGCGATTTAGCAAAAATGACCCCGCTTGATAAGATAACCATACAAAAAACAAGATGGCTTCCAATTTAACCAAACAGTCAACTAGACAAAAACAAACAAGCCATGAAAAAGCTTGTAAATTTCCTGATGAGACTTGGTGTCCACTGATCATAAACTGGAAAATGTGCCTGAACCAATAAGATGACACTATACAAGAGAACCAACACATCTGCTAGGAAAGTGGATAGCCAGAGAGCCAGTAGTCCAAATGTAAAAAAAATATCCTTACATTGGATGTTTTTTGTACCTACGGTTAGGCCTGAGCTAGAAAACAAAACATTGTGTTTATAGTGTTTTTAAGCAGTGAACCACCAAAAAAGACAATTGTACTTTCAATGCAAATATGAACCTAAAATTAAAATAAAAGGCAAAATTTAAAGAAAAAACACAAATAAAGATATGTTTCTAAACAAGTTGGGAAAGGATTAAAATGTGCCACAAAACTTACAAAATCCAATAACTCACCAAATATTCCTAACATGGTTTTAACTTAATCAATAGAACAATTAAGAAAATAATCAAGCTTACGCACAGAAGATGGAATTGTTTCTGTTTTAGCTCTCCAGATGTTACACCAAGCACCCTTTTAGCTGTCACCCTTACTACTTCTGCTGTAGTTATCCAGCTATCTGGTAACTCTTCACTGCTATCCAATGCCTGTCTTACCTCTTCCCTGAACTCAACCTTGAAGTCTTCCATTTTCCACGTCCATCCTTTGAACCCAGCTTCAGGGGATGGACAAACCAGTGAGTTTCTTTGTGCCAGTCCCATTACCAGATAAATGGGGAGGGTACATCGGTAAGGGCATCCAATGTAAGCTGCAGATCAATATGTTGATTAATGTTATGTACTAGGAGTAAATGTATGATTTAGATGTGGTTTCATAATGGTATCATGTGAGACATTTGGCATGTTTAAGGGGTTAACTTACAAAATGTATTTCATTTCTTCAAAAATGAGCTGCGAATAATAGTTTGCTTAACAGATGGTCATAACCCGAAGAAGATGTTTAGTGTGTCCAATCCCATTGATGATACATTTCTAAAGTATTGAAATTTGCAGATAATTCTAAGACACAGTCTGTTTGTTCAAAAATCAATGACTGTTACAGTCTTTTGTATCAGGTGATCAATGACACAAGAAGACAGCAAACACACTTGACATTAAACAGTCCTGTGATATTTTAAGCTCACATCATTGTCTCTGTTATTTACAACACGGAGAATGAGAATGTCAAGGCAAAACAAGATAAATAGCATGTTTTCATGTACAATACACTTGGTCAAATGCCTATTTTTGCAAAAAGCTTAAATGAATGAACAAAACTTATACTGGACTTTTTCAAGAAGGAAAATGTGTTATGGTATTTAGATGAAATAAGAACAAGCTAGTTCAAATAAGAGCACTGACTTTTTAACAGTGCAGTTACATTTCATTAATGTCATCAGGCTACTGTAGTTTCCCAACATTACCTTGCCAATTGTCGATACAATACCATGCCATCTGCTTTACACTGTTAAGCCCAAATAACTCCTGGGCCAGTACTCTGTTGCCATCTAGTAAATGAAACACTGTAACATCATGCTGAATAAAAAATATATTTCTATGTTTTTTGCTGCTTTATGGTAACTCAAATATAGCTCATCAATATTAATAAGTGGGGCAAAGCCTCCAGCGAAAAACACATTGGCAAATGAAAAGCCATAAAGGTAGTGGAAAGAGAAAGTGATGCATGATATGGTACTGTATGGCCACACCACCATGATATGCCTGGTGAATTTGGTCATATGAAGATTCACTGTGG
Source organism: Polypterus senegalus (assembly GCF_016835505.1). Taxonomy (NCBI): domain Eukaryota; kingdom Metazoa; phylum Chordata; class Cladistia; order Polypteriformes; family Polypteridae; genus Polypterus; species Polypterus senegalus. Next base: position 190,998,023 of record NC_053157.1, on the reverse strand, counting down.
TGAGACAATAGCTGCGTAATAAAAAGGCAAAATAATTGTGTTCGAGTACAAGGACAGATGAGACATTAACCTTTGAACCACTGTTCAAAATGAGGTAACTGTCAATGTTCATGTCAGGAGAAATGTGGAAGTCACTAAGCCTTGTGATGTTGTAACCTACAATAACACAACAAATGCATTGCTCATGCGGATCAGGCACTGACATTCTACCTTCTCGTGTACAAGCCACCAAAAAAGATATAAGAAAAGTGTGCAAAGAAACATGCTTCTACTGTCCTGATTGCAACATTGGGCTCTACATTGGTGAATGTCTTAAAACATGTCACATGAAGAACATGCACTAAATCTGCATTGGTACAGTAGTGGACACTAAACTGAACTAGTTTCATGATTCTGTTATACATAATAACATTTCCTGGTGAAAAAAAAAATATTTTTCTGGAAGGATTCCTTAATTGCAACAGCAGACAGAACTATATTTGCTACAGAAATCCAAAGAGGATGAGCCCCATCTGAAGATTACTAAAATAAAGAAAGTAAACAGAAGCCTAATGAGATTATTATTATTATCTATAATTATTTTTGCAGTTATATGAGTGGATCAAATTATGTTTCTTTTCATAGGGATTCAGAAAACAGTCTCTACAGGGTTCACATTCAACACTGACATACATTTAAGGTCCCCCTACTGTTTTTTTTTTGACATTCATACATTATTTGATAATTCCTACCAGTGCAACCAATAGTCAACAGGGAGTAAAGATGAGGACTAAGAATCCAGTCCTGAATTGGAAATTTGTGTGTTTATTCTGCAACATTATTCTGAAATTTTCAGCGTTCCAGGTGGAAATTTTCAAATCCAGTTACAGAGACTTTTGTCAAGTCTGTGATTATATTAATCGCAAAGTAAGATGAAACATCCCACTCACATTACAGGGGACACAAATGAAAACTAGTAGAAGTGTAGATACCAAAATACATTTCCTCTCGAATTTTGAACACATACTGTTATTAAATATGGAGGAAACATTTCAGATTATAAGAATAATATGTTGCTACTTGCAACTGACAAACCATCAGATATTTGCATGCCAGAAAACAATGCAAGCATATGTTCTGTAATCAATAAATGCTCAATAAATGTCTAAAGCTTTTGCCTTTAAACCTGTAGTCTGCCAATGTAAATACCACCTGCAACTTTCTATGTAACTTTTAATATGTTGTGTAAGCTGAAAGTGCTTCATTTGGAACTAAGTTTAGGTTATATGCTGTATTAGCAGTGTGGTCCAGTGGGTGATGAACAGAATTTTAAAGCTTAAGCCTTTTTTGTTCATTTGCAGATGGAAACTAAAGAGAGTGTTGAAAAATGGCTGGACCAAAGGCAGCTGGAAGCTTTTCTCAGCACCATTGTGATGTCCCATGTTCTTATCCCCATAGACCACTAGCAAGGCCAAAAGTCATAGTCATTCATAAGGAGACACTTTACCAATTGTGCAGATAGCCAATGTGGCATAGGATTTTTGCTCCAAGAATTGTCAAGCTGTCAAGTCTTAGGTCCTTAGGTGGTCTGTTCGTCCAAGGAAAAGCCTCTCTTTGGGGTTCTTGCTTTGACATTTCATTGGGTCAGGAGCTGACATTCCTGTCTGAGGTTAGTTTTATGGACTAACATTTTTTGTGAATAACAGTTTTGTTTGTAGAGGAAAAGGAGTAAAATGAACTTAGGAACTTTATTTTAAAACATTACTTTTTAAATAAAGCTAAAGTATTTCTTACTGTATAACAATAACCTTACATAGTAAATTTTGGGCAATTTCCTTTTTTCTGTGTATGCCCAGTCTATGTTTTCTTAGTCACAATGGCAGGAAGGGCCTCAAGGCATACACTCATGACATGTCTTTTGTTCACAAGTGATAATTTCATGGTCTTTCTTTGTTACATGAGCATGCAATAATTATAGAGGGTACAGTAGTTGATATGTGTCATAGATTAATTTGGAACTTGAACTTTATGCCTTCTTTGCACTTGAATAGTTCTGTGATGCTCAGGTTGCCCACAGTTTTAGCATCTCTTTGAACCTTAGTGGTTGATAGTCATGACCAGAATTGCTAGGGCAATGATGACACAAACAACAAGTTTGGTGTATCAAAAAGTGCATAGTGCATTTTATTCTAATGAATTATTGTCCATAGAAAAAGTACAGTTCCAGTTCTTCAAATAAATATCTAATACATAATCCAGCAAAACCAGGTGCTATCTGTGGGAGTTAAAATCAATTCATAAAGAAATAATCCAAACAGGAAGTAAAATCATCTCTTTCATTCTTCTGTGTCCCCTCTCTCTCTGTCTTCCAGTCTTGCCTCCCCTGCTCACCCATCAGGTCTCCAATGTTGGGAAAAGGTGCCAGTAAGCACAGCCCCCACTGAAGTGCTCATCAGAGCCTCCTCAGTCGATCACCATTGGGATGCTCCTTAGTCCTCCCACCTGTCTTCGGTGTGGAAGGACTCCAGGAGCATGCGATTTCTCCCGTTTCTACACATTGCTCAGCAATCCCTGGAACACTGTTCCCTACCTCCTCTCGCTGGGCCTTGCCACCTGTCCATCACACTGGCTCACACTCTAAATTTAATTTTATTTTAATTCTTTTCATTTTTATTACTATTTAATTTAATATTGTTTCTTTGTATCAGTATACTGCTGCTGGATTATGTGAATTTCCCCTTGGAATTAATAAAGTATCTATCTATCTATCTATCTATCTATCTATCTATCTATCTATCTATCTATCTATCTATCTATCTATCTAAATCTTTACCCTGGTCTTTTCCAATCCACCTATTTCTTAATTTACTCATTTCCCGTTTTCTTTCTCTATCACAACTCTTTTTCCTTTCTCTACTATGGATTCTTTTATACCTTTGTGGGTCCAGGTGCTTTGCCTAATGACCTAAGGAGTGTCAATGAGGAACAGCTAAGCTGATCACACTTGCCCTCAACCAAGCAATCAGCTTGTTTCTTTCTTGACCACCCTGCGGCCACACAGCTTTCAAGCAGTGTGCCCCGAAACCCATCAGCATGAGCCACTCTATTTTTACTTAAAATCCACCATGGACCACCAACACAAAGCACTGCACGTACTATTTACAAATTTGGGCCCTGTCATTATGAGTTTTCTAAGGAATATTCTGTAGTTTAACAGGCCATAGAAATTCAAATCCAATTATGATCACTACCAGTAATGGTGCACTGACACTTGCTCAGAGGTTGATGCGCTCGCTGCTTTCTGAGCAGCTCTTCTTTCTCCACCCTAGCGGCCCGCTTCTTCTCTTCTTTCGTCGGCATGTTTTCACATTAAAACTGATTAAGTCAGTGTATGTGTTGCAATTACTTAGTACGTTTTCTTTAATTTTTCACTTAAGCTGAAACTTAAGTCTTCAATTTGCCTCAAGAATGATTTAAGATATGAAGAGGTAGGGGAAGTGATGGCGAAAGAGGTAGAGATGAGCCGCTCTTCTGGCTGCTGGCAAAAGTTGATTCTACAATGAAATAAAATAAAAATAAAAAGAGGAATAACATTAGAGGTCAATCATCACCCCGAAAGTGGACAGTAGACGTCACATACTATATGTGTACCAAATTTCAGGTCAATAGTTCAAATGGTTTGCGAGCTACAGGTGATTTTAAATCCTGGACAGACAAACGGACAGCCATGACAGCAAATTATATATAAAGATGATTCACTTTTCCTAGGTTCTACACCTTCTTAATGAAACTGATAAGCTGAATTGAAAAGCAATAATAAATAATTATTATTAATATATTATTGTTTTGTGATTTATTTTATAGTTTATATTTAGTTTATAGGGTGGTACGGTGGTGCAGAGGGTAGCGCTGCTGCCTCTCAGTTAGGAAACCCGGGTTCGCTTCCCAGGTCCTCCCTGCGTGGAGTTTGCATGTTCTCCCCATGTCTGTGTGGGTTTCCTCCGGGGGCTCCGGTTTCCTCCCACAGTCTAAAGACATGCAGGTTAGGTGCATTGGCGATCCTAAATTGTCCCTAAATAGTGTGCGCTTTGTGTGTGGGTGTGAGTGTGTGTGCCCTGCGGTGGGCTAGTGCCCTGCCCGGGGTTTGTTTCCTGCCTTGCGCCCTGTGTTGGCTAGGATTGGCTCCAGCAGACCCCCGTGACCCTGTATTAGGATATAGCGGGTCGGATAATGGATGGATGGATTCAGTTTATTAAAGCCGTATGTTGCTATGACATCTCTGTATAAGCTTTCTCTTTTGGTATTGTTAGAAAAGCGCTTGTTGGCAAGGGGAGGTTGTCATGCCACTTTCATTTCTAAGTCAAATATCCTCACATAAACATTACTCTTCTTCCATTTGAAGCAGACTTTGAATTGACCTTTTTCTCCTTTTTTAAATAACCATTTATATTATACTCAGCTGAAAGCAGAGGAATCAGGGCTGCAAATGCACTTTTATATGCTGCACAGTAAAACTCCATTCCAACTGTTTTAAAACCTCTGTCATTAAAACAAGCAATATCTACTATCCCTGTGTATGTGTTGGCCTTCCTTTTCCAAGTTAATAACTTCAGCTTTACATTTTAGACTGTTTTTCGATTTCTAGTTTTTGCTCATTTTTATTTCTGTTTGGTAAATGATTTGAGAATGTAAAACCATGCCTGGCTCTAAGTTAATAGTTACAAATCATTCTTTTTTTTCATAAAAATAAATAAATAAATGAAACACATGATCCCATATCATACTTTCACAGAGAGAGCATAACGTCTCGTTACTGAGATAAGACACAGAATGATTATGTTGTTTGTACATCACAGCTGTTTGTAAAATAACTGCATGCATATTTTGTATCCAGGGTTCAGTGCACACTGGACTGCCATTAGCAAAGTAAGAGTAACATATTTCAAAGTGGTCAGACACTAGGCTTATCAGAGAACCTGATAAAAATTTCTAAGAAGAATTTACAAAACAAAATAACTTGCGATCCTTTTAGACAAATGATTTAAAGTGCAGCAGTGACTAAATCTGTGAGAATCCTTGTAAATTGGTTCATCCGTTATTTTGCATCCATTCTATCAACACATTTGGTAATTTCTTTTCCACTGATGAATCTACAATGAAATCATGCTGAATACTTATAATATAGTACATTACTGCTGGTTTGGTATCTTTATAAAACTTTGTTTAAAAACATGTTTAATGACATTTGTGTTCAAACTAATTTTAAAAATTGATTCCACTTGTGTACTTTGTTTCAATTAATATCTTATTGTGACTGCAGTTCTTAGAATTGTATTGTGTTGGATTTTCTTTTGTCTTTGTATATAGGGCGGAGTGGTGGCTCTAAGGCACTGGCAATCGGAAGGTTGCCAGTTCGAATCCCATAAAAGCCAAAAGTGACTCTACTTTGTTGAGCCCTTGAGCAAGGCTATTAACCTGCAATTGCTCCATACTGGGTATGAGGTTACTCTGCATCCAGCCCTGCAAGTAGGCCCTCCAACCTGCAGGGAAAACTTGGGGGTTGGTGGCAGAAATGGCACTCCAGCCATTGCAAAAAACCTCGCACTGGTTGCACTCCATCTGAACTTATGTGGTGCTGAGGTGTCACATGGCATGGCTACACTCGGGTCCCAATCTGGGATCTTGGTTTGTCATGTGGTGGGTGTGGCAATGTGATGTATCAGCATGTGCTCCTAACCTCTCTCTCTCTTTGTATATACTGTAAAACGATATATAAAGCAGGCCAGTACATGATATACTATATGAATTAATGTTTACCATTTCCTAGCACTGCATTATCCTTGCACTTTTATCACCTCTTTTAAAAGAAATAGTATTCAGGACTGCATTACTCAGCGGAATAAAGTTAGTTTATAAAAAGGTATGACAGCTTGTATGTCTCTACTTATATAAACTGACACTGCACCAATAGCTTTCTTCTTTTTCATTAGTTGCAGTATATGAGCTACTATATATAAACATTCACAAAGCATGCTGTTTTAGTTTTAATGCTTTGTTTTTCAATGCAAATGTTTAATTTGCCTCTGAACTGTACTTCATTTCTGTTTCCTGTTCATAAGGATACATGCAATCCTTATATCTGCACGTAACCTTCTATTAACTCCCACTTAAAACACTTGCATACGTAAATGCTACCATTAAATACAGCTTCTACATGGGAAATGAGTAATTCACTCTTTAAAGAACATTTTAAAACTGAAGGTGATCCTCAAGCTGTCCAAGAAAGGGTTTGTAGTGCATGAACATTAAACAAAATCTATATTATATATGAATATAAGACAAATGGAACGGTATATCATATGTGGGGGTTTTCTCATACTGCTGAGTCAGTAGGTGCCAGACAATAAAAACTGAAGTGATTTCAAAGCATTCATAAATAAATCTCATGAACATTAAAGCACTGGATGGCTGTCACTAAAAAAATAATTAATCTCCAACAGGGATCAACATAGCACCATGATGTTATATTAGGAGATATCAGATAATATAATGTAATAATTATAATACTTTTATGCTTATATAGTACTTTTCTTACTACCCAATGTGATTTACATAGTGAGTGGGAAGTCAACCCAAAAACCACTAACGTGTACCATCCACCTGGATGATGCAACAACAGCCATTTTTTGCTTTTACCAGTACTTTCACTAAACATTAGCTATTAGGTGGTGAAGTAGTGGGAAAGATTAGCCAGTTAGAGACATGGGATGATTAGGGGGCCAGAAAGACTAGGCTATGGAGGGCAATTTAGCCTCAACATCAGGATACACCCTGCTCTTTATGAAGGTTGCCCAGGGATCTTTTATGATCACACTAGCAAAATACCCGCGCTTCGCAGCGGCGAAGTACTGCCCTAAAAGTTTTATTAAGAAGAAAATTAAACCTTTTTAAACTCAGGGAAAATATACCAATAATTATTTGTTAAGGATCTCTTTGTATACCATATTTTGAGTTCGGCACTCCGGTTGTAATATGACTAAGCTGTGCACTGAGCTTACTCTTGAGCATGCAATGTACAGTTGGGCATGTGAAAAGCAATCTTGTCTCAAATCTCACAGCTTGGATTGCTGCTGTCATAATCGATTTGAGTTTCATGGTTTGTTTCAATTACGACAGTATTTGTAGGACTTGTGTTGAAGTGACATTCAGCATCTGTCAAGCATTGTAAGTATACAACCAGTTTCATCGATAACTTCACATCCAGCTTTTGAGAGTTTAAACATTCATAAACATCAAAGTGTCCACTACTGAAATCGTCACCTGTGAATCAAAGATGTTTAAGAGGCATTGGCGGTTGTCCAAAGGTGTAAAATATTTGGCCATTTCGGTACACTTGAAAGCGACAACCGAACAATTCAGCGGCAGCCATCAACTCACATGCAGATGCATAGGTGAAGGGCTTAAGCATTTCACTCTTATAGTGCTCCTGTGTAGTATAATTATCTCCTGCACCATCAGTCCAAACCTTGAACCTGTCCCAGTCATTTAATACATAAGACACAATGTTCCTCCGGATATCAAGAGTGAGCCTGATATGGCCGTGCAATATGTAACAAAGAGAATGGAAAAGGTAGGTGCCATCTCCGGGCATGGAAACCACTCGATAAGTGACAGTTCTTTGATTGATGGTGATCACCTCGATAGACATGTTAATGCGGGTACGGTTGGAATGATAAAGGAAATGGGTACCTGAACAATGTAAAGTAAGTCTAAAATACCTACACAATAACTATAATCGTAATAAATGAACAGTAAAACAGCGGAGAAGCCGTGGATTAAATAAAAAGGCTGTAGTTATCAGCAGGGGAGATGTGAATCCTGTGGCGAAGCAAGGAAGGGAATGTAGAGACTGGAGCCGACGGACGGCCTTATATAGGAAGGCAGCCAACAACGTGGGAGGCGTTGGGATGGGGACCCGCCGCCTCACCGATGACGAGCTGCAGGCTATGGACGTATATATGTACTGTGGCAGTAGGGGGCAGTAGTGCACCCTCGAACCCTCAGGTACGACTCCCGAGACCAGGTAACAGTCCAAGACTCTTTTTATTTTCTTTCAGTGCACCAAGCACCTTCCACTACTCATTAACTACAAATAAACACACTCTAATAAACACAATAACCTCTCCTCCTCCGCCCAGACACTTTGCTCCTCTCCCACCCAGCACAGCTCAGTGTCTGGACTGAGGCAGCGTCCTTTTATAGCCCCTGACCCGGAGGTGTTCCTGTCCCAGCAGTCCACAGTTCCTTATTCCTTCGGGTCAGGGCAATCAGTCTATTACTTCAACCCGGAGCCGCCATACCTTCCTGTCCGTGACCGTGGCGTACTCCCGGTCATAAGGCACAACAGAGCCCATAAGTCCCCCACAGCGACTCCTGGTGGCCCAAGGTATCCAGCAGGGCTGTGTATAAACACCACAGAGTCCATAAGGCCCTGCTGGACCTCGGGGCATGATCCCGCCTCGTTACTGAGATAAGACACAGAATGATTATGTTGTTTGTACATCACAGCTGTTTGTAAAATAACTGCATGCATATTTTGTATCCAGGGTTCAGTGCACACTGGACTGCCATTAGCAAAAGTAAGAGTAACATATTTCAAAGTGGTCAGACACTAGGCTTATCAGAGAACCTGATAAAAATTTCTAAGAAGAATTTACAAAACAAAATAACTTGCATCCTTTTTAGACAAATGATTTAAAGTGCAGCAGTGACTAAATCTGTGAGAATCCTTGTAAATTGGTTCATCCGCTATTTTGCATCCATTCTATCAACACATTTGGTAATTTCTTTTCCACTGATGAATCTACAATGAAATCATGCTGAATACTTATAATATAGTACATTACTGCTGGTTTGGTATCTTTATAAAACTTTGTTTAAAAACATGTTTAATGACATTTGTGTTCAAACTAATTTTAAAAATTGATTCCACTTGTGTACTTTGTTTCAATTAATATCTTATTGTGACTGCAGTTCTTAGAATTGTATTGTGTTGGATTTTCTTTTGTCTTTGTATATAGGGCGGAGTGGTGGTTTCTCTAAGGCACTGGCAATCGGAAGGTTGCCAGTTGAATCCCATAAAAGCCAAAAGTGACTCTACTTTGTTGAGCCCTTGAGCAAGGCTATTAACCTGCAATTGCTCCATACTGGGTATGAGGTTACTCTGCATCCAGCCCTGCAAGTAGGCCCTCCAACCTGCAGGGAAAACTTGGGGGTTGGTGGCAGAAATGGCACTCCAGCCATTGCAAAAAACCTCGCACTGGTTGCACTCCATCTGAACTTATGTGGTGCTGAGGTGTCACATGGCATGGCTACACTCGGGTCCCAATCTGGGATCTTGGTTTGTCATGTGGTGGGTGTGGCAATGTGATGTATCAGCATGTGCTCCTAACCTCTCTCTCTCTTTGTATATACTGTAAAAACGATATATAAAGCAGGCCAGTACATGATATACTATATGAATTAATGTTTACCATTTCCTAGCACTGCATTATCCTTGCACTTTTTTATCACCTCTTTTAAAAGAAATAGTATTCAGGACTGCATTACTCAGCGGAATAAAGTTAGTTTATAAAAAAAGGTATGACAGCTTGTATGTCTCTACTTATATAAACTGACACTGCACCAATAGCTTTCTTCTTTTTCATTAGTTGCAGTATATGAGCTACTATATATAAACATTCACAAAGCATGCTGTTTTAGTTTTAATGCTTTGTTTTTCAATGCAAATGTTTAATTTGCCTCTGAACTGTACTTCATTTCTGTTTCCTGTTCATAAGGATACATGCAATCCTTATATCTGCACGTAACCTTCTATTAACTCCCACTTAAAACACTTGCATAATGTAAATGCTACCATTAAATACAGCTTCTACATGGGAAATGAGTAATTCACTCTTTAAAGAACATTTTAAAACTGAAGGTGATCCTCAAGCTGTCCAAGAAAGGGTTTGTAGAAAATGAACATTAAACAAAATCTATATTATATATGAATATAAGACAAATGGAACGGTATATCATATGTGGGGGTTTTCTCATACTGTTGAGTCAGGAGGTGCTGGACAAAAAAACTGAAGAGATTTCAAAGCATTCATAAATAAATCTCATGAACATTAAAGCACTGGATGGCTGTCACTAAAAAAATAATTAATCTCCAACAGGGATCAACATAGCACCATGATGTTATATTAGGAGATATCAGATAATATAATGTAATAATTATAATACTTTTATGCTTATATAGTACTTTTCTTACTACCCAATGTGATTTACATAGTGAGTGGGAAGTCAACCCAAAAACCACTAACGTGTACCATCCACCTGGATGATGCAACAACAGCCATTTTTTGCTTTTACCAGTACTTTCACTAAACATTAGCTATTAGGTGGTGAAGTAGTGGGAAAGATTAGCCAGTTAGAGACATGGGATGATTAGGGGGCCAGAAAGACTAGGCTATGGAGGGCAATTTAGCCTCAACATCAGGATACACCCTGCCTTTATGAAGGTTGCCCAGGGATCTTTTATGATCACACTAGCAAAATACCCGCGCTTCGCAGCGGCGAAGTACTGCCCTAAAAGTTTTATTAAGAAGAAAATTAAACCTTTTTAAACTCAGGGAAAATATACCAATAATTATTTGTTAAGGATCTCTTTGTATACCATATTTTGAGTTCGCACTGCTGTAATATGACTAAGCTGTGCACTGAGCTTACTCTTGAGCATGCAATGTACAGTTGGGCATGTGAAAAGCAATCTTGTCTCAAATCTCACAGCTTGGATTGCTGCTGTCATAATCGATTTGAGTTTCATGGTTTGTTTCAATTACGACAGTATTTGTAGGACTTGTGTTGAAGTGACATTCAGCATCTGTCAAGCATTGTAAGTATACAACCAGTTTCATCATAACTTCACATCCAGCTTTTGAGAGTTTAAACATTCATAAACATCAAAGTGTCCACTACTGAAATCGTCACCTGTGAATCAAAGATGTTTAAGAGGCATTGGCGGTTGTCCAAAGGTGTAAAATATTTGGCCATTTCGGTACACTTGAAAGCGATAACCGAACAATTCAGCCGCAGCCATCAACTCCACATGCAGATGCATAGGTGAAGGGCTTAAGCATTTCACTCTTATAGTGCTCCTGTGTAGTATAATTATCTCCTGCACCGTCATCAGTCCAAACCTTGAACCTGTCCCAGTCATTTTAATACATAAGACACAATGTTCCTCCGATATCAAGAGTAGCCTGATATGGCCGTGGCAATATGTAACAAAGAGAATGGAAAAGGTAGGTGCCATCTCCGGCATGGAAACCACTGCGATAAGTGACAGTTCTTTGATTGATGGTGATCACCTCGATAGACATATTAATCGGGTACGGTTGGAATGATAAAGGAAATGGGTACCTGAACAATGTAAAGTAAGTCTAAAATACCTACACAATAACTATAATCGTAATAAATGAACAGTAAAACAGCCGGAGAAGCCGTGGATTAAATAAAAAGGCTGTAGTTATCAGCAGGGGAGATGTGAATCCTGTGATGAAGCAAGGAAGGGAATGTAGAGACTGGAGCCGACGGACGGCCTTATATAGGAAGGCAGCCAATAACGGGGAGGCGCTGGGATGGGGGACAACGCCGCCGCCACACGGTGACCGAGCTGCAGGCTATGGACGATATATGTACGTAAGTAGGATTCAGTTAGTGTTGGGAACCCGTGTACCAAATTTCTTAAAGATGGGCCAATAAGTAACAAAGACTGTTGAAAAGTTCAATATGGCGGCCGACAGTGGCATCATACCAATCAAAAAAGTACCAAAATTTCAGCCTTCTACCTACACGGGAAGTTGGAGAAATAGTGACGCGTTGGAAAATTCAATATATGGCGGCTGATAGTGGTGTCATACCACTGAAAAAAGTACGTACATTGGTTTCGTTAGCACAGGAAGCAGCCACCAAATTTCGTGAAGATGGGGCCATGAATAAGAAAGTTCAACATGGCGGACGCTTGTTGACCGCTATGACTGTTACGCATTGAATTTCTAAATGAAACCTGCTTAGCTTTTGTAAGTAACCTGTAAGGAATGAGCCTGCCCAATTTCAACCTTCTACCTACACGGGAAGTTGGAGAATTAGTGACATTAGAAACTTCAATATGTGCCGACAGTGGCATCATACCACTGAAATAAGTAATGCATACATTGGTTTTGGTTAGCAGAGAAGCCACCTACCAAATTTCATGAAGATGGGGCCATTAATAAGAAAGTTCAACATGGCGAACATTGTCAACCGTTATGACCGTTACGTGTAGAATTTCGAAATGAAACCTGCTTAACTTTTTGTAAGTAAGCTGTAAGGAATGAGCCTGCCAAATTTCAGCCTTCTACCTACACGGGAAGTTGGAGAATTAGTGACATTTGGAAAATTAAATATGGCGGCCGACAGTGAAGCGTCATACCACGAAATAAGTACGTACATCGGTTTTGGTTAGCGGGAAGCCACCTACCAAATTTCGTGAAGATGGGGCCAGCCTTCTACCTACACGGAAAGTTGGAAAATTAATTATGTTGGAAAGTTCAATATGGCGGCCAACAGTGGCGTCGTACCATTGAAATAAGTATGTACATCGGTTTCGGTTAGCGCAGGGAAGTGCCTACCAAATTTCATGAAGAACTGGCCATAAATAAAGATTTAATGAACTTTAAGAAAGTTCAACATGGAGGACGTTGTCGACCGTTATGACCGTTACGTGTAGAATTTCGAAATGAAACCTGCTTAACTTTTGTTAAAAAAATTTCAGCCTTCTACCTACACGGGAAGTTGGAGAATTAGTGATGAGTCAGTGAGTCAGTCAGTCAGTCAGTGGGTCAGTCAGTCAGTCAGTGAGGGCTTTGCCTTTTATTAGTATAGATAGATTCAGGACCTCGGTTTTACATCTTACTTGAAGTATGGTGCCATTTTACAGCACAGTGTCTTCATCATTTCACTGGGGCCATATCTGGACCTCAAGGTAAGCACCCCCTGCTGGCTTCACCAATACCTCTTGCAGCAGCAACCCAAGTTTTTCCTAGGTGGTCTCCCATTCATCCTGAACTTACTTACAGTAGCTTCAGGTGGATGACTTTTTCTGAAGTGCATATTATGTGTGAAGGAATCAGCAAGATATTTCATTGTGCAGAGCATTTGGAGAAATGCCATTAAAGAATGAGTATAAGAAATGAGAGCTGTCCAAGCTCCAAAGTGAGTAGATTGGTTAGGCAAGTTGATGTTAGAATATGCTTTGGCCTTCCAGAATGACAAAGTTAGTAATGTAGGACTAGAGATGAAAAGACTGAAATTGTGGTTTATAATATTTTTGTGTGTAACATCTGAGTTACTCAGTGTTGCCTTGGTAAGAAAATGAAAAAGTGTAAAGGGAAAAACTAATTACAAATCATATGCTACAGAACATAATTTAAACATGCTCCATTTACTACAAAGCTATTGTTAGTACTGGAACCTTCTTTGTAATACAACAATCTTGTTTTTTTTCTTTCTGGTGTAGAAAAAACTAGAAATAATATGGTACCATCTGAGGAGGTTTGAAACCATGAGAAAAGGAGAAAGTTAAATATAATAGGTGGGTTGTTGTACCTGGATTTCTTGGTTGAAAGGCAAGTGGGCTAACCATCATACCACTGTTTCTCTGATGATAGATCAGAGTCTGGTATTTCTTATCACTCACTATACAGTATTTTGAAAGTGCAGCTCTCTTTTTTGACACTGCCTGAGCATTACTTTCATACTTTGGTGAAACTTTTAAGCAGAAAAAAATGCATTTAGACTAAATATCGTTAGTAATTTTAATTAGTTGTGAGATTTCAGTTAACTGTGGATTACAATCACTTGCTTAAGCCTCAAGATCAGATGTTATGTTTCAAAAACCTGACTAATGGTGGGAAGTAATTGTGTACCAAATCTCTGTGAATAAACAACAAACAGACATTGTGTTTTACAGATATATTGGTTTTGAGTGCTGCATGGAAATAGTCTTTTCTCACTTTTCTCTTGCACATGTATCTTTTGCACAAGTATTTTTCCCAGAGGCAAATTTGGCTTTCGACAGAAGCGCTTTCAATAAATACATACATTCATACATAAACTAATAAATAAAGTTTAAAAGATAAACTGCACATAACGTTATTCATACAATAATAAATAATTTGGTGAAGAAATGATCTATAGTAAGTTAAACTTCACTGTTTAAATTAGAATCTGTTGTGGAATACCAAATCATGACTGACTTACTGAAATTGGCAGAAGCATTTTGTCTTTTTTTGTCATTTGGTTTCAATTTTGTAGTTTTATTCTGAAATAAAAGACAAAACAAATACATTCAGCAAAAAATGAACAGAGTACACATTAAAGCTCACTATGGTATGTGAAGCATTTGGTGTTTGCAAGTATTCAGCATTTGACCTAAACTTTCAACATTTGTTCTTTCATGCAAAAGTCTCACACAACACATATATAGATCTGCCATCCATATAAATCACACAATCGGAAACAGCTGCACAGTTGTATCACTTCTCTGCTCCATTTAAACCTAAGCAGCTATGCAAGGCTTCTGGTTACCTTACAACAGACATGAACCACCCCAACACCCTTCCCCCTTCTCTTCTGCTTGACTCACACTTTTTTTGGCAAGACTGGTTTGTCTGGAAATGTAGTCTTTGAACCAGTGGATAAAAATTGTAACCACATTTTGACTTTGACAAATTCTGTTTTGAACGAGTAGACATTTTTTATTCTCTCTGCCACAGAAAGAGTAAGTGTAGGGTAAATGTTGGGAATGCTTCTTTTCTCTGTGGACAGTGTGTCACAGAATATGAATATTATAAATTAGAATCTCATACTGTTTCCTGTTTCTCATTACATCATGCAGTGCCTTAATGCATACATTCTTTTTTACAAGATATATCACAATATTTAGTACAGTTTGTGGAAATCCAGATATTAGTCCAACAGCATCAGGTGCAAAACAGAAACTAACACTAGTTAGGATTTGTGGCAGGGCACATAGTACCATTTTGTTACTCATTTATACCAAGTCCACTAATCTAATATGCATGTCCCTTTTACGTGGAATGAAACAATAGTACCTAAAGTAAGTTTACAAGAACACGGATGAATATGTAAACTCCCTTAATATGTGAGGCAGCTGCTATAACCACTAAACCATTATGCAGTCCATGGGGTCCCAGCTGAGAAATCCTCTTTAACGTAGTAAAATATTTTGTAAATGTAATGCATAACCTAAAGAGATACCACTGGTTGACTGATGCTGACTTCCTGTTAGCAATCTCTTTTGTCTCATGGTTTTGAGAAGGGGAGAGTAACGATGAGACAAGAGGTGACAACTGTCTTTTGGAGGGACTTTTTCAATCCTGGAAAGCGGAATGGAATTTGCTATTATATATTGTGTAACCTTCTCTTTAGTCCACCTGGTGTCCTGGAAAATCTATCCCTGTAAAGCTTTCATGAAGCTTATATGCTCGACAGTTGTAACAGATTTAAGTTAGGAGAAAAATACTGTAGGCTGTGTTTTGAGACTGAATCTACAATGTTATACTCTGCCTAAACTACTACTGTCTAAACACAAACATACATAGCCACAATTTGCAGAAAACAAACAAAATGTAAATAACTAAAAGTAACTTGGAGTGGCAAACTTATAGTAACACTGAAAAAAGAAGAAAGTCAGACTAGTTTCGTTAGGCAATAGCTGAATTTTGACAATATGTCATCCATTAGGGGTTTTAAACACCATCAGAATTGTGCTTCATCTACTCAAGACTTTTGTTCCAGATTTTCCTAAGCCATCTGTGCCAAGTTGTGTCTCTGCAAACCATCTTGAATATACTGCTTCATAGTTTAAATCATAGTCACAAAGCACTCATTTTTACTATTAAGGTGAAACAACTTTTATTATTTAATTGTAAAGACCTACAATCCTACTTAGCCTTCTGTTTTTAAGATTATAGATGTCCCATTTCCTGTTTCAGTAGAATATGGCCTTTCATCTGGTAATATGATGATGAGTATTCACTTTACAGTATGTCTTTTATTATGAATACAAAATGGAAGACTTTATACAAGACAGGACACTGACCTACAGGAAGCAAGATTTAGGGGTTTATGTTTAAACAACATTTTCATCATTTAAACAATGTGTAAAGGGCAAATAAAATGTTTGGTTATGTAATAAAAAATGTTGAATAAAAATTAGATAATGTTAGGCTTAGAGTTTTTAACAGACTAATGAGACCACACTGTGTGCAATTCTGGTCACCATGCTACAAGAAAGAAATAGCAGCAACTGAAAATGTACAAAGGAGAGCAACCAAGTGCATTACAGGACTTAAGGACATATTCTTTTCTGACAGGCTCAGAAAATTAAAATCTGTTTAGTCTTGAGCAGAGGAGACTACGTGGGGACCTAATCCAGGTCTACAAAATTCTCTTAACGGAGAATCTCGTGCACAAGGACACCAGTGGAAATTAAGGGAACATACAATGAGGACTGAAGCTGGGTAACGTTTATTTACTCAAGTTGTACGAATCTAAAACAAACTACTGAGATGTGTAGTTGAAGCAGAAACATTCACAACCTTTAAGAAGTAATAAGATATTGGAAAAGCTTAGCTATTGGCTAAACAAAGAAGATTGATGGACTGGATGGTCTCTCGTTTGTCACATTTCTTATTATGATCTCGTTTTCTGTTTCCTCCCTATTAAATATGTATGCAATGCTGTTCTTAGGTTACTGCTAATGCTAAAGGTATTTAAGTGTCTAGATTCAAAAATTAATCTTCTGTGTAAAAACATATGCCTTAACATTTTGATAGTTTAAGTAGATGCATAATAAAAAAACATTGCTTCCACTTCTATTCTGGCAGCCTGAAAAGAAAAGGATAAAACCATTGTTTTCCAAGATCTACCATTTATGAACCAGGCTACGTAATGCTGAGGCTTCTGTGCTAGTTCAGCTGATATTAGTTCTCAGTAGAAGAGAAAACACAGACTGTAATCTAAGGGTAATGCTTTGACCTGAGCCTTGTTTCCAGCAAGCTCATTTACTGCCATTCTTTGACTGACTGATTTTAAATACAAATCCCTGCCTTTGAAGTTTATATTGTTCTTTGATAAGTGCTTAAATATCAAATGAACCACTCAGACACTCCCAGCTACAACAGCATTTTCTTCAGTGTCAGTTTATTTAAATTCATATTACCAACCATTCAATGCAGCAAGAACTACCTACCCACATACAATGATATTAGACCTTGGCTGTAATTCTGGACTCCTGCCTACTTTACCTTTACTAAAACACTTCTAAAATATAAAGGTTTAAGGGACTTTATAAAGATTTCTGAAGGTGAAATATGATTTCTACTTAACAATGGATGTAAGCAGATGTATATTAACAAAAATAAGTAATAGTAGCTTGGTTTTGGTATAAATTTGCCAATTTCACTAGATGTCTAGGAGACTGCTTAATTGTTAAAGTTGAATGGTAAATAAAATAATACTACTCTCGACATGGTAAAAAATAAATTACATTTATTGAGCATGGGAAAGGTGCTATATATTATTATTATTAATTTATTATTATTATTATTATTATTATTATTATTATTATTATTGTGAAAGAATAAAACCAAAAGGGTATTTTAAAGAAGTGAATGTAGCAGCACAAAATGATGAAAGTTAGTTATTGTATTTTTAATGTAAGTTTAGTATTTTCTAGAATTAAAACTCTTTAGAGCGTAAACTGTACTTGTTTCAGCATTTATTGATGTGGAAATAAATGTAATAATACTTTATAAATACTTTTTTTTGCAGTTTCACTAATAAAAATTCCATCAGGCTCACAAGTTTTCTTTGTCTGTACCACATAACGAACCACATCTGAGTTTTCTATTTTAAAATATTAAACTCTATTTTACTTTCAAATGAGAAAAGCTATGACTTCCTTATATAAATTTGAGATTTCTCTATATACTATTATAGTTCCAGTACTTTCACAAACAATATACAGTTGTGCTTGAAAGTTTGTGAACCCTTTAGAATTTTCTATATTTCTGCATAAATATGACCTAAAACATCATCAGATTTTGAGACAAAAATATTATACTTGGTCATTTATTAATTAAAGAAAATGATTGAATCTATACTAATAAAAGGCAAAGCCCTCACTGACTCACTGACTGACTGACTCATCACTAATTCTCCAAGTTCCCAAGTGGGTAGAAGGCTGAAATTTGGCAGGCTCATTCGTTACAGCCTACTTACAAAAGTTGGGCAGGTTTCATTTCGAAATTCTATGCGTAATGGTCATAACTGGAAGATATTTTTTCCATTTACTGTATTGGAGTTGAGCTCGAAAGCTGTGGGTGGCGGAGTTTCATGTGACATCATCACGCCTCCCACGTAATCATGTGAACTAACTGTCAACGCAGTGCGTAGAAAACCAGAAAGACCTCCAAAAAGCGCTGAAGAAAACATGCATTATATAATTGAGAAGGCAGCGAAACAATAAGAAGCGAGTAAGTGACATATACTACCATATTCATGAGCGCTGCTACTTCGGAAAGAAAGCAAGGTGTAAACCTAAACTTTAAATTAAGTTCATAGACAGGCTGCCGCTGGCGTTTCTCATGCCCATGGGTAATGCGGGATACAAGTTTAATGAGAGGACGCAGGATATAAACGAGAGTTTTGATCACTTTGTAACTAAGTTAAAATTGCAGGTGAAGGGTGTGCTTATGCAAATTCCAAGAGACTGTGTTTGTGGGGGATTGACAGTTAAGGCGGGCGGGGGAGTCACGTCATCATCTTCCCTCCCATTTACCTCATTTCGCTCTGAGCTGAGCTCCGCGGCTAACGCCGTCTTTCGAAGCAACTTTGTCACACTGCCACCAAATACTCACAGAAAAATCCACAAGTTAATACACACGCTGTCTCTAGAGTTTCTCCACACTGAATCCTCCAGGCACTACTTACAAAAGGTTACATTGACAAGCGTGTTACATTATTTTTAAAATCTTTCCTTTTCTTAGCACAAGCACAGCTGAGAAGCTTCGATGCATGTGCTCCATAACGCGTTAAAAAATAATGCATTTAATCACACTTTAGATTACAAGCAAAGGAGAGCTTTTGTCAATGCATGATTTCCTGGTACACCGATTACATTGATCAGCGCATCCCGATTCATTTTATCCTCGCACCACCTTGGTTTGAGAAGAAGTATGAAAAAATATGAGGTTAACACAGAAAACAGATCACCAATTCAAGCTTTATGAATAATCGATTCGCCATCAATAATTGTTTTGGTAAAGCCATACTCAGTGTAATCCTCCTTCCATTTTATAATTTTTTCCGCCACAAGCCATGATTAAATGAACGGTAAAAAAGTAAGAGCGAAGTGAGGGTGACTTATTTAGGCAGGCATATATATGACAGCAACACTCAAGACAATGTCAATCATGTTAAAATGTTTCCTTTTCTTTTCATTACTTCTTTACTATTAAAATGTTTATATATATATATATTTTATATGAATGACCTTCTTTAACACGTGTCTGCAAAACTGGGGTCTCCTGCCCAGCAAAAGTCGAGCAGCCGGGCGCCGCATAGTGCCGGCCTTTGAGGTATTTTGCTATATATATAGCAGCTCGGATTATGAAGACACGCACAGGAGTGGAAGACTGACAGTGCCATCACAGCCGATTAATGGCAGGGATGTCTCACTAGTCTACACAAGACCCACCACGACTGTCCCCAAACGGCGATCATATCGTCAGCGAACACAACTCTCTATACTATATAAAAGAAAAAGGCAACTTTCCTTTCTTTACACCTTTTTTCCTTTTATCCCAAACCATAGCCTTTCTCTCTTAACGCTGCAGAGGACACAAAACTAATTTTCTTTAATTGCTGGTAATGCCGGTAAGGCACATTACTAGAGGCAGAAATTTGAAGCGTTCACATAGAAAATGTAATTTCTATACCACAGCCGTCATGTAGCGCCTTTCAAAAGGGATCTACTACCTAGAGATGATCCATATACATTTTAGCTGCTGTTAGTACTACTTACCTGTTGTGTTGCACAGTCTTTAAAATGTAGTTTACCCTAACCACTCCAGTAGTGCTCAATGTACCTGTACTTCTTAAAACGTTAATGTTTTACTGTTTAATAACTTATAGACTATATTTTATTATTTTTCCCTTGCACTCAGTGACCAAAGCTATACACACACATATTGACACATACATATATGTACACATATATATACCTGTGTGTATGTTTGTATGTATGTGTATATATATATATATACACACACACACACCCATCTACATTATATATATATACACACACACACACACACACATACATACATACACACAGACACATATATATAATTTGTGTGTGTGTATATATGCATGTGTGTATATATCATGTAGATAAGTATGCATATATATATATATATATATATATATATATATATATATATGTGTATATGTAGATATGTATATAGATATGTATATATGTATATAGAAGTGATGATATGTATGTGTATATATATGTATATATGTATGTATATATATATATATCTTGTCACACTTGGGTCACAGATTTGCACAGAGATACTCGGGATCGTGGAAAAAAAGAAGGAATTTTATTCAAGCACTGCAAACAAACATTTGACACTTCAAACTTGCTCCTTGACAAAGATGGCTGTTTCGTCTTTCAATTAAAGGTTACATGAGTTTCTTCTTCTTGAATGTAAGCGCGCCAGGAGCAGAGGCAGTCTGAGAGAGAGAGAAAGCAAAAGAAATCAATACCAAATCTGACAGGCTTTTTAAGTCGGCAGAGTACCGCGAGGCTGTATATGCGCGTTATAGTGCAAGGTTAATGAGCAATGCGAGGGTAGCCTGTGTTTCGGGCTCTGTGGTTTTCCCAGGGGCGTCCGTATCTTCTTGGGGTGCGATCAACCCTCCAGCTCACACCCTCCCCCTCAGCTTTATTCACATTCGTGTGAATCAAGCGACTCTCTGTACCAAGTTCATGTTCATGTAGTCATGATAATACGTCTGCGTTGACGTGTTCAGAACCTGGTCGATGCTTAACTGTGAAACTATAAGGTTGTAAGGGTGAAACCATCTCATTAGACGAGAGTTTGTATCTTTCTGTCGGTACAACCACTGGAGTGGAGCATGATCAGTTACCAAAGTGAAGTTTCGTCCCCACAAGTAATATCGAAGTGCCTCCACAGCCCACCTGATTGCCAAGCATTCTTTCTCAATTGTAGAATAATTACGCTCTCTAGGTAATAATTTCCTACTTAAATATGTGATTGGATGTTCCTCTCCATCAAAAATTTGAGACAACACTGCGCCACACCAAATGCACTGCGTCTGTTTGCAAGATAAAATCTTTTGTGAAATCCGGGTTTCTTAGAACCGGGTAAGAAGACAATGCTTTTTAAATCGCTGAAAGAGCGTTCGCAATTTTCTGTCCCATCGATAGGTCGGTTTTCTTGCCTCTAGTAAGTTCTGTAAGGGGCAGCTCTATGTGCAAAATTTGGGATGAATTTCTGTAGTAACCAGCAAGCCCAGAAAGCGCTGTACCTGCTTCTGTGTCCCAGGTCTCGGATAAGCAAGCATTTCTTCTATTTTCCTTAATTGTGGCCTAAGTAGACCCTTGCCCATAGAATAGCCTAAGTAATGAGTTTCGGACATGCCCAGTTTACTATTTTTTGGGTTAGCAGTAAGGCCAGCCTGTTTCAAGCTCCCAAGAACGGCTTCAAGCCGCTCTAAGTGTGTTTTCCAATCATTGCTGAAAATCACGACATCGTCAAGATATGCCCCAGCATATTCAGAGTGAGGACGAGGATCTGATCCATCATGCGCTGAAAAGTTAGAGGTGCCCGTGAAGACCAAATGGGAGTCTTGTAAATTCATAGAGTCCGTCAGGAGTCGCAAATGCCGTTTTCTCACAACTGCTAGCCTCTAAAGGCACCTGCCAATAGCCTTTCGTGAGATCTAGCGTGGAGATATAGCTCGCCTGACCCAGTTTTTCCAACAGTTCATCGACACGGGGCATGGGATAAGCATCAATTTAGAGACCTTATTCAAGCGTCTGAAATCGATACAGAACCGAACCGAACCGTCTTGCTTTGGGACTAATACGACTGGGCTGCACCAGTCACTTCTACTTTCACGAATTACACCCAGTGTCAGCATCTTTTTACCTCTTGGCACAATATTTCGCGCTTCGGTATCCGAAGGCGCATCTGTAACGCGAACATCAGGTTCAGTGGTAATTTTATGTTTTGTAATGTTAGTCTTGCCTGGTAAATCTGAAAAGACATCAGTGTTCCGTTCTATCAAAGATAACAGTTCTGTCTTTTGTGTGTCAGTAAGATCGTTACCAATGGTAACATCGGTCTGAGAAACAGCAGCCAAGGAAGTGTTAACCTCTTGTCGGTCGTGCCATTCCTTCAAGAGGTTAATGTGTAAAATCTGGAATGGTTTGCGCCGGCCCGGTATTCTAACCTTGTAATTTACGGACTCACGCTCCTCAATAAGGGCGGGGCCCTGCCATTTAGCTAAGAATTTGTGTGGATCCGAGGGAACCAGTACCAAAACACGATCGCCAGGTTTGAACTCACGGAGCTTACTGTGCCTATCGTAAAGACGCTTCTGAGTTTCCTGTTCTCGTTGTTGGTGTTCCACAGCAATAGAGGAAAGCATAGAAATTCTGTCTTGCAACGAAATTAGTCGATCTGCAAAGCTTGGACCTTAGCTGCTCTCTCGTTTCCTATCCATTCCTCACGCATACCACATCCAGGATGCCTCGCGCCGCCTGCCGAATAACAACTCAAGGGACTCAAGCCAGTAGATGCCTGTGGTGATTCTCGCACCGCGTACAAAACAAAAGGTAGGACAGTGTTCCATGTTGTGGGATCATTATGAGCAACTCGCCTGATCATCTGTTTCAATGTTTTGTTAAATCGCTCGGTTAAACCATTCGTTTGAGGATGGTAAACAGTAGTACTCAATTTCTTAATAGCAAAGCTGTCACACAATTGTTTCATCACGCGAGAAGTGAAAGGTGTGCCTTGATCAGTTAAGATTTCTCTAGGGATACCAATACGAGTAAAAGTTTCACATAGTGCTTTGGCTACAGCGAAGAGTTGGCCTTTTTCAGCGCAATCATTTCTGGATATCGTGTCGCATAATCAACCAACACCAGCAAATATTGGTACCCATCCTTAGTCTTAGGTAATGGTCCCACAATATCTAATCCCACACGCTGAAAGGGAACTTCCAATATGGGCATAGGACAAAGGGGAGCCGAGGAGGCTTATAAGCAGAGACGATCTGGCAGTCTGGACATGAAGTACAAAACCGTTCAACATCTTTTCCCATATTTAGCCAATAAAATCGTTTTGATAACCGGTCTCTAGTTTTGTCGGCACCGAGGTGCCCCCCCAAGATGTGTGAATGTGCCAGATGCAAAACAGTTTCTCTATGTGCTTCAGGTACCACCAGTTGTTCAATAAATTCCCCCTCCAAATGATCTGAGATCACTCTGAAAAGGCAACCGTCCTTTTCTATAAAGTGTGGGGTTTTCACACCCCCGGAACTACGCTCTTGGTAATAAGAGTCATTAGCAGGGTGAGCCTGTTTAAATGCATATTCTAATGAGCTATCAGTATGCTGCAAACGCACAAAATCTGATTGTTCGTTAACACTCGGTTTGTGTTCGGAGGCGTTTGCAATCTGGGAAGATGTAGAAGGAGCAGCCCATTCTGGAAGATTGTCGGGGGTGACCTCCTCCGTCTCGCTGAGAGATCGGGTTCAATTTCTAAGTTGGGATTTAAATTTTCCCCGGCCGCTACCAGTTCTTCGTCTTGGTTTTCTTCTTCTCCCCCCCCACTAAGTTGCATATTGGACTGATCTACTGGTCCCTGACATTTATTAATCAGTTTAGGAAAAAGGGCATTTCTCCGTCCTATGAGTAATGGCCATGGGCAGGAATCCGACACTGCAGTCCAGACTTTAAAATGCGACCCCTATAAGTTAAAGGAAGAAGTAATGTTTGATAAACTTTAACATCACCATGTACACATCTTATTTTTACAGTCTCACAGTCTCTAAGGAATCTTTCATCAAGACAGTCTCGTCTCACAATACAAAGTTCACTCCCCGAATCTATCAATGCTGAGATTTCTCTGCCCCCAATTTAACTGGAACAAATAATCCATCCTTTCCTTCCGCGAACATGTAATATTGAACAACAAACCTCGCCAGTCCAACTTCCATCGACTGAGCTGGAGACAGACGACATTCTCTTGCCAAATGACCGAGTTGATTACACCGGAAACATCGACGGTCGGCGCCGCTGCCAAAATATCCTCTGCGACGTCCTCGTACAGCTGGTGCAGCTTCACCAGAAACTGGCATCTCTGTTACGACCGGGTTCCCAGAGGCCTACCTGACCCCATTTGATTTTCCTTTCCACCAGGTTGTCGATGTTGCTGTCGCAGAGCGATGTCGCAGATGTCCAGAGCGCTCGTTCCCTGTTTGCGAAGAATTGGCAAATCCACCATCACCGCTTTTCCTCCAAGTTGCTTGTGAACCTTCCAGTCGTCTTGACATAATCGTTAACGACTCAATATCATGGCGTAGAAATTCATCTCGAATAACTGTTGGTATACCGTTCAACAGTATATTCATTACCACTTTCTCTACGACTCGCTCCATCTCACTTCCCTCAAACCAGCAGGTCACTTTATGTATCAAATCTTGAATTTGCGCACAGATCAGGCCATCCATATTCAGCTTCCAGCTGTTTAATTCGAACCCTTTTGCCAAAAAAGTCTTAGTTTTACGTAAAACCACTTGGTCTTTCAGGAACTCATAATCGCCAAGCTTGTCTCTGGGCACATTACGTAAAGAGTAAAGAGCATCTCCAGATAAAAAGGGCGTGATTATAACGGCCCACTGTCGTCTGTCCCATCCCAGCATGGTTGCGACTTGTTCAAAGGCTATCAAGAACATCTCCGGGTCATCGTTAGGGCCCATTTTCGTTAGTATATTCTTAGCATTTTCAGGTAGAGGTGGTAAAGGGATGTACGGTTGACGGTTAACAATTGGAACATTCGGATCACGAATATGTCGTTGATTTCCCACAACAGGAATCGTAGGGATGTCATCTTCCGAATCAGCTGGGAGTGGAATACTTTGAGCCAATTGGTATAAATAATCTTCAGCATCCATCTGTGCAACCACTCCTGGTACCACTTGCCACACTTGGGTCACAGATTTGCACAGAGATACTCGGGATCGTGGAAAAAAAGAAGGAATTTTATTCAAGCACTGCAAACAAACATTTGACACTTCAAACTTGCTCCTTGACAAAGATGGCTGTTTCGTCTTTCAATTAAAGGTTACATGAGTTTCTTCTTCTTCGAATGTAAATGCGTCAGGAGCAGAGGCAGTCTGAGAGAGAGAGAGAAAGCAAAAGAAATCAATACCAAATCTGACAGGTGCTGCGCACGGCTTTTTAAGTCGGTGGAGTACCGCACAAGGCTTGTATCGCGCGTTATAGTGCAAGGTTAATGAGCAATGCGAGGGTAGTCTGTGTTTCGGGCTCTGTGGTTTTCCCAGGGGCGTCCGTATCTTCTTGGGGTGCGATCAGCCCTTCAGCTCACAATATATATATATATATATATATATATAGTGAACGATAGGGGGCGCTCTCGCTCCCTTGAACCCCTGTCCACGACTCCAGACACAAGGTAAAAGTCCAAATGTTGACTTTATTTTTCTTCCACAGTGCACAAAGCACACTCTCCTCCACAATACTCATATAAATCACTAATACTAATCACAAATACACAAATAACCAATCATCCAGCTCCCAGACGCTGCCACGTTGCCACACTTCCACCCAGCTCAGCTCGCCGTCTGTGAGCTGCCACAGTCCTTTTATATCTCCTGACCCGGAAGTGTTTCTGCCCAATAGTCCACAAGTCCTTATTCCTTCCGGGTCAGGGTAAATAGTCCTTTTTTTCAACCCGGAAGTCCGTTGCTCTTCCTGTGACGAACCTCTGGGTGACAGGGCACGAAGAAGCCCTCGGTCCTCCCTGCAGCTCCCTCCTGTGGCCCCCACGGCATCCAGCAGGGCTTTGCATAAAAACTCCAATGTCCATGATGCCCTGCTGGTCTTCTGGGACCTCCACGCTGCAAGGAGGGCTCCATCTGGCGGCTGGGGGTATTGGCCGGGATAAATGGCCGGCCATCCTTCACAGTATTCCCCCCCAGCGACGAATTATTATTCGGAGCGGCCTGCCCCGAGAGGGAAGTCTTCCTCCAAGAGGACGTCCTGGTTGAGCCTTGATTAAAACGAACATCTTGGTCCCTGGAGAACCTAAGGGGAATATTATTCCAAATCGACATCTTGTCCCTCTCTCTCCAAGGACAGTTCCGCCAAATATGGCCCAACCTTCGGCATCCTCTATTCCTCCTGGGAGCCCGGCCGGGGACCACAGTATATATATATAGATATAGATATGAGAACAACACTCATATCAATAACAAAACAATTACATTAACTATCATGTTACGTTATTTTTAAAATTTTTCCTTTTCTTTTTCATACCTTCTTTAACACACTACTTCTCTGCTGCGAAGCGCGGGTATTCTGCTAGTATTACATATTTGTGAACCTTTGCTTTCAGTATCTGGTGTGGCTCCCCTTTGCAGCAATAACTGCAACTAAACATTTTCAGTAACTTTTGATTATTCCTGCACACTGGCTTGAAGGAATTTTAGCCCATTCCTCTGTACAGAACAGCTTCAACTCTGGGATGTTAGTGGGTTTCCTCACATTAACTGCTCGCTTCAGGTCCTTCCACAACATTTCGATTGGATTAAGGTCAAAACTTTGACTTGGCCATTCCAAAATATTAACTTTATTCTTGTTTAACCATTCTTTGGTAGAATGACTTGTGTGCTTAGGGTTGTTGTCTTGCTGCCTGACCCACCTTCTCTTGAGATTCAGTTCATTGACAGATGTCCTGACATTTTCCTTTAGAATTCTCAGATATAATTCAGAATTCATTTTTCCATCAATGAAGGCAAGCCATCCTGGCCCAGATGCAGCAAAACAGGCCCAAACCATGATACTACCACCACCATGTTTCACAGATGGGATAAGGTTCTTATGCTGGAATGCAGTGTTTTCCTTTCTCCAAACATAACGCTTTTCATTTAAACCAAAAAGTTCTATTTTGGTCTCATCCGTCCACCAAAACATTCTTCCAATAGCCTTCTGGTTTGTCCATGGAATCTTTAGCAAACTGCAGATGAGCAGCAATGTTTTTTGGAGAGCAGTGGGTTTCTCCTTGCAACCCTGCCATCCACACCATTGTTGTTCAGTGTTCTCCTGATGGTGGACTCATGAACATGAACATTAGCCAATGTGAGAGAGGCCTTCAGTTGCTTAGAAGTTACCCTGGGGTCCTTTGTGACTCGCCGACTATTACATGTCTTGCTCTTGGAGTGATCTTTGTTGGTCAACCACTCCTGGGGAGGGTAACAATGGTCTTGAATTTCCTCCATTTGCACACAATCTGTCTGACTGTGGATTGGTGGAGTCCAAACTCTTTAGACATGGTTTTGTAACCTTTTCCAGCCTGATGAGCATCAACAACTCTTTTTCTGTGGTCCTCAGAAATCTCCTGTGTTCATCCCATGATACACTTCTACAAACGTGTTGTGAAGAGCAGACTTTGATAGATCCCTGTTCTTTAAATAACACAGGGTGCCCACTCACACCTGATTGTCATCCCATTGATTGAAAACACCTGACTCTAATATCACCTTCAAACTAACTGCTAATCCTAGAGGTTTACATACTTTTGCCACTCACAAATATGTCATATTCGATCATTTTTTTATAATATGTTTGTCTCATTTGTTTAACTGGTTTCTCTTTATCTACTTTTAGGACTTAAATGAAAATTTGATGATGTTTTAGGTCATATTTATGCAGAAATATAGAAAATTCTAAAGGGTTCACAAACTTTCAAGCACAACTGTATTTCTTTTATTCTTCTCCTAATTTCCTAACACAGTAATTTGTGCCATTATATATGTCTTTTCAAGTGACACTAATGAGGAAAATGTGTCCAGAAATCAAAGCCTCAGCCATGAATGGGTAAGTGGAAGACAAAAAAAGAATCAAGCTCTGAAACTTGAACAAAAAATGTTACAACATGTTTTTTTGAAGGTTACAGATGTCAGGCATCAGGATCAAGGACCAGTGGAACATTAAGAAGAAGAAATCTCCATAAGTGTAAAATTAATAGATTTTATTGTTCGAAAATACCAAAAATAAATAAATGTAGTTGTAAAAGCATTCTAAGTACACTTATTCAAAATCAAGTGATCAATAAATAGTCAATAAATGTTTCTGCTTAAGATCCCAATGAAAGTCCAAGTCTAATACACTGTCATGTATGTCTACAAAATAAAAGGATATTTAAAATCTGGAGAGATTAGAAAATAAAATGTTCTGCTAATTATTAAAAGCAAGGTTATACTCTTCTACAATAACAACAACAACATTTATTTATATAGCACATTTTCATACAAACAGTAGCTCAAAGTGCTTTACATATTAAAGAATAGAAAAATGAAAGACACAATTATAAAACAAAATAAATCAACATTAACATCGAATAAGAGTAAGGTTCAATGGCCAGGGGACAGAAAAACAAAAACTCCAGACGGCTGGAGAAAAATAAAATCTGTAGGGATTCCAGACCATGAGACCGCCCAGTCCCTCTGGGCATTCTACCTAACATAAATGAAACAGTCCTCTTTGGATTTAGGATTCTCACGGAAGGGCTTGATGATGATGATGGTCACGTAGACTTCTGCCTTTTAATCCGTCCATCATTGTTGGAGCATCATGAAGCTTTGAGTAGGTGGAGGTGGGCAGGCCACCACCACAAAAAACGGAAAAAGAAACAGAAAGAGAGTAGGGGTCAGTACCGATTTTAGAGCCACCATGAATAGTTATTATGATGAATTGAACATACAGAGTATCAGGATTAAGTTAAATTACGATTAAAATGAAGTTATAAAAGGCCATGTTAAAGTAATGTGTTTTCAGCAGTGTTTTAAAGTGCTCTACTGTATCAGCCTGGCGAATTCCTATTGGCAGGCTATTCCAGATTTTAGGTGCATAACAGCAGAAGGCCGCCTCACCACTTCTTTTAAGTTTTGTTCTTGGAATTCTAAGGAGACACTCATTTGAGGATCTGAGGTTACGATTTGGAATATAAGGTGTCAGACATTCCGATATATAAGATGGGGAGATTATTTAAGGCTTTATAAACCATAAGCAGAATTTTAAAGTCAATCTGAATGACACAGGTAACCAGTGTAGTGACATCAAAACTGGAGAAATGTGTTCTGATTTTCTTTTCCTAGTTAGGATTCTAGCAGCTGCATTCTGCACTAGTTGCAAACGATTTATATCTTTTTTGGGTAGTCCTGAGAGGAGTGCATTACAGTAATCTAGTCGACTGAAAACAAACGTGAACTAATTTCTCAGCATCTTTCAGTGATATAAGAGGTCTAACTTTACTTATGTTTCTTAAGTGAAAAATGCTGTCCTAATGATCTGATTAATATGTGATTTAAAATTCAGATTACAGTCAACAATCACCCCTAAGCTTTTTACCTCCGTCTTGACTTTTAATCCTAATGTATCCAGTTTATTTCTAATAGCCTCATTGTATCCATTATTGCTGATCACTAAAATTTCAGTTTTCTCTTTATTTAACTTGAGAAAATTACTATTCATCCATTCTGAGATACTAGTCAGACATTGTGTTAGTGAATCAATAGAATCAGGGTCATCAGGTGCTATTGATAAGTACAGCTGTGTGTCATCAGCATAGCTGTGGTAGCTCACGTTGTGCCCTGAGATAATCTGACCTAACGGAAGCATGTAGATTGAGAATAACAGCGGACCCAGGATAGAGCCTTGTGGAACACCATATTGGATATCATGTGTCTTCGAGTTGTAATTCCCACAACTAACAAAAATTTTCTCCCTGTCAGGTAGGATTCAAACCAATTTAAGACACTGCCAGAGAGGCCCACCCATTGACTAAGGCGATTTCTAAGAATGTTGTGATCAATGGTGTCAAATGCAGCACTCAGATCTAAGAGGATGAGAACAGATAAATGGCCTCTGTCTGCATTTACCCGCAAGTCATTTACTACTTTAACGAGTGCAGTTTCTGTGCTGTGATTTGTTCTAAAACCTGACTGAAATTTATCAAGAATAGCATGTTTATTTAGGTGGTCATTTAACTGCATAATGACTGCCTTCTCAGAACTTTACTTAAGAAGGCAGGTTAGAGATGGGTCTAAAATTTTCAAGAGCTGAGGGTCAAGATTATGTTTCTTAAGTAGGGGTTTAACTACAGCAGTCTTAAGACAGTCTGGGAAGACCCCAGTATCTAGTGACGAATTTACTATGTCAGAACATTATCAATTAGCACGCCTGATACTTCTTTGAAAAACCTTGTTGGTATCGGGTCAAGGACAGGTGGAGGGTTTTAATTGAGAGATTATTTTTTTAAATCAGGTAAATCTATCCTAGTGAAAGAGTTTAATTTGTTTATAACAGGATGCTGGGGTTTAGGGGATCCTTAGTGTTGGGGAGATATACTATGTTATTTCTAATATCATTAATTTTTGATTGAAAATACAGCGACAGCCTCACAGGTTTCACTGGAAGCACTTAGGAGGCATTCCTTTGAGCTACCTGGGTTTAGTAGGCGATCAATTGTTGAAAATAAGACTCTGGGATTACTAGCATTGTTATTTATAATCTTGAGAAATAGCAGCGTCTCTCAAGACGGACAGTGTTATTGTATTCTGTTATTTTGACTTTTAATATTTCGTGGTGGATAGTAAGTTTAGTCTTCCTCCATTGACGCTCAGCTCTACGGCATGTTCTCTTTAAATCAGACACTCTTTGGGTCTTCCATGGTATAACAATGCTAGAAGATTTTTTCACTGTCTTTTCAGGTGCAACTATGTCAACAGCAGCTCTCACTTTAGAATTAAATCTTTCCACCTTACTATTTACATTGTCCTCGCTATTATAGCTGGCACTATAAACGGACTGATTGCTTAAAATGTTTGTAAGTTTTAAAGCTGCTGCGAATCAAAGAAGCGTTTTTAACAATATGCTTCTCATGAGTGTTTTTATCATTATTTCTATATTAAAAGTAGAAGAAAATGGTCTGATAGACCAATATCAATGATCTGTTTTATATCAACTTTCAGTCCTTTAGTAATCACTAAGTCTAATGTATGACCTGCTTTATGTGTAGGCTGATTTATGAGTTGTCTCAAATCAAAAGAATCCAGGAGGTTCATAAATTCTTTTACTTTTAGATCACACTGATTATCTATATGAAAATTAAAGTCGCCAACTATTAGGAGTGTGTCATAGTTAGTAATTAAAATTGACATTAAGTCAGAGAATTCCTCAAAAAGCGCGTTATATTTAGGAGGTCTATACACGGATAGTACTAGAACTTGAGAATCTCCATGAATAACAACGGCGAGATACTCAAAGGACTTGAACTTACCAAAACTGACATCTTTACATTTTAATCGCTCGAGTAAATGTTAGCCAATCCCCCTTTTCCCTGGCGGTTTGCATGAGTAAAACTGTAATCCGGAGGCAGATTCGATTAAAACTGCGCGCATCTGAATTAAGCCATGTTTCATTTAGTGCAATAAGATCTATTTTTTTATCACTAATAAGATCGTTGATAAAAAACGTTTTGTTAGTTAAAGCTCTAACATTTAATAGTGCCATATTTAATGTTTCGGAGGTGCAGAGATGAGTACTATGTGCGTTATTGTTATTTGGAATAGGAACTAAATTATTATTATTAGCGCTGCTCTGTGTGCATTTTTTGTTTAATCTGTGATCTGTTTTTATAGTTTTAATACATTGTTCCTCTAAAATAGTGATTTTAATTAGATTATTGGAGTTTATGCCGTATTTCCTAGGTTTTCTACGTGCATTGAGATTGCTTATTACAGTATTAATGGTGTGCACTTTAACGGAAGACTCTATTAAACATTCATCATGTCCTGGCACAGCAGTATTATTTCGGAAGGGGTTAAGAGCAGAGATAGATAGTCAAGAAAAACGAATTACCTTCGATATGTTTTCGGAGAGGACCCGGCGCGAAACTGTTCGGATGCAGGCCATCACGCTTGAAGAGACGCGCCTTTCCAAAAGAGATTCCAATTGTTGATGAAACCGACATCCTTCTTCTTGCAGAAACCCTGTAGCCAGTTGTTCAACCCTAGCAGACGACTGTAGTACTTGTTGGATCGTCTGACGAGAGGTAGTGGACCCGAAACGAAGATCTTTGCCGATGGGGTCCTCTCCTTCGTGTCTTTAATCAAAGCTGCGAAGTCAGCCTTCAGGATTTCTGATTGTCGGTGCCTTATATCGTTTACGCCGGCATGCAAGACGATTGATCCAACTGCCCTCTCCTTGTGTTTCTCGTAGACTGCTGGCGCACGTTTCATTACATCTCGGACACGAGCACCGGGAAAACAAGAAACAAACGATTTTGCATTAGGGCATGCGACATTAAGGTTTCTAACGATAGAATCACCTACCACTAATACATCACCAGGTGCTGAAGGCGAAATGGGGACGCGTAGAGGGTCAAACCGGTTCTGAGATAAAATGCTCGCCTGTGCCGATGGAGGTGCTCTGGCCTTGAACCCCCGCCTGCATAGCTGAAATCCACCTAGGTCAGCAGCGGCGTCGCTCCTATGAGACGCGGGGGTGAGGTCGGCACAACGCGGGGTTGATGTTTCGCCGGTTCCAGATGGCAAGGACGGTTTATCCAACAGCCGGGCCTTCAGATTTCTCAGGTATTTCCGTCGGGACAGGAGTTTCTGAATCTGTTCATCAAGTGCTTGGAGTTCCTCAACTACGATTTCAACGCGAGTTACCCCACTGTCGGCCATTTTCTGCTTCGTGCCCTAGGAGAAATGAGAGAGAGAGGTTAGAGTTCATTTTAAGTTCTTAGGACTGGATGTCCACTTCATATTTGTAAGGGGTATAGCACATTCAGGAAAACTGAGAATAAAGCTTCTGTACCAGCCCACCAACCCAAGAATGTAATGCAGCTTTAGGTAGTTGGAGGAGTTTAATTTTTGATCACAACTATCTCCTCCACCTGTGGCATGAATATCCTTAAAAACTATGAGTGAATCTCTCAGTAGGCGTGGGTTCGATTTCCATCACTGTCATCATGTGTGACGGTGCGTGTTCTGCTCCATGCTCCCATCCCCTTGCTTTGTTTGGTGTCCTCATTGTCCAGCTCATCCAGTTAAATTATCGACGGGGATGGATTCAAGAGGCCCTGAAAGAGAAATGGGAGCATGGAGAAGAACTCTCATCGTCACAGAGCCATTAATACTACTGAAGCAGTCTAATATCTGAATGCACTAAAGTCATATTATACAGTATCCATAACCAAAAGTCCTATCCAAGAAGAAACTGCTGTAAGATGTAATAAAATGAAAATATTGCAGCGATCCCGGTGAATAACAACTGGAGAACTCAAAGCTGTTGTTACAGGGTAGAATTGGCATTGCTAGATTTGAGCACAAGTTTTATGTTTAGTTTGCACTTGTAGAACGGAACACTTTTTATATGTATGTTTTATAGGGAGTAGAGCACTATTTTATATATATTTTGATTACTGGATTTGTGTGGCAACATTATTCTGTTTGTTTGCTATTGTTTTTTCTTTTTTTTTTCCTTGTTTTCTCACACCAATCTTCTACAACTGGACACTTACGTGTAAACGTTTTCATTGACTGTTTGATCCATCTCCAGTGCATCCAGAAAGTATTCACAGCACATCACATTTTCCGCATTTTGTTATGTTACAGCCTTATTCCAAAATGGATTAAATTCATTTTTTTCCTCTGAATTCTACACACAACACCCCATAATGACAACGTGAAAAAAGTTTACTTGAGGTTTTTGCAGATTTATTAAAAATAAAAAAAACTGGGAAATCACATGTACATAAGTATTCACAGCCTTTGCCATGAAGCCCAAAACTGAGCTCAGGTGCATCCTGTTTTCCCTGATCGTCCTTTTCTGCAGCTTAATTGGAGTCCACCTGTGGTAAATTCAGTTGATTGGACATGATTTGGAAAGGCACATACCATTCTATATAACCTGGCCAAGACGATGAAAGAATAGTGTCTCATTCAGCATTAACATTACAAGGCACGAGCAATGGGGTCTGGGTGTGTGGCGGGTGTCCATGGCCTAGACAGAGTACCCCAGTTTTTTCAGTTTGTGGTGTATTGGAGTGATGCAATATTGTAGTATGGTACATACGGAGCACTGCCCAGTGTGTGCTTTTTTGTAGATGCAGTACTGACGGAGAGCATATATAGAGACACCAGGCTGAAGGCTTGTGGATGAAGAATGCATGTGTTGTGTCGGGGCAGGGATCGCTAAAAATGGTGCTCTGAGGGATTTTTTTGGTTTTTCCCTGTTCTTGCCCTTTTTAAGGAAGGACCTTACATGACACTCAATGACTTTGTAAGACTTTGAAATTTTTGTTTTTATTGAGGCTGATGGGGATTCAAGTGGGTCTCAAATGGTTGAATTATGGGTTTAATGTACTGTATGTATGTTAGGGTTATTTAACAAGTAAAATAAAACTAGTTGTACTGGTGTCCTGGAATTATTGTGCAACCACAACTCTGGGATAAAAATAACCTGAACAGTAAGCTTGGATCAGTGTGGAATACTATTTGGGTGGTGTAGACAATTCTTTGAATACTTAAGAGGGGGAAAGGTGGGAGTGTCTGGGTTTTGATACTTAGATACTTCCTAGCTTCTGGTATAATTTGCATTAAAAACACTGTCAAGGCCCCTTCCAACGTATTTTACTTAATTTGGTTCCGTACAAATGGAGTACTATCATTGGCTCTGTTATTTTGGGTTACAGAACACACTTCCAAAACTTTAAGCGCTTATCAAAGCCCTATAGCTTTCCTACTTGAACTGTTTTATGTATACGTCTGCCGCACTTGTCAACACCATCTGTCCCCTTTAGGCTCCTCAGTCCTAATCCCTGCACCCTGCACTTCTGCTCCCACCTACCACTAAGACCTTAAGACCTTAAGACCTACCAAAGTCACTTACCCCTTAGGAGGTGTGTCCACCCCTTACAATTAGAAACCTCACCTTCCAGCCCTCCCATTCCCACAGAAAAGGTTAGGAAGTGACTGCTTGTGCATCACAATATATTGTACGAAAAACAGTAGTGCTGTACATCATTTTTAAGGTAAATTGATTACTGATGACATAATAGTAGTGGGTCACATTTCTAATGGCAACATAACTAAATACAGAGAGGAAATCAGAGCCCTAACCAACTGATGCGAGGAAAACTGACTCTTCCTCAGCTTAGCTAAGACTAAAGAGGTAATAATGGGCTTTTAAAAGTAAGGAGGCATACACTCCCCTATCATCATGAAATGGACTACTGTGGATAGGGTGTACAGTTTTAAGTTACTTTATGTACATAGCATTAACGATCTCACATGGACTGTTCACACTGAAACGTGATGAACAATGATCAACAACAGCTCTTTTTATCTCATTTAGCTGAAGAGGCTTGGCATGTTTCTGCACCACTGAAAGCATCCAAATTGGATGCATCACTGTCTGGTTTGGGAACTGCACTGCTATCAACTTCAGTGCCTTGCAGAGGGTAGTGCATTCTGCCCAACAAATAATTGGAGGTTACATTTCCAACCTATAAAACATATGTTAGGTGGTGTGTAAGGAAAGACAGGAAAATTAATTAATCAGGTCCTGAACCAGCAGGCACTGGAACAGCTTCTTCCATCAAGCTGTTAGGATGCAGAACTCTGCAGAGTGACTGATACTAACCCTTATGAGCGCTCCCTC
This sequence comes from Polypterus senegalus, assembly GCF_016835505.1. Taxonomy (NCBI): domain Eukaryota; kingdom Metazoa; phylum Chordata; class Cladistia; order Polypteriformes; family Polypteridae; genus Polypterus; species Polypterus senegalus. The sequence continues at coordinate 190,961,857 of NC_053157.1, read as the reverse complement.
ACGTAACGCACACATCCATGCTGCTGATACATTATTTGTACGTTCCATTGCACATTTTTGTGTTATTGGTATGTATTGTATAGAGTACAAAGCATGTGTAAGTGTTTACTTATGTAATGTGTTTGTTTTTGCACAGTGTGTGATATTTAAATGTTCTATTATATGTATACTCTATTGTGTTAATATTGCTCTACTACTGTGGGCCTTGCATACAAGTTTTTAACTCACTTGTACATTCATGTTAAGTGATACGACAGTAAAAGTAACTTGACTTGACTATAAAAGGTGATACTGTAGATGCTTTCACCATCAGGAGCTATTCAATTAACTTGCACAAATATGTATCTATACATTCCTTTATCATCACTACTGAGTGGTAGAGTAGCTGAGTTTATGACCATATTGCATATCTTGATGGTTTGGGTTTAAACAGGAATTGCAATACATAGTTTACTAAACAGAGTTAAATCTTTGAATTTTGCAGCAGATAACAAATCTTTATTTATGCAACCCAAAATATAGTCTGATGAATTCCTCCTTCCTCTCTTTTAAATGACAGCTAAGAGTGGCAAAGTGTGTTTGACTCTGGTAGATTATTTAGTCATATTCAAATTATCATCCTAACAATACACAGTTAAGACAGCTTTTTTACATGAATAGCTGACTAGTTGTATTAAAACTAGTAATCCAAAAATCAATTGCAAATGACTCCAAAACTAACCCCTGTGCACAAAACCTCTCTATGCATGGATGCATGCACCAAAAAAAAATAAGATTAAGTAAACGTAAGGGTTCTTGGTTCAATACCTTTTCAATATGTAATCATTTTAAAAAAACACTGCTCTGTATGCAAGATACTATTTTAATCTCCAGTATGAACTGATTTGAAATTAATTTTATCTCTACTTTGAAGATATTGATCGTATTGCTGAAAAACCATCAGAATTAAATATCTATAAAATATTAAGGAAAACATGTTTGAATAATTAAACTGTTGATAAGATTATATTTCCTTTGAAAGTAAATAGAAAAAGCTATTATGAAGTTTATAGAAACCTCCAACTCAAAAATACAAAAATGTTTCTAAACTGAGCACCCTTTTTAGCTCAGTGTACATATCTCCCCAAAAAAAGAAACCACACCTTAGACAATCAAGGTATGCACTGGGCAAACACTCTGTTAATTTTGTTAAAACTTTCCATGAACATTTAGTCAATAGTATGTGAGTGGAGTCAAAAGTGTGGGTGTAATGTGCACTTTATTGGGACTGGTTTAATGGATACTCAAGGAAAGATTTGGATGTGACAGTCTAATGACTGTTTAGTTTTTTTGCTCTCAAGGCAACACATTCCAGCTGCAGATCTTCATTCCATTGAGGAGGTTATCCCTTTGCATTTTACGTCAGTGATGATACAATAAGGTTCCCTATGGTTAAGATCAGGGTTATGGAAGAGTTATCAGCTACAAATAAATATGACTTTCAAGAAACTGACATAAACATGCAGTCCAATTGGCTTCTTGGTGAAGCTCCTCAATTGTGGTGCTCCAGAAGTCTACAGCTAGGCCCTTGTCTCTCAGGCAGGGAGACTGATGTCCCTAAGATGAACCGCAAATGCTCATATAGTTATACCCCTTACACTTCTTGATCTTAAAAAAAACACTTGAGTTTGTAGATGGTACTCAACGAGGCAGGCTAACCAGCTGCTGCAAAAGATCCATGCCACCCTTCCAGCTGGAGCATAATCTCTTATTAGAAATTTCCTCCATGGCAGAGTTTCACCTGAGTCCAGTGAAAGCTTTCCTGATGTGACCGTAGTATTAGCTGGTTTAGAACCTGACAATACTGAAGTCATGCATGCACAGCATAGACTGACTTCATTAGGCAGTACTGTGGGGAAAGAGCTCTACAGACTATTTGTGCTGGCATATCACTGAGAAGAAAGAAAGAAAGAAAGAAAGAAAGAAAGAAAGAAAGAAAGAAAGAAAGAAAGAAAGAAAGAAAGAAAGAACACACCCAGGTTAAGCTTTTGTCAACTTCTGCTTGGGTAAAGTGTGGCAGTATTCTAAAGAAAATGGGTAAATAATTCAATGTTATTCTTCTTTCTGTCTTTCCCTGTGAACATTGCAAATAATGATGTGCTAGCATGTAGAATGAAATGTAAGGCATTGTTAGGTTTTCGTTTTTTCAGTAGTTTTCCAAATTATTTTATATGACCTGGATGATCTTAATAGGTGAGAAAGGTCTATCATGAATTGCCACGATCTACCCTTTAAATAAACTAAATCTAAAATGTTATAAAAGCTTTGTAGACTTTTGATATCCACGGTATGCAGTACTGTACTAAACTACATTTTCTGCTTTCTTCTACTTATAAACATTTTACAGAGGTACCAAGTTTGCACCACACTTCCCATGTCATACTTGTATGATTCCAAAACCTAGAAAATGATAAATAATGGAGTTATTCTATTTTTCTCTCATTGATGTTAATATTAACAAATCGTGAATGGCAAGTTCCCTGCTATTATTTAAGCAAATATCATAAGTCAAAAAATTAAACATTAGATTTAATTTCTTTTTTTTCTTTTCATCACAATTGGTGGGGAATTCAATGACATGCTCAGTTACAGGGCTTGTCTTAGACTTTACAAATGTAAGATGGAAACAGCCAGAATAGTTTAACACTTTAAAAATGTGCTGCATACACACATTTTACATCAATCAGGTTTACGCAAGATTTTATTGCCTTTTTTGTTAGGCATGTATGGGCACCGATATGGTAGATTAAATAGTAATGATGATTTTCAAGGTGCACAAAACTTTAAATTGCTTTACACAGAAGTCACAGGATGGACAGTTATTGCAATTGTATAGTTTTTCGTGGTGTTGCCTGATTGTTTTTATTTATTTTTATTTCTTTAAGGTTGTTTTTTTAATGAATGTTTCGCACATACAGTACCACCCAGTAGGATTAGTTACCTGCCCACTACATTTTATGTGCCATGTAAGTCTCACCCTTACTTATATACACTACAGTACTAGTGTGTTGTACCGTGTTAGCCATTATGAATGTAGAGAAGAGCCAAGTTGTACCGTGTTAGCCATTATGAATGTAGAGAACAGCCAAGTTGTACCGTGTTCCCTTATACACACTACAGAAAGACAACCATGTGCATCTTAGCCTACTTTCAATCATTTTGTTCTAAGGTGTTTTTAGTTGTATTATTTGTTTAATTCAGATTTTAATCTGTAAAGTGAAAGTGTAAAGCAAGTGAAATCTCACCAGATCATTTATAGCTGTGGTGATGAAGATGAGTGTTCCAACTTTTTCCTGTTTTGTTTGCAGTTTGTTGAGATGATGAGCCACTGCTAATTTGTATGCTTTTACATTTGTGAAAACTCAAAGTACAAGCTATAGAAAAGAAAAACCAGTATTATTTTTAAAGCAGAACATTACAAAACAATTTTTCTCAATCAGACATATAATAATAACACAATAGATTCGACCAATTACTTCAAAACAAGTACAAAGAAAATAAGGGAAAATAGAAATACAAAGAATAAAAACAAAGTTCAGCTACCACCAAAAACAACATTCACATACAGCGAAAAGGGGTACAGTATATCCAAGACACTAATGAGTGGATTACAGTTACAGTTACAGGAAATTATTACAGTGGGATGTGTTTCAGCTTTGACAGAGTTAGGGACTCTCATTCACTTATTCCGGTGTGATTAGCTACAGTATATGGGAACTAGAAGGAAATCAAATTGCAAAAAAACAGAAAGAAATAATAAACAGTGTAGTCCTACCTCAGTATTAACTAGGGTTAGTGTGACAGAAAGGATCTTAATTTAGTTTAACTATAAAAATACTTAAATTTAGTTCTTGTGATGCTATTTAATTCAAAAAGCAATCCTCACACCATATCTGATAGTTGATGATAATGTCATAAACTTTTTTATCAAAAGCTTTTTCAGAATCAAAGTAGGTGACATACATTTGCTTGACTTTACATATTCCTCCTTGCTTGTCAGAATAATATCAACATAGTAATAGTAATAATCATCCAATAATATATCTATGCTGGACTGTTCCTCTTTATTTTGTTTTTTATAACCATTAATATGCATTTAAGGTGTACATTAATCTAGATAACCACTTGCTGGTTTGTGGCTGCACAAAACCTCCCCATGTAAATAACATTATCCTACCAACAACTGAACAAAGTAAATTACTGTAGGATTACGATAGTGTTCTTTTTTAATCAGTTTGGAGATCAATTAACCACAGCAAGCCCTATTACATAGTGGGAAGGGGCATCCCCATGTTAGACACCCGTGTATGTGTGAACCTTTGTGCATAAGATGGTTGGAGCTGGCACTGCCAGTGTACACCCACTTGGACCCACACACTGCTCTTAGCAGTTCCTAGTTGTTAGATCATGCTCAGAAAGCAATGACTGGCAGGAGGTAGTATTACTTAAATACTCAACATATTATTTAGCATACAGTACACTATTTAATTATGTTATGGTTGTTGCTGGTTTCTTAAAGAGTTCAGATAACTTATCAAAAAATCATATTTGCTTCATATTACCTTGCAAAGCATTTAAACTTTTGGTTTTGCAGATTTTTACTGTTTTATGTCAAGGTTATTTGTGTTTTCCAGCTGGCTTCCTGGGTTCTCTGACATTGACACTAGTTAGTATGGCTATGTGGTGCTATGAAATGTTGAGCATGATGATGGATGGCATACATGTGTTTGCTTGTGACATAATAAGAATTATTGGCACTTTGGAGAATGGAGGAAGAACTGGTACTCCTCAGAAAATAAACTAAAAAGATAAAACAATATTTATTTAGAAAAAACACTGCTTTTTCGCATCAGTTTGTTTTATTGGTTTAATATGTTTGGTGCTGATGATTTTGTTCGCTTTTCTGAGTCTTTTTCCTATCACTAACAATCTCATTATCATTTTCTTTGTCTTGCTAGGTGATAATAATTTTTTTTTTTTTTGCATTTTCTGTTCTAGTTTAAAGACTGTAACATGGATTGAATAAGAGTTTCAGAAAGTGGTTAAGAACATTCTTGTTTATTCTGCAATCTTTTCAGTTAGCTCCACACTTGCATGTAGCAGCAGTGTTTTTTATTTGGGCACCATATTACTGAGTGACATCTCTCTGGCCTCCCTAGCACTGCTCTGTTTTGTCCCTATTCTTGCCTGTTACGATCCAAAACCTTTGTCTTGTCTGTATAGTTTTTTGGTTGTTGGCTAACCATTAGCTTCCACACCCTGTTTGTCAATGAGGATGAGGCACCTTGTTAGAATCAGTCACTTTCAGTAATGTTGCTTGAGAGTTCCAAAGACATCCAAGAATGCCCACTATAGGGAGATGGTATCATCAAACACAATGGTTAGATATAACAGCAAAGACAGAATCTGTATAAAATAAAAGATTTATTCTTAACAAAAATGCTCTATAAACATGAATCTCCATGAAACACAAAAAGGCAAAAAGGAGTTACCAGCAAAGACAATCCAAAACTAACAAAGTCCCAATACAATAATCCAAATCAAAGAACGGTGAAAAAGTAAAAATTACAGAAATCAAAAAAGTACAGAAATAATCACAATGAAACGGTCACTAACTCCCAAGCACATTCATATAAACAGCAAGAGATTTTTGGTTGCCCCTGCTTTTATAGGGCTGAGGGCAGTCCCTTGTGGTGATGGGCCTGAGGCTTCAACTCTTCTAGCCAGTGTTTACATTTGCCCTCAAGCTAATGCTCATGAAGTGCAGTAGCAACTTGCTCAGATTGAAAAAGACAACACAGACATCATTATTTTGGGTGATTTAAACCATGTCAATTTTAACCAAGTCCTTCATAAATATCAACAGCAAATAAAATGCCCTATCAGAGATGGAAATATTCTAGACTAGCAAAATACCCGCGCTTAGCAGCGGAGAAGTAGTGTGTTAAAGAAGTAATGAAAAAGAAAAGGAAACATTTTAATAATAACGTAACATGATTGACAATGTAATTGTGTTGTCATTGTCATGAGTGTTGCTGGCAATATTGTTTCAATATATATATTGTGGCATCCGGCTGGGGCTGGATCCTGGCCGGGACGCCCAGGAGAACCGGAGGAGGGCTTGTACCTCATCCAGACCGCAAGGGGGCGACTGCCCTGGTTATGTTGGGGGCCACGGGTAGAGGGCTTGGAAGCCCAGCCCTGTAGGGACCCGTGGCCACCGCCAGGCGGCGCCCCGGTGCCTGAACAACCCTGAAGCCCAGCACTTCCACCACACCAGGAAGTGCTGGGTGGAAGAAGACAGGGGACACCTGGAGGGCTTCCGGGTGCGCAGCCGGCACTTCCTCCACACTGGGGCATGTCTGCGGAGGAGTTCCGGGAAGCAGCTGGAGCCCATCCGGATTCCTATTTAAGGGGCCGCCTCCCTTCAGTCAGTAGCGGAAGTCGGGTGGAAAAGAGATGGAGCTGGAGAGAGGACTGGAGGCGGCCAGAAAGGCAAATTAACTGTGAGGCCTGGACTTTGGGGGATTGGTGCAAGAGGCACTGGTAAGTGCACATGAAGTACTCTTGTAAATATTGTAAATAAAGGGTGTGTTGGGTGAACCTAAGATGTCCATCTGTCTGTCTCCGGGCCAGTGTTCACTATATATATATATATACAGTGGAACCTCTAGATACGAGTTTAATTCGTTCCAGCACTGAGCTCGTAGCGAATTTCTTGTATCTAGAACAAAACTTCCCCATTGAAAATAATGGAAATCCAGTTAATCCGTTCTGCACTCCCAAAAATATCAACATAAAAATCAATTTTCCTAACAAATAATACTGATAAATAATATTTAAATAATAAATAATATATACTGTAGTTTACCTTTAATAAATAACACTGGTAAATAAAATGAGTTACTGTGGGGAAGGAGAGTTCCCCTCTGATTCAGGAAGGCTCTCTCTTCTTGGGAATTTTACCCCACTGGAAGCAGGTTCTGGGTCAGAATCACTTAACTTTCTTTAAGTTGCAGGTTGCTTTACCAAAAACTTTTTTAATGACACTTGCTTCTGTCTTCTTTTTAAGATGCCCCTAAAATGCGACACTACATTGTCATTACACAAGTTCATGGTGCGCCCACACACTGCTTTATTAGGGTGATTTTCTTCAAAGAAAGTTTTTACTTCTTCCCATTTTGCCAACACTTCTTTAATCTTACTGGCAACAGTCTTCTTAAGAGGTATCGTGGAATAATTATTTTCACGTTAAATGCGGGCAGCGTCAGCTTGGGTGAATCCCCGAGTCGAGGCAGATCGGGAAACGCGTCACGCATACCCACAGCCTGCCTCGTGGCTCTTTACGCGAGCCAATGCACATATTTAGATCCAAATTTTTCGCTCATACTTTCCTCGTATCTTGAATTTCCCGTATGCAGAGGTGATCGTATCTCGAGGTTCCACTGTATATATATATATATATATATATATATACATATATATATATATACACACACACACACACACTCACATATAAACATATATATACACACATATATATATACATATACATATACATATTGTGGAGGACTGCCAGCTTCCCATGCCGGTCTGCACCCCCAGGCCGCCAGGAGGAGCTCTCCTGACAGCAGGATCATGCCCCGAGGTCCAGCAGGGCCTTATGGACTTTGTAGTGTTTATACACAGCCCTGCTGGATACCTTGGGGACCACCAGGAGTCACTGTGGGGGGGCTTATAGGCTCTGTGATGCCGTATGACCCGGGAGTACGTCACGGTCATGTGACAGGAAGAAATGTTGTTGAAGTAAAGGACTAATTGCCCTGACCCGGAAGGAATAAGGAACTGTGGACTGTTGGGACAGAAACACCTCCGGGTCAGGGGCTATAAAAGGGCGGTGCCTCGCTCCAGACAACGAGCTGTGCTGGGTGGGAGAGGAGCAAAGTGTCTGGGCGAGGAAGAGAGTATTGTGTTTTGGGATTGTTAGCTTATTGTTTATGAGTAGTGTGGAAGGTGCTTGGTGCACAGTGGATAAAAATAAACAGTCTTGGACTTTTACCTGGTGTCTGGAGTTGTACCTGAGGGTTCGAGGGAGCACTAGCGCGCCCTAGTGACACAATATATATATATACACATATACAAATATATACATATATATACATATATATTTACACATATACATATATATATACGTATATATATACATAAATATACAGTGATCCCTCGCTATATTGCGCTTCGACTTTCACGGCTTCACTCCATCGCGGATTTTAAATGTAAGTATGTCTAAATATATATCGCGGATTTTTCCCTGGTTCACGGATTTCTGCGGACAATGGGTCTTTTAATTTATGGCACACGTTTCCTCAGTTTTTTTGCCCAGTTGATTTCATACAAGGGACGCTATTGGCGGATGGCTGAGAAGCTACCCAAACAGAGCACGTATTACATATTAAATAAAACTCCTCAATGATATATGATATACGATATGCCTCCTGCGCGGTGCTTCTCACATTTCAAAGCTCTAACAGCCCGTATTGATTTTTGATTGTTTTTCTCTGGGGTGTGAGCAGAGGGGCTGTTTGCACAGAGGCTGTTTGCTTAGAAGATACAGACGCTTCTCTAAAAAATGCTGAAAAGACTACCTTCACATTGGTCCCTTCATTGCGGCTGCTTTATCGCGCGGTGCTTTGTTTACTTAAAAGCCCAACAGCCCTATTGATTTTTGTTTACCTTTCTCTCTCTCTGACATTCTCTGCTCCTGACTCACGCACTCCTTTGAAGAGGAAGATATGTTTGCTTTCTTTTAATTGTGAGAAAGAACTGTCATCTCTGTCTTGTCATGTAGCACAGTTTAAACTTTTGACTAAAGGGTGTTATTTCATGTCTAGAGGGCTCTAATAATGTTAAAAAACGTATTTAGAAAGTCGTAAACAGGTTTTCTATGCTCTAACTGCGAAAACATTTATAAATAAAGATTTAAAAATAAAGAATCCTACTTCGTGGAAATTCATTTATCTGGCTGGAGCGGATTAACCGCGATAAACAAGGGTTTACTGTATAACTGTGCGGAGAATATTTATAAACAGTGTGGGAGAGTTTCTAAGGGCTTAAAATATATAAAAATAACCATACAAACATATGGTTTCTACTTCGCGGATTTTCACATTTTCTGGAACGCAATCCCCGCAATCGAGGAGGAATTACTGTATACACATATACAGTGGTGTGAAAAACTATTTGCCTCCTTCCTGATTTCTTATTCTTTTGCATGTTTGTCACACAAAATGTTTCTGATCATCAAACACATTTAACCATTAGTCAAATATAACACAAGTAAACACAAAATGCAGTTTTTAAATGATGGTTTTTATTATTTAGGGAGAAAAAAAATCCAAACCTACATGGCCCTGTGTGAAAAAGTAATTGCCCCCTTGTTAATAAATAACCTAACTGTGGTGTATCACACCTGAGTTCAATTTCCGTAGCCACCCCCAGGCCTGATTACTGCCACACCTGTTTCAATCAAGAAATCACTTAAATAGGAGCTGCCTGACACAGAGAAGTAGACCAAAAGCACCTCAAAAGCTAGACATCATGCCAAGATCCAAAGAAATTCAGGAGCAAATGAGAACAGAAGTAATTGAGATCTATCAGTCTGGTAAAGGTTATAAAGCCATTTCTAAAGCTTTGGGACTCCAGTGAACCACAGTGAGAGCCATTATCCACAAATGGCAAAAACATGGAACAGTGGTGAACCTTCCCAGGAGTGGCCGGCCGACCAAAATTACCCCAAGAGCGCAGAGACGACTCATCCGAGAAGTCACAAAAGACCCCAGGATAACGTCTAAAGAACTGCAGGCCTCACTTGCCTCAATTAAGGTCAGTGTTCACGACTCCACCATAAGAAAGAGACTGGGCAAAAACGGCCTGCATGGCAGATTTCCAAGACACAAACCACTGTTAAGCAAAAAGAACATTAGGGCTCGTCTCAATTTTGCTAAGAAACATCTCAATGATTGCCAAGACTTTTGGGAAAATACCTTGTGGACTGATGAGACAAAAGTTGAACTTTTGGAAGGCAAATGTCCGTTACATCTGGCGTAAAAGGAACACAGCATTTCAGAAAAGAACATCATACCAACAGTAAAATATGGTGGTGGTAGTGTGATGGTCTGGGGTTGTTTTGCTGCTTCAGGACCTGGAAGGCTTGCTGTGATAAATGGAACCATGAATTCTACTGTCTACCAAAAATCCTGAAGGAGAATGTCCGGCCATCTGTTCGTCAACTCAAGCTGAAGCGATCTTGGGTGCTGCAACAGGACAATGACCCAAAACACACCAGCAAATCCACCTCTGAATGGCTGAAGAAAAACAAAATGAAGACTTTGGAGTGGCCTAGTCAAAGTCCTGACCTGAATCCAATTGAGATGCTATGGCATGACCTTAAAAAGGCGGTTCATGCTAGAAAACCCTCAGATAAACCTGAATTACAACAATTCTGCAAAGATGAGTGGGCCAAAATTCCTCCAGAGCGCTGTAAAAGACTCATTGCAAGTTATTGCAAACGCTTGATTGCAGTTATTGCTGCTAAGGGTGGCCCAACCAGTTATTAGGTTCAGGGGCAATTACTTTTTCACACAGGGCCATGTAGGTTTGGATTTTTTTTTCTCCCTAAATAATAAAAACCATGATTTAAAAACTGCGTTTTGTGTTTACTTGTGTTATATTTAACTAATGGTTAAATGTGTTTGATGATCAGAAACATTTTGTGTGACAAACATGCAAAAGAATAAGAAATCAGGAAGGGGGCAAATAGTTTTTCACACCACTGTATACGTATAAATACACACATATATATATATACATATATATACACACACACACACATACATATATACATATATATGCATATACATATCTACATATATATATATACATATCTATTTAAATATATATATATATATATATATATACTAGGGTGGGACTTGATTAAAAAAATTAATCTAATTAATTAGAGGTTGTGTAATTAATCTTGATTAATCGTATGTAATCGTACATGAAAATTTGCCCCAAATTTCAAATGTTTTTTTTTAATTTAAAAGGGTTTTAGTGGGCGACAGAATCAAATAATAGACATGAACATATTGTAAACTCAAGCTCTTTTAATTTCTGAAAAAAAATGTATTTAAACTGCATTTCAATTGAAAACAGAAACAAAAATATCATCCCTGGCTAAAATTGGGCAGACTTAAAAATAAAGTGGTATTTTAAGTACTTTAAGTACATTTTCAGAATGGTATTGTCTTTAAATAATAATAACAAAAATTTCAACATAAAGTGCAGTTTTTCTTCTTAAAAAAATAAGGCAGACACATAAAAGGTAATTTGACCAGCTTCACCTTTAAACTCTGAGTAACCTTAGCCAAAATTATTTTGTACATTAGGCTAAAACAGTGTGATCATTGAACATTTTGTAATTAGATGTAATTAAAATTACTAACGGTCACGAAAGTCCAATGGTCCCCATTAAGAGTCACAAAGTCCGCGCTCTGTAATGCATCTAATTTTGCTTGCTTTTCAGTGTCATAAAGCTGTTGAATTTTACTTGAAATAGTCTTTCGGAACGGCAGTTGGAAAGTTGGATCTCCTGACGCTAACCGTAGCACATTTTCTAACCCCCTATCTTCCACCACTGTTAGTGGTCTACAGTCCAAAGCAATCCATTTTGCAAGAGAATTTGTAAGTTTGACCGATGTTGACTTACTAATTTTGGTCCTGAAGCCAGTCATTTCATGAGGCTTGGGCTGCCGACACCTTTTGTTGGTACTCAAACTGCTAGTGCAGTTTCTGTGCTCGCTGTAACATGTTTTGCATTTAGATGGTACCGTAAGGTTGAAATGCGTCGGTGGTATGCAAACTCATTTTTGCACAGTTTGCACAAAACCATGCTTTTATCAAGGCTTCCGTCGGGTAGTCTTTTGAAATGAAATTTGCCTCTGATCAGTCCTAGCAACGCGCTTTCTTCTGACTCTTACATTTTTGTAGCTCTGATGTGTGCATCAATGTAATCGATGTACCTGGAAGTCATGCATTGACAAAAGTTCCCCTTTGCTTGGAATGCAAAGTGTGATTAAATGCGTTATTTTTTTAACGCTTTATGGAGTACATGTATCAAAGCTTCTCAGCTGTGCTTGTGCTAAGAAAAGGAAACATTTTAAAAATAACATAACATGATTGTCAATGTAATAGTTTTGTGACCGTCATCAAGGATTTGATTATCATTATTTCTTTCAATCAGGTTCGTATTTGGAGGATGTGTTGTGTTCAAGTTATATTCCGTGTTTGTCAACCGTTGTAAAGATAACAGGTTTTATTCATCGAAGTGTTCACCACCCAAATCGGTACTCGTAAATGTAAGATGTTCAACAGGCATTCCCGGTATTAAGTTGTGGAAATTGCCTGCGAATATTTCCAGTCCTGCAAAGTCAGTTGACATGAGCCGCTCGGAGTACATGCATCGAAACTTCTCAGCTGTGCTCGTGCGATCTCGCGATGTCAACGGCTTTATTTAATGTTAGCTAAGACCCGGCACTTAACAGTTTCTTTTCACAGCAATTTTAACTCCGTTACAAAGTGATCCAAAGTCTCGTTTATACCTCGTATCTTCTCATTGAACTTGTATCTCGCGAATACCATATTCGTCGTAGGCATGACAAACGGCAGTGGAAGTGTGTCTATAAACTTAATTTAAACTTACGGTTCACACCGTGCTTTGTTTCTGCAGTAGCTGCACTTATGAATATGCTTGTATGCATCACTCGCTTCATAATCTTTTGCTGCCTTCTCAATTGTGAAATGGCATTTTTTGTTCAGTGCTCTTTGGAGTTCTTCCTTGTTTTCTACATACTGCATTCACAGTCAGTTCACGTGATTACGTGGGAGGCGTGATGATGTCACACGCAACTCCGCCCCCCACGGCCATCCAGCTGAAGTCCATTACAGTATATGGAGAAAAATAGGTTCCAGTTATGACCATTACGCGTAGAATTTCGAAATGAAACCTGCCCAACTTTTGTAAGTAAGCTGTAAGGAATGAGCCTGCCAAATTTCAGCCTTATACCTACACGGGAAGTTGGAGAATTAGTGATGAGTGAGTGAGTCAGTGAATGAGGGCTTTGCCTTTTATTAGTATAGATCACTGCTCTACAGCTGTTAAAGGTGCTGAGCATACCTTCTCCTGTGCCCCACTTAGTAATTCTGACCATTCTATGATTCACTTTATTCCTGCTTACAAACACTAAATGAAAACTATAAAGTCAGTAAAGAGAACAGTTAGAAAGTGGACCAGCAAGGCAACACAGGAGCTTCAGGACTGCTTTGCCTGACAGACTGGAGTACCTTCAAAACTGCCACCTCCATCATACATGAATACACTGATGCTGTAACTTCATGTATTCGTTTTTGTGAAAATGTCTGCATTCCAGCAAAAGCAATGTTGAAGTTTAGCAATGATAAGCTTTGGTCACCCCAGTCAGACAACTGCGCCAGGACAAAGAGTGTGCTTTCTGATCTGGCAATTGTGAGGAATACAGGAAAGCCAAGTATATCTTGGATAAAGGGATCAAAGGTGCAAAAAGAAAGTACTCTGCAGGAAAGAATGCCTGCAAATAACAGTGCATCACTATGGAGAGGCCTTAAACAGGTCACTAACTTCAAGAAACAAACATCAGACAGTTTTGTTGATCCCAGCCTGGCTAATTAGTTAAATCAGTTTTTTTGGTTGCTTTAAAAGACAATGAGACATAAATCTGATGGTTACACTATTAATACTCAGCTTCTTTTCAGCTTCCTCCTCCTATCATCACTGCAAAAGATATGCCACTTATTCAAAAAGCAAAATACTAAAAAAGCTGCAGGCCCAGGTTTTATTTCCCCTTCCAAAGGCAGGCACCGTACAAACCAGTTGTCCGTAGTATTTGCTGACATTTTCAACCAATCACTGGATCTGTGCCATTTTCCCTCCTGCTTCAAAACCTCCACCATCATTCCAGTAGCAAAAAAAACCAAAGGTCACAGGCCCAAAAAACTACAGATCAGTAACTTTAAACTCTTGATAATGAAGACCTTTGAATGCCTTATTCTGAATTACCTCAAGAATGCCACAAAAGACTTCCTGGACCCATTTCAGTTTGCACACAGAGCCAACTGGTCTGTGGATGATGCAGTGAATTTAGGTCTGAGCTTTATTTGCTAACAGCTTGAAAAGCCAGGGGCATATGTGAGGATCTTGTTTGTGGTCTTTAGCTTCTGCTTTCAATACAATCATCCCAGAGCTCCTACATAAGAAACTTACCCAGTTCAACCTACCATTAGATCATAGACTTTCTTACAGATAGGATACAGTACGTATAGTTGGGCTCACATGTCTGACCCATTGACCCTTAGTACTGGTAAACTGCAGTGATGTGTCCTTTCCCTACTACTCTTCTTCTCTTATACAAATAACCGTACCTCTGGCGATTTGTCTGTCAAACATTTTAAATTTACAGATGATGTAACACTAAGAGACCTCATTTCAAAAAACAATGAGTTCATATACAGACATGAATTGGAAAATGTGACATTGTGGTGCAGCCATAGCTACTGTATGTGGATCTTAACATTTAAAAAACTCAAGAGAGAGAAAGATAGGTTTCAGGTAACAGTCACCTGCTCACCTATCACTTGCTACAAATAGCTCAACTGTTGGGATGACAGAATAATTTACGTTTCTGGGCACTGTGCTGTCAAAAAGCCTTAAATGGGACAATAACAACATGCATTATTAAGAAAGCCGATCAGAGAATGTTCTTTTTGTGTCAGCTGCAAAATGACACCTCTTACTGGCTAACTAAAAAGATTACAATATGCAAGCTTTCGGCTGCAGAAATTCAACCTCCTTCAAGCAATATTGGTCCACCTCTACACAGCCATCATTGAGTCCATTCTGACCTCATCTATAACTGTCTGGTTTGGTGCTGCCTCTGTTCAGACTAAGGCCAATCAACAGCATATCATCAAAGACTGTGAAAGGATCATAGGCTGTAACGTATCACACACTGAAGTCCTACACGAGTCCAGGATAAGGAAGAGACCCACAAAGAACATTGCTGATCTGACTCACCCAGGACATCAATGTTCCTAAGACTACCCTCTGGCAAACATCTAGTGCAATGAAAGCTAAAACAACCCTTCCCCTAAACAGTTTTTTCCCATGTGCAGTTATTCTTATTAATCAGGTCTGAGCTTCTACTCAGTATCCATGTACGAGGTGAGACACAAAACTAACCGGATTGGTAAAAAAAATATATATTTATTGATGCATTACAGCATTCTAAACATTGTCAGCTTCTATATACTACCCCTTCCGATCTCTACAACACTCCATAAATATCTTCCATCAATTGAAACAGTGCTGGACGTCTTCTTGCTTGATGTTCTTCAACAGGTTTGCTGTTTTTGTCTTCACTTCATCCATTGAAGAAAAATGTGTTCCCTTCAGGTCACTTTTGATTTTTGGGAACAAGTAAAAATCACAGGGAGCAAAATCAGGAAAACAGGGAGGATGATCGAGGACAGGAATGGTTTTGTTAGTCATAAACTGCTTTATAGAAAAAGAGAAAATTCGCAAGAAATTTGATGTTGAATCGCTGTTCAATTTTTTCACCCGATATTATCATGGCAACTTGTGTAGTGATTATTCTGCAAATACTGACTGGGCTATTCACAGGATATACTTAGCCAGTCGGCAGTTTGAGAGGACGTGTAGGAGAGGATATAGTTCTATGATTCATGTTCGGCCGACCTCCAGACGGTTTTCCAGGAAAGCCCCAAGCGCAGTTCGGTTATTTTTGTGTCTCACCTTGTTTACCAGCACACTAGGCTACCTGGACATTTTAATCCTACTCTCTCTTTAGTTCTTTTTTTATATTGCCCTTGTATGCTATATTATATTTTATCATTTTATATTTTATCTTCTTATATTTATCTTTTGTATTCTGTGTTGTCCTTGTATGTTGTACCAATACTATCAAGACAAATTCTAGTACACATTTGTGTACCTGGCCAATAAAGCAAATTCTGATTCTGATTCTTGGGGAATCACCCACAAAATACAAGGCAAGGGAATTCAGCAAATAATAAGCATAGCTGACTCAAAAATTAACAGAAAAGACATAAAACAAAACTTTGAACCCTAACCATGGGAGGAAGTATGGGTGACATAGATGTAACACTTTCAGTTTGCAAGAGATGCCTACTGATCCATGCAGTCTATATCACAATTCTGGCAGCTGTACAAAACACATTTTGAATTGCTGCTCATGAATCTTTCTGTCTTTGATTTAGAGTCTAGTTGTTTTTTTCCCTCTGTTATGAGATCCTCACCTTTTTCTGAATGCATGGCTCTGACTTGTATCCGTCCTGACAATATTTATGCTTTATTTTTTGACAGAATTCTTTTCTAGAAATTAGGTTGTTGATTTCTAATCACACCTTGTCTCATCATTTCAGGCCACTTTTCCTGCCTTTTCCTTCCATAACATGTATTTAGTTATTTTACCTTTCAAATCAGTAATGATAGTATAGTGTAACATAGCTTCTACACCTTAAACATTTTTCAGTTCTTTCCCGAACCTTGGAAAAGCTATATTAAGGGTGTGTAAATAACAATCTTATATGACCCTTGTAATTTTTTTTTTTGGGAGGTATAACACATTTTATATTATCTCCACATTGAAATAAACCGATATATTACATGTAACTGCTGGTTTATTTCTTACTCTTTTCTTTATGTAAACTTACATAAAGATGAATGTATCACTTAGCATCTTCTTACCAGTGTGATAATTTCCCCCATGTTGTTTTAACACTCATTTAAATCTTCCAGGTTAATTAGTGCATGATTTGTGATATTCACCTCCAGCTACCTTTTCTCCAAGGTTTTCTTTCATTTTAATTAACAGTAGCTCTGATAGTAATGAGTGGTGAAATTCACCAAAGGCCTCTAACTCTGTTGTGGAAAAATCTCTAAGGTTCACAACCATTCATTTACTGCATTTGTTCTTAATGTGTTTATTTAGCTAAAAGACAGGGAAGCTACAATATTTTCATTAAAGTCCCAAATAAATGTAATTACTGTAATGAAGCTCTACTAAATGCAATTTTTGCATCACTTGAACAGCACTTACAGGGTTTTTTGCATTCCTCAAAAGATGTTTCTGTATGAAAATATTTACATGGCTTGACTGATAAGAAAAATGCTTTTTTCAATGAGGCAGGATTACTAGACAAAGAAAATTAGGGTGAAATCGCTGGCTTTCTTTGACAACTAAAATCTACATAACTCTAACTAATAAATATAAACTAAATATTAGCCAGAAATATAAGATGTCAATGAGTGCTATCAAAATATTTGTTCACAATGAGATTCAATTACACACATATGAGTTACATATACAGTAAGTACTACCATTTATTAAAGTAAATGTCCTTGTCTTTTCAGAAAAAAAACACATATTTCAAAGGCCAAACTGTAATTTATAATGTGAATAACGTGAGGAAATAAAAAACTTATAAGTGGCAATATTTTTAATTTGCCTTTTTAGTTTTCTTTTTCAAGATTGACTCTAATGCATTTTCTGTTTATCTTATTGAAAAATATACAGACAGTATAAGAAGTGAAACAAAAAAGACATAGTGAAAATCTTATTTTTGTAATCTATACTAATAAAAGGCAAAGCCCTCACTGACTGACTGACTGACTGACTGACTGACTGACTCACTCACTCACTCACTCATTCACTCACTCACTACTAATTCTTCCCGTGTAGGTAGAAGGCTGAAATTTGGCAGGATCATTCCTTACACCTTACTTACAAAAGTTAAGTAGGTTTCATTTTGGTATTCTACGCGTAACTGTCATAACTGAATCCTACTTACGTACATATATATACGGCCATAGCCTGCAGCTCGGTCACTGTGTAAGGCGGATTTGCGTCCCCCATCATCACACCTCCCACATAGTTGGCTGTCTGCCTATATTGCGTCCCCCATACACACACCTCCCACGTAATTGAGTGCCTGCCCATATAAGGCCGTCCGTCAGCAGCAATCCAAGCTGTGAGTAAACAGTAAAAAGGAGGCATGTCAGGCATTGTGCTGCATTTTCTGATGCAGCTAGGCGAAAACAACTTTGTGACGCTGCCACCAAATACTCGCAGAAAAATCTACAAGTTAATAGAGATGCTGTTGCTAAATACTCATGGGCAGTTCCACAAGATCATAAACACGCTTCCGCTAAATATTCGCAGTCAAGTCAAAAAGTTAATACCGGAAATGTCTGTTAAACATCTTAGATTCGCAAGTAGCTATTTGGGTGTTGAGATGTCTATCGAGGTGATCACTGTAATATTTATATGTCATTGAAATGTATTATTATCAGGCATGGTTTCGGCACCTATGTCATCAGGAAGGCACCACAAAAAGGGACCTCAAGGTTACTATTATGGAAGTTAATTTAGAGCATTAATGCCGTGAATGTAAGAGCTGTAATAAATAAAGTTCCCCTGCATACTTTAAAAGAAAGTCTCGCCATCATTTCATTTTTCACAATTTGTGAAAACAAGACATGGTGTCAGAATAGAGGACAGTCTTGGATTTTGTTGGAGTTCCCTCGCCATGAATTGACTGGGATTCTCTTAACCTGCCGGGAGAATGGAAAAAGTTCCGACAGCACGTAGAGCTGATGTTTTCTGGCCTGCTAAAAGGCAAAGACGAGAATGAGAAATGCAGCTACCTGCTCCTGTGGACTGGGGAAAAAGGAAGAGACATTTTTAACACGTGGACTCTCACCCAGGAGGAAGCCAAGGTACTGAAAACTTATTATGACCATTAGGCGTTTGTCATGCCTAAGATGAATACGATATTCGTGAGATACAAGTTTAATGAGAAGACGCAGGGTATAAAGAGACTTTTCATCACTTTGTAACAGAGTTAAAATTGCTGGTGAAGGACTGTGCTTATGCAAACGAAGATGAGATGGTCAAGGATAGACTAGCGTTTGGCACAAACTCAGCGAAAGTGCGAGAGAAACTTTTAAGTGCCGGGTCTAAGATAACATTAAATAAAGCCATGGACATTGCAAGATCACACGAGATAGCACAAGCACAGCTGAGAACCTTCGATGCATGTACTCTGAGCAGCTCACCTGAACTGACTGTGAACGCAGTACACAGACAACAAGCAAGAGCTCCAAAGAGCGCTGAACAAAAAATGCATTACACAATTGAGAAGGCAGCAAAAGAATATGAAACGAATGATGCATACAAGCATATTCATAAGTGTAGCTACTGCTGAAACAAAGCACACGGTGGAAAAAGTCAATGTCCAGCTAAACAAGGACAGTGTAAAAAATGTGGTAAATTGAACCACTTCGCTAAAGTTTGCAGGACTGGGAAAGGTAAACCCGTGCATGCAGTGTGTGATGTTACAGATAAAGAGGAAGACGAGCTGTTTATTGATGCAGTAAGAAAGGAACAACCCTCTGAAACTGAACAAGCCTTTGTAGACATATCAATAGGAAAGCAAGGTGTAAAGCTTAAGTTTAAATTAAGTTCATAGACATACTGCTGCAAAGTATTCGCAGGCAAATCCACAACTTAATACCGGGACTGCCTGTTAAATATCTTAGATTAACGAGTGGGTAGTGAACACTTCGATAATGAAACCTGTTATCTTTATAACAGTTGACAAACACAGAATATAACTTGAACACAACACATCCTCTAAATACAAACCTGATTGAAAGAAATAATGATAATCAAATCCTTGATGACAGCAACACTCATAACAGTCACAAAACAATTACATTGACAATCATGTTACGTTATTTTTAAAATGTTTCCTTTTCCTTTTCATAACTTCTTTAACACACTACTTCTCCGCTGCGAAGCGCGGGTATTTTGCTAGTATTTTACAAAAGCACAATGTTCTTAAATATGTCTAACCAGTGTCATGGGGAGCAGATCTTATCCTGGTCATTTCAAGCACAAGCCAGGAACCAACTCTAGACAAGGTGCCAGGATATCACAGGACCCTACCTACACACACATCCATGCTGACACGAGTTCAATTCAGAGTCACCAATAAACAAACTCAAGAAGAATTAGGGACACAAGCAAATCCCATATGCAGTGCCTGTGATAGGTTATTTTGTGCCCTAGGTCAAGCTTATTAGTGCACTAACCAACTGTTCGGTAGCTAACCTGTGTGGCTAGGTCCCCAACACTTATGATCTGCACCCTAGGCGAATGCCTAATTCGCTTTAACGGTGGTGCCAGCCCTGCTAATATGGACAAAGACAGAAACCAGTAGGCTTGATCCTGATAAAGCAGGGCTAACTACTACATTCCCACGCAACAACTGCTTATTTCAACAGAATTTTTACAGTATGTCAAATCAAGTTTTATATCAAGTTGTGCTTTCCAGACAAGACCTTCTAAACATTTTCTTTATATCTTCTTCTTGAACTAGAGTCATAGACACACAATTACCTTAGGCGGCACTTTGGTAAAAGTGGCATTTTCATATGAATTATATTCAACAGCCAAGAATCAAATCTTTGAAGCTATATGTCACTGCATGATATTGTAGTTCATTAGCCTGATTTTGGATTCTGAGGATTCTGAGAAATTAATTCATGCATTTATTTCTAGTAGGATTGACTACTGCAATGCAGTGCTCACAGGATGTTCAAACTGTTCTTTATACAGCCTCCAGTTAATCCAAAATGCTGCTGCAAGAATTATTACAAGAACAAGAAAATACAAACACATAACTCCAGTTCTTAAATCCTTACACTGGCTCCCGGTTAAGTTTAGGGCAGATTTCAAAATCCTCCTTTTAACATATAGAGCATTAAATGGCCAAAGTCTGGCTTACTTGTCTGAATTTATCATGACTTACAAACCAGAATGCCCATTAAGATCTCATGATGCCGGTCTGCTTAGGATTCCAAGGATTAATAAAATAACAGTGGGATGTCGGGCTTTTAGTTACAGGGCCCCTAAACTGTGGAATGGTCTGTATCCTACTATAAGAGATGCCCCTTTGGTCTCAGCTTTTAAATCCTGGTTGAAGACTCACTATTTCAATTTAGCTTATCCTGACTGGAGCTGCTGATTAACGGTACATACTGCATCTCTGTTGTTAGTCATTAGCACTAAAACATAAGTAACATGATAGTTATAATTGGATACTAACCCTCACCTATTCTGTTTCTCTTCTCAGTACTCAAATGTGGCACTTGGTGCTACGTCCCACATGAAAAGTTGTTTTGCCTGCCTAAGGTAAAGTCATCCCTGATGGAGGATCGCAGGAATCATGGGAAAAAGGGGTCCTTTTATCGGATTGGCTGGCCCAGCACTGTTTCAGCCGTGGAATGGCCAAATGAGGGAGGCAACTTGATGGATGAGGTCTCCAGGACTCTAAACAAATCCAAATCATATTATGTGATATCATCTACTGTTAAATTCTGCAACATACTTCTAAAATTTTTATTTGTATACTGTATTGAGGATTTGTTCTGTTCTGTATACTGTATTGTATTGTATTGTATTGACCCCCTTGTTTTTGACACCCACTGCACACCCAACCTACCTGGAAAGGGGTCTCTCTTTGAATTGCCTTTCCTGAGGTTTCTTCCATTTTTTTCCCTACTTGTTTTTTTTTGGGAGTTTTTCCTTGTCTTCTTAGAGAGTCAAGGCTTGGGGGCTGTCCAGAGGCAGGGCCTGTTAAAGCCCATTGCGGCACTCCTTGTGTGATTTTGGGCTATACAAAAATAAATTGTATTGTATTGTATTGTATTTTGTAATAAGCAAATATTAATTATGTAATTTTGTGAAAATTGTATATCCTGGAATGTTATTAGGCTGTCTGTCACATGTGCAATGTCTATTAAATGCCTCTTATTTTTTTTGCCTTTTAGCTTGCAGGACAGAGTTTGAATGTGCCAAGGCAGTTGAATTTTGCAGTTGCAAAACTGAATAAAAAAACTTTTGACAGTCAAATAGAAGTGGTGAAGAATGAATACTTTTTATAGGTTTTAATGATTTTTTTGTGTGTTTCATTGTTTTAAAGTTTATCTTTTTCTCTTTTTATTATTTATTATTTATATTTATTAATATATTTAGTGAAACACAGATCTATGGTCCTAAAATAACATTACACAAAAGGCTAGATGTAAACAACTGTAAACTCTACCTATTATTTACAAATGTACACTTGATTATGAATTCTGAACATGTATGAACTGTGTCCTAGGGTGTTACCAATAAGATGCACTTGTGGGGACTGTGTTTTAATTACAATAAACTTTTCTGTCCACCAATAAAGTGCCAATTTATTACTATCGATTTTTTTTAAGTTCCAGAACATATCTGGTGGAAAAATTGAGTTTCCTGATAACACTGGCAGAAAAGATCCCCAGCGGCATTTTACATGGTGGCATCCAGTGTTTCCATCATCCTCTTTTCCAAAACTGCTCCCTGTGATTGCACAGGTTTGCCTGATAAGTTTGTTCAGGCATTGTGTATTTTTTGTGCTCAGGTTGCTTCTCTAGGAGACTGCAGTGTAGAACACCACACTGGTCACTATGGACTGGCAAAACATTTTCAGCAGCTTGCTGCACACATCAAAAGACCTGTGTCTCTTTCGAAAATACGGTCTGCTCTGGCCCTTCCTTCACCACTGTGTTGTCAGACAGGTCCAGTTTGATGTTCATGTGAATCCCCAGGTAACTGTAGCTCTCTACCTCTTCCACATCCTCCCCCTCAACTGTGACTCATCTCAGAGGCTTCTTGGCACGCTGGAAGTCCACCATCAGTTCTTTTGTCTTCCAATTATTGTTTGGCTGCCTCGGTTTTTATTTGGATTTTTTCCTTTGACTTGGCTTACATTTTTTAATTTTAAGTTTGTTTAGTAGATGTATTTGTTAATCTTCCAGTGAACAGCATGAAAAAATTGCTAAATTATGACAAATATCACATAGTCCAAAGACCAAACATGTAACACATGTACATCACTGTTTTTGATTTTTCTACATAATAAAGAGATTATTCAGTAGCTATATTTGGGAGGAGTATTGACCTCACACTCTTCTCAGACTTATGTCAGTGAGCAGCATAACATCCATATGAAATGTTTCTAAGTAACCAGTTTTCAGGTTCTTTGTTTCTTTCGCATCCATGTCTGTGTTGTCCGTAGAGCTGACTGATTCACAATCAGGCTATCATGATCCATCTGGGTGCCTAGAAAAGAAACAATTCTTTTTTCTTTAAGTGTTTTGGATTGCTGATATTATGCAAGAGGTCCTCAGTGATGTGGCCCCCTTAAAAAGTACAGGTTCTCACTGTTTCCAGTGCAACCACATGTAGTAAATGTCAATAGGAGAACAACCCCTTCCAATTCCCCTTAATTCCCCAGTCAAACTTTTTTTCTGAAATTGAGGAAAAGATTGTTGTAGGACATTAGAACAACACTGACAAGAAGAGTCTATCCTGTCCAATAATCCTGCCAAACCTATTCAAATTTCTTCAAAATAACATTAGGTCAAATCCCAAACATCCCAAATTATTACTGTCTGCTGTACCATAATACTTAGTAACTTGTTCCACATATACATGGCTGTCTGTGGGAGGAAAATCGTTCTAACATTTGTGTAGTATCTAACCTTGACCAGTCTAATGCACAACTACGCAATTAAATAGGAAGTTCAACCTTTTCCCTGTAGGTTGCCTTGACATTGTCATTGTTAGTCAGAGCCACTATTGTTGTATTGTAGACAAGCTTGATGATAGACTTGTCAGGCTGAGAAAACAATTAGGCATAAACAGGCTTATCAGCAAAGAAATTCATATTCCCTGTAATATTCCAACTGTTTTGCTCTTGGGGAGGCACGGAGGCACAGTGGTAGCACTGCTGCCTCGCAGTAAGGATACCAGGTTTTATGTCCCTGCATTAACTTTGCATGTTCTCTCTGTGTCTGCATGGGTTTCCTCCCACAGTCCAAAGACATGCAGGTTAGGTGAATTGGTGATCCTAAATTGGCCCTAGTGTGTGGTTGGGGTGTGTGCGTTCGCCCTGCAATGGACTGGCACCATGTTAAGGGTTTGTTCCTGCATTGCACCCTGTGCTAGATAGGATAGGGTCCAGCAGATTCCCATGACCCTGTTCCCGACTAAGCCAGTTAGAAACAGACTGACTGCTTTGCTCTGGTGTTCAAAGTGAGATGGACTCCAGTCTATCACTCAGAATGTCCTGGAACTAGTTAAAGAAACAGGACCCGAGGGTTGATTACTATATTTAGAGTGTCAAAATCAGCTGTCATGGGAAAAAAAAATTAATTAATAAATCAATTAATCCAATAAATAAACAGAAATATTTATATAAATGTCACTGAGTTAACTATTTTTCCAGCAAAATGAAGCAAAAATAAAAGGAACAACGCATGGTACAAACCTTAAGTGGCCCTATCACTATCCTGAAAAATAAGTAGCTAATGGCATTACTATAGAAGAGCTTGCTTCACCCCCAACTTCTTAATTAGCTCATTAATGATTATTAAATATTACAGGAATGAAAATAAAATTCTAAAGTCAACAGTCTTAAAGAAAGCAGGAGGGCTAAACTATAAAACATATACAAAAATGGCACACACTCAAGTACAAATTGCATAGATGTATACAAAACAAAAAAGTCTGACAGTTCCAAAAAAAGAAGAAGAGCCGAGAACATCCATTCTTCTGCTTGTGTCAGCATTTATATTGTTGCAACCACGATTATGTGTCCACATGCCATGATGTCACATGCCCTAACATATGGTGACCATCATAACATAAGGCAATTGTCCTAACATTATGACATAGCCATCATCCTGCATTCACAAAAAACTGTGTTTCTTTTGCTAAGGTGGATTAGTGTTTTGGGAATAGCTGTAGGAATTGAATCCTTCATTGGTAAGTCCAGTGTGTCTGGTATGTCATGACCAACTGCTTGAAGCAAAGTGATAGAGCTCAATACCAAGGACTTGTAGTAATTCTTACACATAATCTTAACTTTTGTGTTGATGGAACAATGGTGGTTATGTTAAAGAAGGTAGGAACTACTATATATCTAGAGCCATGGACATATCATATATGTCATAAAATATGCCTGCTAGCTGATTGCTACATGTTCTGAGTGTAGTGTTGGGAGCGCCATCTACACTTGAAGTGTCTGAGTGTTACTAAGTCACTTTTGAGATCGCCTAACTTTGTCTGTGTGCATTGTGAGAAACTAGCCACTTGGCAGACTTGTGGTTCACCTGGCTGTTTGGGACTTGTCAGGTTAAAAAATAATATAGAAAGCGTTAGGCTTACTGGGTAAGGAGGACTCAGTGGTTATTTGCATGAATTTCTTCCCCTATAATCCAGTTCTGAGTTTTTTGTTCTGTGGTTATTCTTTGTAGCATTATTGACAGCTTTGAGATCGTCTTGGCTGCTCTGTGTGTTTTTTAATGGCCAGGTTGAAATACCGCAGTATGGGCTTTCAGTAGGAAAGTGAATGCACAGTTAAGGCATGGTCTTTGATGATGAAATGTCCTTTTTATTCAAGTAATTACAATATCATTAACACCTTTCTGGATGTAATAATATGTACCATATATACTCACATTTAAGTTCTCCCACATATAAGTCGGGACTTGATTTTACAGGAAATTTCTGGTATTTTATAATGTCGGTCGTACAAGTCGAATGCGGAAAACTCACGCTATTGGCCCAAGAGATTATGATATGTTAACGCCCACCTGAGAGAGTAACCACGGAGTACACTGCTTATTTATATGCATTGTGCCTATGTGACCACACGGTAATACCCATACTATTCTTAAGCGATGTTTGCACTGTTTTGTGTTTTGTGTATTTCACACCCTCATACACCTTTATCATAAGAGCATCCCTTATCTATGATGGAGCGTTTGATCAGAAGAAAATATGAAGCTGGTTTTAAATTAAACGTCGTTGAAGTGGCGAAAGAAATTGTTAAATGCACTGCTGCAACAAAATTCGATGTGTCTGAGAAACTGATGTGAGATTGGAGGAAGCAAGAAGATGTAAAAAAATAAATAAATTAAGTGTTGTATTTATGAAAGGGTGTATAAGCTGAGGTCTGATTTTATGATCGATTTTTCGTGTTTCAAGACCCGACTTATATGCGAATATATACCGTATTTATTTATGTTAACTGCTCTCCTCTCAGTTGTAGCTGCTTTGGGCATACTGCGATCAAACAGGCCTGGAGCATTGATTCCACTCTATCCAGCCACACTTCAAGCTGTTTGAATGTAAGAACCAGGAACAAAGAGATACAGTATGGTCTGAGCAAGCAAATTGGAAAGGATGTTTGGCCTTAAAAGTGTGAAGGATATTTGTATAAATGTGATTGATGTTTGATGCAAACCATAAACAATGACAATGACACTCTCTGAATGTATAGATTCCTGCTGGATAATCTTCCCAGGAATGCAAACCATGATTTTTTTAAATTACAGCAGCCTGCTTATGCAAGTAGAAGGTTGTCATTCTATCATCTGATATTCCAAATCTTATAAAAAAAATAATAAAAAAAAAAAAGTTACTTTGTCTCTAGCATAGCACCAGGAAAAGTTTAGTGAATTTCTGTATATTTTGCATTTTATATATAGTAGTGTAGACATCATACATTTTTTTGTTTTGTTTTGGACTTGTTCGCTTTGTGGAAATAGGTAAGTATTTAAGGAATCCTTCGGGATGTTCCAAGCAGGTACTCTCAGTTGGAGTCACTGTTGTTAACATTTTATTAATGCAGCCACTAGATGGTCTCCTAAAAAATATAAAATTGAAAAGACTTATTTGCCTAACTAATGGCATAAGTCAATAATCATCGACACCCAGCCAACAGCATTATTGTAAACTCTGTTTGTCTTAGAAAAGCAATTCTGTGCATCACATAATAACAATAAAAAGATTCTCAAAAGGTTTTGGAAACTTTAAGTCTAGATACATGCAATACTGATGTATATAACATGTGGCAAAAACACTGAAAAGATGCATTTCAGCTAAAAAGTTAAATCCTGATAACATTATTTAATGAACAGAATAAAGAAACCCCGTTAATATGTTGAAAACCTGGGGGTTGTTTAGGGTCTGATAGGAAATATGTGGACCAAATATGACCTGTACAGGAAACAGATGGGCCATTTTCTAAATCCCCTTGGGTTAAAGTAATCAGTCTGAGTGATTTGGTCTCTGTTATGCAGCTGGAAATTGAGATATTTTTATGTTTCTGCTTTTTTTTGTAAATTGGAACATGCTGAAGAGAAGGAACAGTCATCAGACCAAATGGAGTAATACTAGGTGGTATCTGCTGTTGAGGTTGTGTCATAGCTACTTGTGAAAAATAAAGACTGGGAATACTCCTTACTTTTTAGTAATTGAAACATTAAGTGAATTTGATTTTTATAGAGAAACATGAAGAAGACCCCAAGGTTACATTAAGGATTTGTGGACAAATAAAGATTTTGTTTAAAATACAAAAAAAGACAGATGTGCATTCCTCACTATGAAGTACTGATGAAATACAAAATAACAAACAAAGCAGAAAGGTGACTAAAAAGTCTTCCATGGTCAGTAGGCAGTGCATATGGTTATGATAAAAAAAAAGTATGAAACAGCTAAATATACAAGCCTACACAACCACCATCTGTTAACCACCCCAAGACAACCAATGTTTTTCCTTTGGTAAGTCCTTCAGAATCTGCGGTAAGCGCTTGGCGAACAATGGTAGATCTAAGCATCTTGCTAATCTCCAGTCATGGCTTCTTAATTATGCTACTCAACAAGTTCTGGTCTAACAGAACTAGTACGAAAATGGATGTCTGCTTTTGCGTTCTTTTATTTTGAGCTACTTTTTCAGCTTCCTAAATTAGGGTTTTTTGGCTTTGATTTTGGCACTCTTATTATTGCAGATTTTATTTGTTTCATTCTGGTTTTGTCTTCTGCATTTAACTGTAAGATTTATCTATATGAGTTACTGCTGGCCATGGATTTTGCATGTTAAAAAAATATGAATAGTATTTCATATTATTTTCATAATTATTTCTGGCCTTTCTTCAGATTTCAGGTTTACGCTTTGTATATTTAATCTAGGAATTGGTAATTAAACATTTTAAAATTAACTTGTATTCATTGTTTCTTTTCATTTTAAATTTTTTTCTTCTAGTTTAACTGTTCCTTATGCTTTGTTACATAAAATGAATTGTACACTTTTTTTTTCTTAATCCCTAAATGACTGCTACCTCTTCCTGCTTTGCCGGCTGCCCGACTTTTGTAGTATTTTTGCAGTGCAGGAAACGCCACTTTTTGCAGACATGTTCACGTGAGCAAAACTCTCCGTGCTCTTTAGAGGTCTTGCTTTCTCTGCGTACTGCATTCATATTCAGTTCACGTGAGCCGCTCGGAGTACATGCATCGAAGCTTCCGAGCTGTGTCTGTGCTATCTTGTGCGATCTCGCGATGTCCACGGTGTTATTTAATGTTAGCTAAGACCCGGCACTTAAAAGTTTCTCGCTACAGCAATTTTAACTCCGTTACAAAGTGATCCAAAGTCTCGTTTATACCTTGTGTCTTCTCATTAAACTTGTATCTCGCAAATAAAGTATTCAGCGTTTTTCTTCAGCGCTCTTTGGGGTCTCTTTCTTCTTTTCTATGTACTGCGGTCATAGTCAGTTCACGTGATTATGTGGGAGGCGTAATGATGTCACACGCAGCTCCGCCCCCACGGCCATTGGGCTAAAGTCCATTACAGTATATGGAGAAAAATAGGTTCCAATTATGACCATCACGCGTAGAATTTCGAAGTGAAACCTGCCGAACTTTTGTAAGTAAGCTGTAAGGAATGAGCCTGACAAATTTCAGCCTTCTACCTACACGGGAACTTGGAGAATTAGTGATGAGTGAGTCAGTCAGTCAGTCAGTGAGTGAGTGAGTCAGTGAGGGCTTTGCCTTTTATTAGTATATATATATATATATATATATATATATATACATATACAGTATATATATATATATCTTTCATATGATCATATTACAAAATCATTAATACAAAAACTATAATTCTTGATACTGGCATACTATTATAGCGCAGTATAACAAGCCTATATTTTTTATCTCACTGTTCTTGCTCTAAGCACCAAGGGAAATCTAAAAGTTGGAACAACTGATTGCTTAGGTAACACATTACTGAAAATTAATTTAACCAAATGTCTGTCTTTGTGTTAGTTTTATCATCTTAATATGATTTAATTTTTCACCAGCTGAAGTGAAACATACAAAATATCCTATGTTAGATCAATAAGAACCTCCAACTGCAAATGAAAAATTACAATATTCCAAAGACATAATTTTTTTAAAAGAGGTTTAGGCCTGCACTTTTCATTAAATCAAACATTTACTCATTCCTGTTTATTTACGTACAGTATTTATTTTTTATCTCTGGGTGTACTTGAAAAGATAGGCTGTGCCAAAGGAAAAGTATACCACAAGACATTCACATAAAACATTTAGAGTTATGGTTTAAATTTCCTGATCACTGTTGTGCAGACTATTGTCTGGTTTTCCTTGGTCTATTATCCTTTTGAGTGAATCTCCTACCAAATTAAAATGATCACATGCTGCAAGCATAATACAGCCTATACATCCATATATTTTTTAATATTGTCTGTCCAGGGTCACACTACTGGGATCTGTGAGCCAAAACTTAAAGCAAACTCTTTTTTGGAAGATTTATTATTTTATGGCAAATAAAAAAATAAGCATTCAGTTGTTGAATATACAGTATTAGTATCAGATAAATGGGAGCATAGGCATAGATAGATAGATGGTGTAGAAGATCAGCCTGGCTACAGACAGACAACAAGGACACACGAAGTCCAAAACACTCACGTTTATTATACTCTTCCTTATTTACAAAACACCATGCATAAATCAGCACAATACTCAGTCCCTTTTTACTTCTCTTCTTTTCCTTCTGCCGCCTTCACTCCTCCAGTCGCAAGCTCCTCTGCCTTCTGATTCCAGCTCTTCTACTGGAGTAAGGTGGCCTCCTTTGTATCCGAAGCTGTCAAGGCACACCCCTCTCATGTTCCGAGGTATGAATTGCCCTTCTCCTGGTCCTCTGCTCTTCCAGGCCTCCCGGTAGGGCATAACCCCCGGCCATCCATTACAATTGATAGATAGATAGATAGATAGATAGATAGATAGATAGATAGATAGATAGATAGATAGATAGATAGATAGATAGATAGATAGATAGATATTTTATCAGTGCCAAGGGTAAAACTGCATGCTACGCACAAAAAGTACCCAGAATACACTCAAAATGAAAGAGAAAAATATATAATAAAAATGAATACATTTGTCCATAATGTAACTAAAACGGGCATATTAAAAATGACAGAAAAAGCACAATTTAGTCTGTTTTAGCAGTAGGGTGCTTTTTAGCAAATTGGGATTCATCCCTACAAAATGAGAAGCTTTTAGTCAGAGTCAAATAATGCACTGCTGTCTTCAATAACATGCAGAGACACTTAGGTGTGAGATCAGAGAAAAAGGAAATTAAAAATAAAAGACTTTCTTTAATGACAACGGTAGATCAAAATGTGTATACAGTGGTGAAAATTCCCATCCCTATTGCAGTATTTCCTTTATATTCACTTCTAGGCACTCTTACAACTGGCATCATGCTTTTTTATTAGATGATTCTTTACATTTTAAAATTTCTCTGCTTATTACTGTTAAGCATCATACTGTATACAGTATTTACAGAATGTTAAATTTAAACATTCAGTGCAGTACCATTTGTGCCCATTTGCATCTTACACTTTAATAAACCAATTAACATGACATAAAGAATGCATGCAGGCAATATGTTGAGGCCATAATAATTCAATAAAAGTATAACCATTAATAGTGTTTGGCTTGACTAATGCTGCAAATCAGAATATAATCCATCTTAAAAAATGATGCATATATTCCATTTAAGAAAGCACACTTTAAGAGCATTAAAGAGATTTTGAAAATGTAGTAATAAAAAAATTAATATGAGATTGTCAAGTGAAAACAAGAAAAAAAAATCTTTCCATAAATAAAGTCTGCCAATCTGTCTCATTCAGTGGAAGACCTTCTGCAATCTTGACATTCATTACACGCGAAGTATTCTTTTCCTGGCTGCTCTATTTTTTCCTGGAAATAAGCATTCATTATTAATAATGTCAATGACAGTTTTTGTCTTCAAACAAGTGTTCAACTATTTTTCCTCACCCAACTACCTTGCAATGGAGATTTGTTGAGTTTTATGTTGTCATAATCCCTTTTATCAAGATTGATTTTGAATTATTCAAGTTTATTCTAATCTCTGTGATTATATAGACAAATATGGTTAATACTTTTTGCCTTATGTACAGTCTTATAGCCCCACAGGAATAAACATGATCTTTGCAGTTTTGTTACATACAGTATTCACTCATTCCTGAACACCTATATGTTATTAATTTTCTTGTTGTTATTTTGTAAATATTTAAAGTATCTTTTTATAAAAATCAGAAGTCAAAGGCATACATGTATGCTTCTACATATCTTAGGTGAAAAGTATTTTTAAAGTCTATATTTTTATTTTACAGATTTACCCAGATAATAGTTTAGAAAGTGAGGACTACAGGACAGGATATTCCTACTTTACAGTCAATGTGATTTTTTGGCCATGGATGTTTTCTGTATTCTTCTCGTGTTTATGGGTATTTCCTCCCATGGACATTGCTATCACATTACATAACAATAAGGTGATTGAGACAATACATGTAACAACAGGTCAGTGAGCCTAACAAGTGCCATGAGTAAATTAATGAAAGCAACTTATTAAGGAAAAGCTGGAGCAGTGCAGGTGAAGAGCAGTTGTATTAATGAACACTCAAAGAGTTTAGAGATTGTGTTTCACTCAAAGCTAGATTTCTATGACAAAGTAAAGTAGGAGTTCCTTGGCCTAAATTGCAGTATAGTTGCACAGTATTGTTGCACCAGCAGTACAATGCCAAGAAGTGAACGACAATAGAAACGAGTAACAGTTAAAAATGAAACCTTAAAAAATGATCCAGCAACAGTTAC
Organism: Polypterus senegalus; assembly: GCF_016835505.1. Classification (NCBI taxonomy): domain Eukaryota; kingdom Metazoa; phylum Chordata; class Cladistia; order Polypteriformes; family Polypteridae; genus Polypterus; species Polypterus senegalus. The sequence continues at coordinate 190,929,542 of NC_053157.1, read as the reverse complement.
TAAGTATACCTTCACCTGATTCTTGAACTTGACAAAGTATCCCTTACATTGGCTTATCAAAGCAAAATGGGTTCAGAAAATGAATGGATGGACTATGAATTGGTACTTAATGATTTAGAAGATTATTGAGAGGTAAGTGCTGCTCTGATTAATAAAGCTGAAATCAGACAAACTGCTGCATAACCATTATATCAGAGTGTTTAAGAGTGTTAGTGAATTCATATATACAGTTGACCATAGATACATTTTCAAATGTCAAGAGAAATTATTTCAAATTGGAAGCTCACAAATGGTATCCAGTTATAAAAACTTGATTGAGCTGAATTATATTACTATATGTGATTAAGGATAATATGCATCATGGGTAAATTAATGGTAGCTGCTTTTAGGGAAAACACATGTCAAGAAAAAGTGTATTAAGGAACTGTCAACATGGATAGGATAGATTGTATTTCATGAATGAATGATGAAAAAATTCTATGAGAAAGCAATAAAAGTGTATGGTCAGAGATATACAAACTACTGTATACATCTTGAATTTCAGAAAGATATTAAAAGTCTTCCACAGGACAGGCTTGTAATGAAACTAAAAGAAGCTGGAGACTGAGGCACAGTGTGAACAGTGGATGGGTGGAAAACTCTTAAACACAGAAAACAAAGTGTCATTGTTTAACACACTTTATCAAAAATGTTTAATGCATTTTATTGAATTTATTAAAAGCAAATAACATTCCATACAAGCAAGTCAAATTTTACAAAACTAAGTTCACATCAGATCATTCCCCACCCATGTGAAAGAGAGATAGGCCAGCAGAGTAAGTCTTTAATAGTAAGAAAAATAAATAAGTAAATAAAAGTGGGAAGAGAAACAGCTTCCCTTATTTAAATGCTTATTCTAAAATGTCACTGATTAAATCCTGCCAGGTTTTAAAAACGTTTTTCACAGATCCTCTAAGTGAGAATTGGAATTTTTCCAAATTAATCCAATATATAACATCAGTTACCCGCTGATTTAAAAGAGGAGAGTTAGAATTCTTCCAGTTAAGCCTATGTGCCAATAGTGAAGTAAAGGCAATTACAGTTTGTCCTTCTTCATCTTAAGCCCATCTGGAAGTACACCAAACACAGCTGTTAGTGGATTATGAGGGATTGTGACACCAAAGCTGGCTGATAGGCATTTAAAGATTTTGGTGCAAAATTATATTAATTTGGTGCAGGCCCAAAACATAAGACCCAATGAGGCTGGAGCTTGATTGCAAAGTTTGCAGGCTGGATCTTGCCCTGGAAACATTTTGGACAGTTTTAAACGAGACAGATGTGCTCAATATATAATTTTAAGTTAAATAATTGTATGGTTTGCACATATGGAGCTAGAGTGAATTTTGTGCATATTACCTTCCGCTCCTTTTATGAAATGTTGAGTGAGAGATCCTTTTCCCACTGTACTCTTGGATCTTTGAAAAGGAGGGACTTTAAAATGTTTTTTGTATATTACAGAAAAGCTGTTTCAGTCCACAAGACTGATCAATATTCTTTCTGGAATAGAAATGGGTGCCAGGTGAGGAACATTGGGCAGGTTTTGTTTAGCAAAGTTTCTAATTTGAAGGTAGTGAAAGAAATGTGTTTCTGGAAAGGTCAATTTGGAGAGTTAATTGTTCATAGGATTCAAAGACGTTGTCTATGTACAGATCTCTAAGTGATTTTAATGTTTTCCAGACATTAAAAACTATACATTTGAGAGGGTGGAAAAAGGTGGTTATCATGCAGAAGTGCCACAGATAAAAGCTTCTCTATCTTGAAATATTTCCTACATTGGTTTCATATTCTGAGTGAATGAAGCGCAATTGGCTTGTTAGTATATTGGCGATGACCTGTATTTATTGGGGTACAAAGCAAGGAATATAATAAAGTACCGCAGTATTTTATTTCTATTGCGGACCAAGTCTGTGTATGTTCATCTATTTGTGTCAATGTCCAGGTTTTTATAACTTGTATATTTGCCACTCAGTAATAAATTTGAAAGATAGGTAGAACCATGCCACCTTCTGCCTTAGGTCTTTGTAGGGTCGCTCTTTGGATACCTGGATGTTTTGAATTCCAAATAAATGGGTTTATGATTGAATCTAACTTCATAAAAAATAATTTATTAATGTATATTTGAATGTTTTGAAATAGAAAAAGAAGCTTAGGAAGGATATTAAAAGTGTTAATTCTCTAGCTAAAGTGAGATGAAGGGTGAACCATCTATGCAGACAGCAAACTTTTTTTGATAAAGAGCTTTATGTTTACTTGTGATGTTTACCCCTAGGTATTTAAACTGATCTGCGATGATAAAAGGGAAGGTGTCCAATCTAATATTGTGTGCTTGAGAGTTCTCCGGAAAGAGCTTACTGTTATTCAAATTAATTCTGAGACCAGAAAAATTTTGAAATTCTGTTAGTGTTGTTAGGACTGCAGGCACAGTATTTTGTAGATCTGATATATATAGTACCATATTTTCTGCATATAGTGAAATTTTCTGTTCATGTCCTTCTATGATAATCCCCTTTATCTCATAAGTCATTTTGAAAGTGAACTGCCAGTGGCTCAATGGCAATTGCAAAAAGCAGTGGTGACAAAGAGTATCCTTGTCTACAACCACGTTCTAGTTTGAAGTAGTCTGAATTAATATAATTAGTACAAACTGAAGCTTCTAGACTGGTATACAGTAATTTGATCCATGCACATATGTTTGAGCCAAACCCAAATTTCTCCAATGTAGTAAATAGGTAGTTCCATTTAACCATATCAAATGCTTTTTCTGCATCCAACAATAATAATATCTCGAGGGTGTTAGACTTTGTGGGTGAATATATTACATTAAACAGGCGCCGAAGATTGGAAGCTAAGTGTCTGCCTTTAATAAATCCAGTTTGTTCTTGTGTTATTACCTAAAGAAAGACTTTCTCATTCCATTTAGCTAGGACTTTGGAGAGTATGTTAACATCATTATTCAAAAAGATTGGTCTGTATGATGCACATTGTAATAGGTCCTTATTTTGCTCAGGAAAGATAGTAATTAATGTTTGGTAAAAAGTTTGAGGTAGAATTTTATTGTCTCTAGCTTCTGTAAATGTTGCTAATAAAAGGAGAGCTAACTTAATTGAGAATTTTTTTTATAAAATTCGGCAGGTTAGCCATCAGGGCATGCTGCTTACCCACGCTGAAGTGAGTTTATAGCATCTAGTAATTCTGAGAGTGCCAGAGGTTTGTCCAGTTCCATTGCACTGAGGGTATCTGTAACACATCCAGAAATGCATTAGGCTTTATCTTGTAGAATATAAGGACTTATAGTAGTCTCTAAATATGTGCGTTATATTTTTATGGCCAATGATTTTGTCTCCATCTGCATTGGATTGCAATGTGAACTTCCTGTTTGTGGATTTGTTGAGCTGAGATCTTATTAGCCTTCTCGCCATGTTCATAGTATTGATGTCTTGATTTAATAATGAGTTGATCTGTTTCTTTAGTTGTCAAGAGGTTTAGCTCTGTATTCAAAGCCTGTCTTTTCCTATAAAGTGCCTCATTTGGACACCTGGCATGTTCTTGATCTATTCTGGTAATTTCAATGATTAGCTCTGATACCTTCTTGGTTTCTGATTTATTTTTGTGGGAAAGATATGAAGTAATCTTTCTTCTTAAGAAACCCTTCAAAGTTCCCCTGAGTATTCCTGCAGAGATCTCTGAGGATAAGTTTGTCTCTAAAAAAAAAACTGATTTGCTTATAAATTCTGTACAGTTCTCTTCTGCTAATAAAAGGGGTTAAGACATCAGTTTTGAGATGAGTATGTTCGGCATAGTGATTTGAGTAAGTTCCATGATCAAAGGGGCATGGTCGGTGACAACAGTTGTGTTGTACTTACAAGATTTAATCATAGGCAACAAATACTTATCTATAAAGAAATAATCAATTACTGAGTAACAGTACTGCACTGGTGAGTAGAAGGAAAATTCTCTTGACTTTGGATTTAGAAATCTCCAAGGGTCTAATAAGTTGTGGTCAGTTACAAACTGTATAATTGCTTTTGCAGTGTTAGATGACATCGCCCCTGTAGCAGGAGACCTATTTAGGTCTGGATTTAAAACACAATTAAAGTCACCAGCCATTATAATTTTATGAGTGTTCACATTGGGATGGGTGCAAATACATTGTGGATGAAGTCCCTATCATCCATATTGTATACATAGATATTTATCAAAATCATTTTACAGTTAAACAAAGTACCCATGATGATCACATACTGTATTGCCCTTCAGAATCGGATACTACATCTGATATTACAAATGAGATTGTTCTATGTTTAAGAATTCCCACACCTTTAGTTTTCTTTGTAAAGCTGGAATGGAATATTTGGCCAGTCCAGTCTCTGTGCAGCCAAAACTGATCCTTGCTTAATAAGTGGGTCTCCTGTAAAAATACTATTTTAGCATTTAAACCTATACTATTCTAGCATTGTTAGATTTAAATCTCTACACAATGGACACTTTGGCATGGTAGTCTTTCACTTAAGCTGCAGCTGCAGGCCCCCTCTTTCAGCAAACGTGTAAGTTCTTCTCACAGTGCCCCTCACTGTAGTGCAGTTTCTGGGTCTCATCTGATCAATTGATGGCAAATGACATCTAGAGTTATCTATATATGGCACCGTTTTCTAAACTTGATCAATGAACAAAAAAAATAAAATAAAATAATAACCCAGCCTTGATGGGCAAACTTTGTACATCAGCAAAATGTTTGATTTATGTGCACCCAAGAAACCAAAGGTAAAATGTCCACTCCTTCCTTTAGAATCCTTTCCAGCCACTAACTTTCTGCTCTCTACCAGTTCCTAACTCATGATCTATAGCATGATCCAAACTATCTGAGATTGTCACTGTAACAAATGCTGGAGTGTTCCCATTTTAACCCAAAAGGTAAGCTAGTTCTGGAATGTAGGTAGAATAAAGAAGATGCCGCATTTTATCCGGCCATGCTAAACGATAGCAAGAACAATTGTACATAAAGCAACACATTTGTCTAGCTGAAGGAGAGAGTCAACTGATCACCAACTGCCCAGCAGACATACTGTACTTTTGATGCTAAGAAAAAAGATCACTGTGTGTGAAACCCGAAAGACTGTAAGCGGCAGCACAGCCCTCAGCTACAAGGTGCGAGAAGCCAAAACAGAGAGAAAAGCTTTTGGACAAAGAAAGACAAAGAACACTGACAACCTTCCATATGTGCCAGAGAAACTCTCCACGACTCCTGTAGGAATCGGCACTCAGAATAATTCCACCTGGGGTCAATTCCACTTGACTCTAAAAACTGTTATCTGCAAGTCATTTAGAGTAAAGGCAGCAAATGTATTAACATATACTGTGTATTTCTGGCTGTTGGTACTGCCTTAGCTGAAAGTGAAAACCATTGTTAAGGGTAAGTTGTTGGCTAATATAAGCTTCTTCTTCTTCTAAATTTAGTAGAAAAGCTAGAATATCAAATCAAATCAAATATAGCCTTCAGTATTGGCAGTCACACAGCATTTTCAAAGTCATTCACACATATCATGTGCTGTGTGAGGTGAGGTAAATGAATGCAGGTGAACAGTGAAGTACTCAAAATGCAATCCAAAACTGTGACAAGAAAAGCCAGTCCTGAACAAATAACATTTCCTGGGTTATTTCTTTAGATTAATATAAGGGAACTATTATTCATGCATTTTGTTCCTTTTTCTGTAGGAGAGAACAAATTCAAACCAAGTTATGACATATTTACAGTATGTTTGTGTTGCCTGTTATTCTTACCTTTGCCTGTGTATGCTTGCATATATCCATCTTTGTTACCCTTATGTTATGAACAAACTACATTTTTAATATACTGTATTGCATCAATTGTGTTTGGGAAATTTGTTGAAAACAGTCTATCCTCACATCCAACAATTTGATTTGTGTAGACTTTTTCCAGTTTGCCAAATTTACTAATGACATTTCTTAGAACTATTTGTACTTCTGGATCCCCTACAGAGGTTTGAAACTTAAAAGTACATGTTAAGAGAAGGATCTAGAACTTGTGGTGGACCCATCACTTTATAAGAATAAAGCAGTTAAGATTAATAGGCTAGTATGTTGTATAGGGTGATGTGTGCAGTACATGTAAAGGAAGGTTATGCTTAAGTTATAGCAACACACTTGGGAGGCCTCACCTGAAATACTGTGTAAAGTTTCATCTTCATATTACAAAAAATACATAGCAGCCCTAGAGAAAATCCAGAAAAAGTGACCACAATGATTCTAATACTACAAGCACATGAGTTGTAATGGAAAATTTAAAAAGCTTAACCTTTTCAGTATACATAAACTGTGATGAAGAAGTGACATAACTGAACACTTCAAGATTATGAAGGGAACTAGTAGAGCAGATCCAATCTGTTACTTTAAAATGAATGCTTTAACAAAAACACAATAACATTGTTAGTAACTTGCTAAGGGTAAATTTCTCGTAACTGTTACAAAGTTTTTGTATGAAGTTTTCCTTCACACAATTATACACAGTGCTTGAAGTGGTACACAATTACTGGGGGTACTCTGTTTATGATGAGATACATAAATTTGATCAAAAAGCCCCTGCAGGGTTTAGGTCCTCCATAAACCTCTGAATGCTGCTGGGCCTGTGTACCGGTATTAAACAGTATGCTAAGAAATGTAGAGTAGAAATTGGAGTTGTTGCCGGTACTGCATTAACTTCTGAGTGCCGCCCCACTTCAAGCAATGATACACACATGTAATGAGGTACGAGTTGTAGGGATCATTTAAACTTGATATTATTTTGGAGAAATTAAGTGGACAGGAATGAGAAGCTTGTCTGAATGGCCTGTTCTTATTAAAATTATTCAAATGTTTCAATAGTTACAGGTGTCACACACATGTGACTAGGAGCAAGCTGAATGGACCAAGTGGAGGTGATTACCCGCTGAGCCAGGGGGTGGCGGGGTGCTCTAAACCTATTTCTGTTATCTCTGCAGACCAAAAGCGGGAAAACCTGATTGATTTAACATCACTTCCTGTTCCAGCGCCCAGACTGATGTCACTTTCTGTTCTGGCACCCAGACTGCACGTCACTTTCTGTTCCAGTCAAATGACATCACTTCTGGTTTACAGCCTATAAAATCTCCATCTTGGCAAAACTAGTTCAGTTCGATTTGGGAACTCAACCTGAGAACATCCTATTGTTTCTTTAAACCTTTTGCAGCCAGGGACAATATACGGGTGGTTGCCCCAAACCTTTTTCAGTGTGTTGAGACTCATTCTTTCACACAGGTTACTTGTTAACTGCAAATCCCACTGCATGTGGTTTAATTGTATCCCTCTGCAAGTGAAGTTACATATGTTTATATGAATTGGACAGCAAAATACTGCAATATAGATGAGCTGTTCTACCTATTTTTTATCCCATGAAAGAAGAGTCATTTTCAAAAAAGAATGTTTTGATATGAATGGCTTTTTTATAACCTTATAAATTTTGTGTTTAGTGAAAAATTACCAACCTGTAATCAACCTGCTACAGATAAGAGACAATATTAATGGTCATTAAGGGAGTCAGCAGCGTGTTTTTTTTTTTGCACAGTAATATTTTCACTTTTTTATGCCTGTTTATCACAACATTTAACCTGTACACTGTCTTGGAGGAAAACTATACAATCCTGAATGAAAATGCTCACACTCATCAAAGTGTGCAGATTTTGTTTTGGAAGTAATTCAGTCAGAAAGGACTTATAAGCTCAGGACTTTTGAACAGTGAAGGAGCAGGTTGTCTACTAATGACTCAGCAATGGTTTAGAAAAGAAAAAGATACCAGCTACTTATCCAAGCTGCTTACCAGTGGCATGTTTAGGATGGAGTAACCACTGCCTGTACCTGGCTCACTAAACATCTTATTTTCAGTTTTAGGAGGAATTTGGACTTAGAGACATGCAGTCATAATCCAGCAGATGGTAGCTTTGAACTATTAGCTCCACAATCAACCATAAATATTAAATGTCTGATCCTGTGGTTCTTCTTGTACTGAGCAGGGATGAATTTCAGCAACACATAATTATCAGGGTAAATCTAGAGTGTCGAACAATGGTCCAATCTCAGCTCAAGTTTCCAATTAGTGGCTGAACATAGTTATGCTTGATTAATTTGTTTTGTCAATGTTTGGAAGAACTGATATTGAATGTCAGAAAACAACCTCACTATGAATGATTCACCACCACAACCAACGTAACCCTGTGGTAACTTTCTGACGCATCCAATTTAAAATGAAAAATCCAGAAAGATTGTGAATAATGGGAGAAGGGTTTTCCCCACTGTTGTTCTTTCTGTTACTAGGCACTTTCAGCCTAAGGAAGATGGAAGAGTAAATGGGCATAAAGTCTCTTTATGTAGTCTACAGAGAAGTGGGCAAAGTAATTGGGGGTGGAATAATATATATATTATATATATTAGAAATGTTAGAATGTTTGGAAACAGAAGAAAGGTGTAGAAGCAAGGCGAAAAGAAGAGATAAAAAAGTGGTCTAAAACATGAAGGAAAATGATATGCAAGGAGGGATGAGAGGCTAGATTAAGTTGAAGGCCAACTGCGTGAATAGCAGGAAATACATAAACAAATGTCAGACAGAATAAAATGGATATCAATTGGAGCTGATGAAGTGATCACAAAGTAAAAAAAAACAAAATAACTACGGAGAGGAGGCAATTAAGAAGTTCTTACTTGAACATGGAAGGCTACAGATTATGCTGTAAGAAAGGTTTCTGAATGGCATAGAATTCCAACCTAGAAACAGAATAGAAAGGGGGAAATAGAACAGTAAAAATGTCCTTAGGCGTCCAGAGAGGTCCTGTGCTGTCACTGCTTCTAGATGTGTATGGAATACGATAAAGCCTGTGTGGAGGAGAGTGCTTTTGGCAATGCCAAACTGAATGAGGTAATCCAAGTTTCAAGCAGAACTGTGGATTCAACAAAATGATCAGACATAGGCAGTAATGAAACCTTCTTTGTTGAAAAGTGACTGATAGTCTGACAAACCACCAGAAACGAAAGAAAATGTAGTAAAAGGAAAGTACAAGAAATGTAGATTTGACTGCAATGGACATTAATCCAAGAGCACAAGGTAATGTCAAGGATATGATGATTACAGGAAGATAAAATCAGTGCATTTGAAAAAAGGTCAGAGAATCCACAAATATATGTAATATTAGAAACTGGCCAATCTAAGCAAGAATGAACACTGGTGAAATTCATTTAAAACTGCAAACCAGTTTCAGAGTTACTTAAATTGCTAGTATTTCTAGCTTAATAACATGTCAGATGAACAAGTGCAGTAGATATTTCTGAGCTGGCAGGTCTATAGCAGTTCTTCTGCTTTAAATTTTATAAATTGTTTTCTTACATTGCTTTCTTCTTGTAGACTTAAAACAAACTGAATTGTTATTTAACGAAACATTTCTAGTTTAAAAACTTACATCTCATTGATACTTGTTTTCAAGGAGAAATCAGTTGACCTGGGATGTTACCACATGATTCAAAAACTTCTTAGTCACTATCCAAAATGTGATGAATGTGTACACACTGGAGATTTTTAATCAATGAATGGAAATTTGTAAATCATTTTGTTTTCTTTTCAGCATAAAACTGCTTTACCTCATCTGGCATATCAAGATGCAACCTTGAAGTAAGCACAAGAATATTGCTGTCTCTTGCAAATGTACTGCATGCAATTTATAGGAGGTGCTCCATCACACTGGACAGCTGTGCTTGTTATTTATATATAAATGTATCTGCATAGTGTTTAAAAGAAAATTATAAACTGAGATAAAGCCATTGTTTTATAATGAAAATGTCACTGATGTAGAATCAATCTTTGTCCTTGCATAAACCTTAACAGTAAAAATAAAGAAATTCCTAATGATGGATAATTCCTTTTCAGTAAAGGGTTTTTTATTGTCATGAGACACCAATATTTAGCATTACTTTTTTCTCAGTTTTACAGAAATGTTTTATTGTGCTTTAAAAACTTCTGTTATCAATATAGTGACAATCCATTTACTTTTACACGTGTTCCATAAAATGTTTCACGTACTACTCATATATATGCCATTTTGGAGGTCAGTTTGATTTTCTCAATGGTCAGGGGGCTTTTTATTATTCACTTCTAGCTATTATTTACAATAATGTTGTCTTATAGTCCTCAGACCTGCACTGTCCATGCATTAAACTGGAATTAATGAAACCAACTGTTTATTTTACAGCACCATAAGAGAAAATCAAATTTCAACCCACAATAATTTTAGATGTGTCATTTCATTACCTGAATCTTCAAGGTTTTGGCATTATTTGCTTCCCTTTATTTACACATATGCATTCAAACACATTTTATTTTGTAGCAAAATCTGTGGAAAAATGCAAAACAGAAATGTCTTGTTTACTTACATATTAACATTCTGAGCCAATACTTTGCACCAGCAAATTTGACAGCCACTTGCCGTCGTCAGTAGGTATTGTGATGTGTGAGTCCCTGTCTTACACCCCAAACCACGAGGCTGAGTCTCAGTACTTTAGCAAAACCAACTTTATTCAGCTTTAAAAAGGAACAGCACAGTTATTTATTGTAGCAGGATCTACCACTCTCCTATACACAGACACAGCCATCAGGCAGGGTCGTGGCCAGGTTAGTGGCCAAGTAATCCTGTTCCCTGCATTTATAATGTTCCTTGCATCACCCATCGACGGCAAGCGCTTAGAGCGTGACCTCAATCGGCTTGGATCTGCTTTTGCTGCGAGCTGCTACAGCGTTGGGAGCCTGTGGTCGCCCTGGCAACTGATAAACTGTCTTCCACAGACGCAGCAATCGTGCTTCAGGACACTCTTCGGTGTGTTGTCCCATTTGGGGGAGTCCCAAACAAGTTCAGAAACCTTACAGTATATATAAATTATATATACAAAGAAATATTGTCACAAAAGCAGACCACAGACATAAAAAGGTTTGAGGCAGCCACCCACATATTGTGCCTAGGCTGCAAAATGGAGTTAAAATTGAATGAGAGGTTTGAGTCCAAAGCAGAACTAAATGTAATATAAAAAGATGGTGGCTTTAAAGCCCGAGACCGGAAGTGATGTCATTGGGACCAGAACCAATAGTGACATCTTCTGGCCCTGAAGTGGATACATGGCACTGGAACCGGAAGTGACATCTTCCATGGAGCCCCCGGCTGGAAGTGATGCTATCCATGACGCTGGGACCTGGCAAGATTTCTCATAGATTATCAGAAGATTGAGAAGAAGAGTCAGTGCAGCTCGCCACCACCTGGTAGTACTATTCTTAAGGCCATTCAGATGTCTCCCAATCACACGTGAGTGACTATATATATATATATATATGCAGGTACCATCTATGGGACAGCAAAACTGTCCCTGCAGTCCTAAAATCAGGAAGAGAACCTTTCTTGTCCAACTCCTCAGTCCAAGAGCAATGCTACAAAAAAGCTGTGATGGTGAAAATGAGATGAAAAGTCCATACCAGTTCAGTTTAAGTCTATATGTTACTACAGGCTACTAAAGCTACAGTATATTCACAGTGCAGTTAAAAGTGACTTAATTCCAAGTGTTGGGTCATAGCCAATTGCTTGCCTGATCAAATTAGTTTTCCAAGAGATTAAGATCTGAGGTGACTGTGTATCAATGTCTATTACAAATTTGCAAAATAAATAAAAATAATTAATTAAGCAGATAGATGCAACAAAATAGTCAAGAATTCAAGAAACATACTGTCTTGCTGACTTCAAACTATTTACTGTGCAGGATGTCCATGTATTTATCAGCTCATAATGCCAAAAGCATGGTTTGAGTAGGATCATCATTATTAGACCTGTACAGAGAAACTTGAGGGCGGAGATAGGAGTGGTGGTGAGATCATGTGAAAGGGTTTGATGCAAAACAGTGCTTTGCCAATTTCAGAATACTGAAGGGACATTTGAGTATGGTAACAAATGTCTGCAAGACCTGGTAAAATGTAAACGTGAAGAGTAACATTTTGGAAAATAATGAAGGAATTGGGAAATATCATTAGTTTTTTTTTTTTTTTTGAAATTCATATTTCTCTAAAAAGATTGAATATGAATATGAATGAAAAAATACACTTGAACAAGTGTATAAACAAGTACAAACATTCGTTGTTGTCTATTTAATCCACCAGCCTAACAGGTGCTTTGCTGCGTTGGTTTTCTATAAATCATAAATTTAGGCCCCTTAAATAAACTGGATTAAAATAATCAGATATCCATCCATCCATTTTCCAACCCGCTGAATCCGAACACAGGGTCACGGGGGTCTGCTGGAGCCAATCCCAGCCAACACAGGGCACAAGGCAGGAACCAATCCTGGGCAGGGTGCCAACCCACCACAGGACACACACAAACACACACTAGGGTCAATTTAGAATCACCAAACCACCTAACCGGCATGTCTTTGGACTGTGGGAGGAGACCGGAGTGCCCGGAGGAAACCCACGCAGACACAAGGAGAACATGCAAACTCCACGCAGGGAGGACCCGGGAGGCGAACCCAGGTTCCAAACTGCGAGGCAGCAGCGCTACCACTGTGCCACCGTGCCACCCCAATAATCAGATAATTTAATAAATTCAAAGTATAATTATTGTCTTTAAATGTTTACCCATGATTCATGTGTACTGTTTATTCACAAAAGTATGCAAGAAAAGGTAATATTCAATCCATCCAATCAATGCACAATGACAGACAGTTTTTCCAGAGAGAGAGAGAGAGAATAACTTTTTTAGCATTCTAGGACCAAAATATGAAAAATATAATCAGTTAAGCAGATGGTACAGGTCTATGGATGATAGAAATTTAACAGAATTTTAACATATTTTAATGTAAGACTGTATGAGAGATGCTTATACACTGAAATAATTCAGCATTTAGGGATGCAGTCCTGTTGTTGTCTTGATTGTTTAATTTTATTTTGTGATGTCTGTGTCTCCTATACTATGTCAACTTCATATTAATGATGATGATTATCCTTACTGTTATTGTTGGAAATACCTATGCTGATCCTATGTTTTTTTTAGCCCTCCAATGTTTATGACAAGTCAGCACCCATCTAAACATATAAGTATATAGGGATTTTGGTGTGTTCTACTCTGCAGATTTTTTAAAGCGGCAAATTTCAAGTCTTTAAACAGTTTTACACTGGAATTGTATTCTGGATGGAGACTAGGCTAGTCAAGAATAATTACTTTTTTTAGAACAACTACACTGTTACTTGGAATTCTTAAACTGATCAAAAGTAATTACTCTATCTACTCTGCTTTCTTTGAGTATCAATTATTTGTTATGTCATCACAAATATCCCAGTGTTTGGAACTCAGCACCATCTCTGCAATTTTTAATCTGAGTTAACCAGGTGTCCTCTTGTAAACGGAAGGCACTCTATTAATGGGGTCTTTTGTCTGGTGGGTTTGGTTTAAATAAAAGTTAACCCACATGGCATAGGGCAACATCTATCCAGAGAAGACAGCTGGTGGTTGCTGAGGTTCGGCAGCAAGAGGAGGCAGAGAGACATGCAAGGGCAGTCTCACATTCCAAACAGGGCTAGCAGTCTAGCTGGGAAAATCTGGTGCATCACATCTCAAGCTCATGTGGAAGGATCTGTGGGAGATGGAGGGAAGCTGAATGAGCACATCAGAGCCACCTCTGATGTTCTTCCCACAACAATGAACCTACATCACTGGATTGGAGAAGATTCATCATGTTCTTTCTGCCAAACCCCAGCCATGTTACATCACATCCTCATGGGCTGTAAAACCAGTCTATCCTAAGGCTGCTACACCTGGAGGCATAACCAGGTTCTACAACAAGTGTCTGTTACCCTGGAAGAAAGAAGATAAGGAGATTTACCACCAATGAGCCACCCCACCCCTAAATCACCTCCCATTCGTAACAGCAGCACAACCGCTAGTGAAACCATCTACAAAAATGGAACTGACCCTCCTGGGGACTGCCTGGGACTGAAAGATGCAGGTTGATCTAAATTAGAAGCAACTTTTTTCCAGTAGAAATTATTATATCAATTCTTAGGCCAGACCTGATCTTGTGGTCAACCTTGCAGAAGTCCGTGTTTATTATAGAGTTAATAGTGCCATGGGAGGCAGCAGATGATGAAGCATATGAACGCATAATTCTTAGGTATGTAGACATAGCAGCTGAGGCAGAACAGCGTGGCTGGCGTACCCAGGTGCTCTCAGTAGAGGTAGGATGTAGATGATTAGTAGCCTCATCAAGAATTAGGCTTCTGAAGGGGATGGGAGTAGGCCATCAAGTTGCTTTCAGAAGCTGCCAAATGAAGCAGCAACTGGATTTGACTGAAGAGAAAGGATTCCAACTGGGCCACAAAATGACAAACAATGGGTACAAGCAGAGGGAAATGCACCTGGGATGCCAGGCTGCGCTGTTGAGCCCTATGGAGGTGTCATGAGCCTATTAATGAAACACCAATGAAGCATGGTGCCCACCTAATTAACCGAATGAAGCAATTGCCCTATACCCATTCAACAAGTCGACAAAGTGCTGAATATTGGGTTTGTAATATCAAGTCCTATGAGCTTGACCTATGATTCTTCTCCGTTCCGTTGCAGTGAAGGTTCTAGACCTTCTTTGAAGAATTTCTGTTCTTAAAAGTGTTGTACAACTTCATTCACATAAATGTAATCCATCCATCCATTTTCTAACCCGCTGAATCCGAATACAGGGTCACGGGGGTCTGTTGGAGCCCATAAATGTAATTCATCTTCTTATTCAGAGGCTAACTAGTATATGTTTTATTTTTTTGAGTTTCTAGTTTACTTAACTTTAAAAAAAAAAGACCCTGGGTTTATTTCAAATTCTAGTAAAATGTATATTTTTCTTTCCACATCTGAAAAAAAATGAGTAAAACTTATGAGATTTTTTTACAAAATAAATATAAGGATATTCATTAATTTACTAATTCCCTATAGAAACCAAAAGTCAAAAATAGTCAACTTGTGGAGAGTAGAGATGAACAAAGACAGAATGAAAAGTATCAAGTATGGGCCTACTTATATAGGATGCCACTCTCTTCATTTCCACAGTACCACTATCAAAGACCTTAATCTTATCATTCATATTGTTATTCTCTTTGCTCGTCTAAACATCTGGGGCCTCATGTATAACGACGTGCATAGAACTCGCACTATAACATGGCGTAAGCACAAAAGCCGAAATGTGCTTACGCACAGCAAAATCTAGATGCAGGAATCTGTGCGTACTCCAACTTCCACGTTCTTCCGCTACATACTGTTAATCCCGATCAGCGTGAAAAGTAACGCTCGTGCACACGCTTTATGTAATGCCCCAACTCCTCCCAGAATTACGCCTCTTTGAATATGCAAATCAATATAAATTGCCCTTAAGCTCAGCCATCTGTGAAAAGACAATGGGAAAAGCACGGGGGAAAATATAAGAATTTCAGTGAATACCAAGTGGAGGCAAAAGAAAAACATACTATTTGTTCAAATAAACCGTGGTATAATCAACAAAAGGAAGTTGATCGAGTGACATAGCGTGTTGGAGAAACTTGAAAGCTCACGTTCACAAAATTGCACAGTGCCAGAAATAAAAAAGAAGTCACATATCAAAGTTGCCGTAAAAAGGCGAGTTGTAGCCCACTGTCTGAGTGTCATATGAAAGCTTATTAGGGTACAGAGAAAAAAGGCACACAGTGGGGAAAAAGCACGAAATGTCAACTTCAATCTCGACATTTCCACTTTAATCACGTAGTTTATTTTGTCATTAAAGTAGAACATCATAAACTTCATCTTAAAATCGTTTAATTAACCAGTTTCTAAAATCACATCGTAATTAAAGTAGCACGTTAAATGCTTTGTTTTGTATTTGATCTTCTATGTGCCTATGTGTGTGAATCACTACTTGCTTCTTAAACCGGCTCTCTTCCTCCAACTGGACACAGAATCCATTACATTCGTGATATTACAGCTCTCTGAATAACTAAAATACTGAGATGTATACGTGATATTTTTATGATGAAAGGAGTTAAAGCACATTATTGAACATGTGTTTCACTTCGATGAAATAATTTATTGCAGCAGTACTCAGGGGCGGCTCTAGGCTTGTGGTTGGCACTGGGCAGAGGAAGAATCGGTGGCTCCTTCGCCCGCCAATGTCATTAAGGTAGCAGATGGCCACGTCCGTTGCAGACACTGCATAGTCGCCTCGTGCTCATGACACAAGCATTTAACTTTTGCCGAAATTTGTCGCTGCGTTTTTAGCTGTGTTGTTATTTTCTCTTTCTGTTTTATATTCAATATATATTTGGGTAGCCGCCACTGCAGTCCTTGCTTTTCTTTCCTCAAGTAACCGATCGCCACACAATCAGCTCTGTAATAGAAGTTAAGCAATCTGTAAGCTTAGCGCCGATTCTTCAAAACGTTTAAGGAACATTGAAATATCTTCGTAGTACATGTTTAATTATTCTATCCTTCACGACACTCCCAGTGAAGAATATAGATTATTTAAATGAAGTTAAAGTTTTATCTGTATAATTAAATAAACATATTTTGCTGCATTTCACCTTAAATATGTGCTTTATAAAGTGGCTCAGGTTGTGCGATATTATAACTGTAGTGCAAGTTTACAGTGGGGTGATTGTACTTATAAGTACAAACAGTTTAACAAGGTGCAATTGATTGAGTCTATTTAAAGTTCTTGGGATGAAACTGTTTCTGAACCGCGAGGTCCGTACAAGAAAGGCTTTAAAACGTTTTGCAGTGGCTGAGACAGCATGTCCTTGAAGCTGTATAACGATAATTCTCTTTCCAATCAGCTGGCGCTGTGATTCACACTCAGATACGGTGATATAAATACTCTGAGTGCTGCAGTGAGAGTAATATGGAAAAAGATGATCTGCTGTGGCAACTCCTAACGGGAGGAGCTGAAAGAAGAAGAAGAAGAGGAAGAAGGAGAAGTGAGGGTAACAACGCTAAAGCAGTTATGGTTTTTGGAACACTATAGCTGTTCCCTGGACCATTATATTGTTACAAGTTAATTACAATCAGATGCATTACAATAATAAACAATATGTGGTTAGTTTCAGTGTATTTATAAAGCCGCGTCAGGAAAATAAGGTGTAACCAGACAGGAACAGTAGCACTGCTTTGACGCTGGGTGCCGCCAGTCTGCAAAACCGAGCGGAGAACTTGCGTACGACAAGGTATGAGGTACCATGGGAAAGTGCGTGGCTTTACGCCAAGTGTAGGTTTTATACATCGTGATTTGAACGTGGAAAAGTTCTTACGCAACATTTCTGTGCATACGCACCGTTTATACATGAGGCCTCTGGTCTCTTTTTCTCTGTGCCAGTGACCCTTTGATGTATCTCAGCTTGCCCACTACAAACTTATCGAACTATTCTGGAGTTACTTCTGAGTTCAAGGGAGCTGTACAGTGATCCCTCGCTATATCATGCTTCGACTTTCGCGGCTTCACTCTATCGTGATTTTTTTCTCAAACACGCTTACGTCACTACGCATGCGCTTTCTGAGAACTTTTATCTAAGCCCTACGATGGCTCCTAAACGTGCTGCTTTTTCTAAGCCTTCTGACAATAAAACTAAGCGCCGGAGGAAGATGCTTACTATCCAGGAGAAGGTGAAACTCTTGGATATGATTAAAGATGGCAATACCCTACAAAAGCCTCCTCACGCATATGAAAAGACAGCGCCAGGAACTGCCTATCAAGATGTTCTTCAGCTGCGCACCCAGACACCCACTGCCTACTCCTAGTACTCCTTCAGCGGAAGAAGACAACAACGCACCTGCTGAAGATACTGCACCACCTCTGAAGACTCTCCTACTGAGGTCGTGCCTTCATAGGTTAGTGGTTGTGTGTAATTAAATGTACAGTACAATAATCTACTATATAAAAGCGTTCGGGATTGTTCTTCCATCCCGTAAGTGCAAAGCGTAGCGGTATTCCGCTTATTACAGACTTACTACTTGCGGCTTGAGTGCAAGCGACGTGATGTGAGCAGAGTTCTGGTGCTCTCATTGTTCCCTTGCTTTTGTGCGCGATGCGCTGGAAAAGTAGACAAAATTATGTCTCTGGAAATAATTAATGTTGATGGAGTACAAATGCCTCACCGCGTAGTAAATATCAGGGGAGATAGTGCTTGCTTATTCTCATCTATAGGTTATTTAGTGCATGAAACTCCGTCTTTAGCGGTACAGATTCGGGCTGACATTGTACGACTTTGGTCAGGCACTTGAGGGGATAAAAAAAAACTTTCGCGAGATGTTATGAATGGGCACTTTGATGTTCTCATTCCCTACACTTACATGCCTGATGTACACATGGAGCGCACAAAAATTGGTCGAGTGCGCCTAGTAAAATGATATTTGTAACGTCTAATATGTCTTATGTTCTCTTATTTTGTCTAATATATTGGGTAATACGAGTGTAATGGTGACTAAAGGGTGTTATTTCATGTCTAGAGGGCTCCAATAATGTTAAAAAACGTATTTAGAAGGTCATAAACAGGTTTTCTATACTCTAACTGTGAAAATATTTGATTTATAAATAAAGAATCCTACTTCGCAAAAATTCATTTATCACGGTAGAGTCTGGAACGGATTAACCGTGATAAACGATTGTTCACTGTATAGAGTTTCAGAGCCACAAGACCAGTGTAATATTTGGTGGCTTCTGAGACTACAGCATGTCTACATTTTTCACAGTATTTAAATAACCAGGGCACTTTAAAATAGTTAATAATAATTAACTGGTTGGTGTCACCCACAGGAGAAATCGTATTGTCCTCCTTCTAAATCCTCAGAGAGTCAGTATCTCTAAGTGTTATCTAGGCTGTCTGTTCCACACACCTTTGACAAGTATTGTTCACTCATGCACATGACACAAACCTCTGACTGGACAGGGTATCTGTTCAGTCTAGTAAAGAAAGGGGCAGGACTGAAGCAAAAACTGCCCTGGACTAGGAAATGAAACCAAAACTAATGATCTCAAAAATTGTAAAAGGGTCTAAGAGAAAAATCAAAATAAAACCAAAAGTATGAAAAAAAAAAAAGATCAACCAGAGACTGTTGTAAAAAACACAAATATCCTAACTCCAGGAACATCTGAGGACTCAATAGACGCACCACTAAGATGTAATTAATATTCACTAATAATGACACATCTTGAAACTGCAATAATAATATGTGCTGACTTCAACCATGTGACTTTAGAAAGAACTATGACAAATTTCTCTCAATTTGTGTCTCGTTCCACTCAAATAAATAAAAAGCTGGATGTACTCTGTTCAAATATTAAAGTTGCTTATAGCAATGGAGTGAATTAAAACAAAACTGGGTGCCATTTTGAAATAACCTGCACATCCTCTCTCTAACACACTAACAATGAGTACTTTCAGTTAACAAATTATTCAGCAGAAGTGTGTCAAGAAATTCCGTGGAGCTACTTTATACCAACTGCCTCTGTGTAACTGTGATTGCCCAGCCAAAAATTTTATGTTTACTTATTTGGCTTATTCCAAGATGACTTACATTTATGATACAATCGGTTACATTTCTTTTGGTTTTTCAATTGGGGCACAGGCAGGTCTATCTATCTATCTATCTATCTATCTATCTATCTATCTATCTATCTATCTATCTATCTATCTATCTATCTATCTATCTATCTATCTATCTGTTTAAATAAGGACAAATGAGTCACAGAATGGTTTGGGGATAACTAGCCCGTATACTTGAAAAAACTCTCAAAAAAGAAGGAAAAATAGGCACGTCATTACAAA
The DNA here is from genome assembly GCF_016835505.1 of Polypterus senegalus. NCBI lineage: Eukaryota > Metazoa > Chordata > Cladistia > Polypteriformes > Polypteridae > Polypterus > Polypterus senegalus. Next base: position 190,909,627 of record NC_053157.1, on the reverse strand, counting down.
CAGGGATCCAAAACAGAACTAACAGGTTGAGGGCTAGTCTATAAATATGGCTGAACAGAGAAAGAGGCAGAGTTAGGAAAACCGAAACAGGGACTAATGTGGCAGGAAGATGGGGTCTGGGTACCAGAAATGACATCATCAGAGGGTGCCAGAAGTGACGTCAACTGCGGGTGGACCAGTGATGATATCATCTGCTGGTCAGCAGAGGGACAAAAGGAGAAAGGATCAGGTGACAGTGCCAAACCCTGGTCTGACTGAGAAATAACACTATTTGAGCCTATAAACCATTTCTCATTACATGTTTAACATTATCTATCTAACACTTGTATCAGGCCAATTTAAATAATATAAATCAATAAATCTTTCAGAAAAGGACAATTTTTACAACAAACAATGACAATAAAAAGAAAGAGGGACTGAAATCAGATTGCTACGGCTGTGATGCAACAGACTTTATCAGTTGGCTAATGCTCTGTTGTATAGTTAACATTAAATATCAAAAGCCTTCAAATGTTAGCATATTTTAAAAGTGAGCAAATACTTTATCTCAAAAGTGCAGTATTATGAGACAAGATGCGTAGTGTTAACAGCATAATTCAATTAAGTGTCATTTTCTCACGTATAGCAAACAGTGAGATTTGAAATCATTATTTTTTGAATACATAAGACGCAGCAAGGTCTTCTTAATGGACTGATCACTGTGTACAATTTACTAAATGTGGCAAAAGTTATATTTTATTTAAGTGCCATAATATTAGATGACAATGAAAATTTGAAATTTGTACAAAATGTATACTGTATTGTGTTTTGAAACAAACATATATTAGATTAGATTAGATTAGATTAGATTAGATTAGATTAGATTAGATAAAGCCAAGGCTGTTTATACAATATAACTTTCAGTTGAAACTTTGCCATTATTTTTTTTTTCACCAAATGACAATTTGTATTGATTTATGATTATCAATTCAATTATGTACAACTTTGGTTATATTCTCTTTACACAATGTTCTTACGCTCATGTTATTATCTTGATTACTTTTCTTTGTATTCTGTGATTGTTAGCATCTGTTTTAAACTAGTTCTTATATATCATGCAATTCCAGAAAGGAAAACAGATGTTAAGATGCCACCATGAAAATCATCAGAACAAAATCAGAAACAACAGTAAATACTAAATCTTAAGTGCTTTCATCAAATTATCTTTAGATTCCAAGTGAAGATAAATGAATTTAGCATAGAGTCTTTAACATAAATACAACAAGTCTACCATGAACTGTCAAATAACCTCTTTACAAACTAACCAAGCCTATCACAGTTTGTGTTATTTTTGCCAAAGGAAACAAAATCTTCTTTCACTAATAAAAATACACATATAAAATGCATTATTATTTTTTCCCTGCATTTTTTCAATATTTTTTTATCACAGACAAAGATGAATGAAAAAGAGTAAAGATTTGCATTAGTTGATGGGTGGCCCTCTCTGGCAGTGTCTTAAATTAGTTTCAGTCTTACTTTACAGGCAGACAATTCTTTCTTAGTTGGGTGATTGTACTTCAGAGATACACGATATTGTATATGGTGCACCACAAAAATATATTTTGTGTCTGCTGCTCTTTTCAATCTACATGCTTCCATTAGATCAGATTATCTCAGAGCACAAGGTGAGCTACCACAGCTATGCAGACGACACGCAGCTTTATGTATCGATAGCACCTGATGATACTGACGCTCTTGGCTCTCTGATCCAAAAATCTTAGCGGTATTTCCGAATGGATGAGTAGTAACTTTCTCAAATGAAATAAGGAAAAAACAGAAATCTTTGCAATTGGCAAACATGGATATATTGAGGGCATTAGAAATAAACTTGATCTCTTAAGTTTAAAAATGAAGGTGGAGGTAAAGAATTTAGGGGTAATCATTGACTCTGACCTAAACTTTAAACTGCATATTAACCACATTATGAGATCTGCATATTATCACTTAAAGAATATAGCAAAAGTTAGACCTCTTATAACTTTACAAGACGCTGAAAAATGAATTAACACTTTTATTTTTAGTTAACTCTATTCCACTCCTAACAGGACTACCTAAGAAAGACACTAATCAGGCAGAATTTTAACTAGAAACAGAAAAACTGAGCACATCTTACCAGTTTTAGCATTGTTACATTGGTTACCCATGTCATTCATAATTTACTTTAAAATACTGCTAATGGTTTATAAAGCCTTAAATAATCTCACCCTGTCCTATATTTTGGAATTCCTGTTCCCTGCATTCCAAGTCAAAACCTTAGATCTTTGAATGGAGGTCTGTTTATAATTCCAAGAGCCAGTCTTAAAAGTAGTGGTGAGGCAGCGTTTTGCTGTTATGCACCTAAAATCTGGAATACTTTACTGATAGAAATTTGCCAGACATATACTATGGAACATTTTTCTAAAAACTGCTAAAAACCCATTATTTTAATATGTTTTTTGTAACTATACTTCAGTTGTATTCCTAATAGACTGTATTGGATTATCATATTCTTCAGGGTTTTGCAATCTGTACTAATCCCCACTATTTTCTGCTGTCTGTTCCAGTTCTTCTGTGATGGCGATCTCCTCAACCAGCACCTGATCAAGGCACCACAACTTCTGCAGCACAACATCTGGTTCAGGCTTTGGTCTAGTTGCATCAGGACTAATAAAACTCGCTTCTGGCAGGAGTACCTGCATGTGCTATGAAGCCACTGCAAATGGTCCAGAATAAAGCAGCCCGTCTTGTACCAGCCGAGATGAGCACATGTTACTCCTCTCTTTACATTACTCATCGGCTCCATGTAGGAGCACACATCAAGTTCATTATCCCTGATACCTGCCTACAGAGTAGTTAAAGGGTCCACCAATGTACAGTATATGGAGACAGTGGTAAGGTGCTATGGCTCCTTCTCATCCACTCAGGTTTGCCAGTGATCAGCATCTGGTGATGCAATCTTTGTGTGGTATTAAGTCTCAATCCAGACTTTTTTCCTGTGTAATTCCCAGTTAATGGGATGAGATACCCACCTTCCCTTGTGTCAATCAAATTTTGTTACATGTCCTACTACACTTGAAGCTTTTGATAGAATACCTAAGTAAGGGCATCTTTAAACTGACATAACATTACCTATATTTCAACTGCTTTTTTTAAACATCCTATATCACCCCATTTTCCTTCTGGAAACTTACAAGCATCATAAAATAACCAGTAACGGCGCACTGCTAATACACTTAACTTGAGCATTCATAGTTTTCATACTCTTTCTCTGTACGTTTAGCATTTGCTTGCTCAGAAGCTGATGCACTTGCTGCTTCCTGAGCAGCTCTTCTTTCCTCCACCCTAGTGGCCCGCTTCTTCTCTTTTTTCGTCGACATCTTTTCACGTTAAAACTGGTAAGTCAGTGTCAACTGATTAAGTTGTCAATCTGCCTCAAGAATGATTTACGATAGAGGAAGTAACGGCAAAGGCGGTAGGGATGAGAACGGCACCTGTACACAAGCGCTGCACGGCCACCATGCTGACTATTGCCAAGAGTTGATTCTATAATTAAATAAAATAAAAATAAAAAGAGGAATAACCATGGAGGTCAATCATAACCCTGAAAGAGGATAGTAGACGTCACGTAGTATATGACTACAAAATTTTAGGTCAACAAACAGTTTGTGAGCTACTGGTGATTTAAAATTCTGGACAGAATAAAGGACAGCCACTGTAGGGTATTATATATAAAGATATTTAAAAAACTTTATAGATTTTTTAATTATGCTTGGTTGATACTTGTGAGAATATCTGTTTCTAATTGCAGACAATGAGCACGTTTACTATATCATTTTTAATGTAATGTGTTAAAATATGCATTTTATTAATGTTTACTTTTCATCTTTTCATCATCTTAAACTGATACTTAGACATTTCCGTGCTCAAAGAAATATACAGTGAGATTTCTAATCATTATGAGGTGTACTAAGAGAATAGTCATGGTATTATTATGGCTATCCACATGGCCCTTTCTCTCATTTTGAGAAAGAGAACAATTATGTTAGAATGATGTTCATTAGCTATAACTTAGCATTCAAAAGAATATAACTGGGCGCAAACTGACAAACTGAAAATCCTTGGCCTGGATCCCTCTATTAGTAATTGGACTTTCTTATAGACAGACCCCAGCCTGATGGAACTGGGATTCTTATTTCCAGCACATTTCTAATTAATACTGACACTCAAGAATATTGTTTCTTCAATTCTGTAATCTACACCCTCTACACTCACAACTGTGTTGCCTCCATTGAAAACATCAAATTTGCAGCCAACACTACAATCATAGTGTGGTGTGTGGGTGTGTGGCGCTATCTATGCAAAAGGAAGAAGATCCAAGTCTTTAGAGTCCTGGTGCTTCCTGTCTTACTATATGGTTGTGAGACATTGAAGCTATCCAGTGACCTGAGACGAAGACTGGACTCCTTCGGTACTGTGTTTGTCTGGAAAATCCTTGGGTACCGTTGGTTTGCCTTTGTGTCGAATGAGCCGTTGCTCATGGAGTCCCAGATGAGGCACATTGCCTGCATTGTGTCAGTTACGGCACTACGACCATGTGGCGCGTTTCCCCAAAGGTTGATCCGGCTCATTAGATCATCATTGTTGGGGACCCTAATGGCCAACGGTTCACCCAAGTAACACCTGGCTGCGGCAGATAGAGGGTCATTTCCAGAGGGTAGGACTGGACCACGTGTCTGCCTGGGGGGTTGCCAACCGGGATCCCGAGCTGTTTCGATGTGTAGTGGGTGCGGCAATGTACTGTACCGATGCATGCTCCCCAACTTAACTTGACTACAATCATAGGTCTGATCACCAGGGTGTGGTGCAAGGACAGCAACTTGTCTCTGAGCATCACAAGATAAAAAAGAGATGATTGAGGAAGGGAGAAAAAAGGAGAGCATTGCGTATCATTATACATTGGCTTGGTGTGTACATGAAGTACTCACCTGGACACAAAACACCACCCATCTGGTAAAGAAACTGCAACAATATTTACAACTTCCAAGAAGACAGAGAAAATTCAGAATGCCTCCTGACATTTTAGTTACTTCTTCAGATGTACTATTGTTGATATTTTCACCAGTTGCTTCAGAATCTGGTATGGGAACTGCTCTGCCATGAATCACGTTCCTATAGCGAGCAGTAAAGACAGGCCAGGCCATCAAAAGGATTGCCCTCTCACCAGTACAGGACATGTATGTCAAAAGGGTCCCTAATAAGTCCTACAGCATCATTATATACTCTACCTATCCCCAACAATATATGTTCACATTCCTGTTGCCCAACCAACAAATGGTACAGGAGTGTGATTATTTGTTAAAAGCTTGTTTAACTAAGTTTATCCATCCACTATATCCTAACTACAGGGTCATGAGGGTCTGCTGGAGCCAATATCAGCCAACACAGGGTGCAAGGCAGGAAACAAACCCCAGGCAGGACGCCAGCCTACCACAAGGAGCGCACACACACTCACCAAGCACACACTAGGGACAATTTATAATTGCCAATGCACCTAACCTGCATGTCTTTGGACTGTGGGAGGAAACCCACACAGACATGGGGAGAACATGTAAACTCTACACAGGGAGGACCCAGGAAGTGAACCCAGGTCTCCTAATTGCGAGGCAGCAGCACTACCACTGCACCAGCGTGCCGCCCAACTAAGTTTATATTAAGAGAAATATTTAGGTCAACGACCCTAACTAGATTTTCTGAATTAAGCAAACAATTATCAAAAAAGTCCTTGCTTAATCAAATACTTAACTTTACTAAGAATGGAAAATTCAGTAAGACAAACAAACCATTCTACGTTAGTCCAGTTTTGGAAATATGTGCTAACCAGGCATTTAACAACTTGCTTCACAACTGAACAATCTGAGTTAAGTGAACTTCTTTGGTCATAAGTGGATAAAACTCAAAAAAACTTGAATAATGTTACCTTAATAGTATGAACTATCTCACCTTTTGTTGTTTTTTTTGTAACAGTGGAGACCTTAGACTTCCAGATTTAGAAACAGTTTTTACCCGCAAGGCATTCAGACTTTCCTTCATAAAAACACCTCATTTTGCCTACCACAGTCTATTACAGCCACTACTTCTTTTTAATAAGCTAACCTTTTACTCTCCTTGGTACTTGTTTTTCATTGCACAATATTGCCCAAACATTGCTAGTTATTACATATGTAACCTACAGATTGTAAACACTGTATATACGTTTTCATGGATATATGCTCATGTGTTTTTATTATAGTTATTAGTTTATATATTTTAATATTTCTCAATTTCTTTAAATGGTATCACAAGATGCCATAACCAAAAAATTCACTGTGTAGTGTAACATTGTAACTTAGCTGTGGATTTGACAATGGAACATGATAATAATTTAAATGGTAAGGAAAAATAAGCAATAGTTAAAAATGTATAAACAATATACAGTATCGATAACTAAGCAATCAATATAATTGTAAAACATATAAACAACATCACTTGGGCTTACATTTGCTTGTTTTGCTAATGAGAAGTCAAGCAAAATGAACTCTTTTATTGGCTAACTAAAAAGATTACAATATGCAAGCTTTCAAGGCAACTCAGGCCCCTTCTTAAGGCAAGATGTAACGCAGAAACCGGTGTTCCCTGTGTTTATATAGAAACTAGGACAGATAAAAACATTGGAAAACTCTAGAAAGTTGATTCTGTTTATCTGTACATAGTTTTTTCTGATACGTTTCATCACTCATCCAAGTGACTTCCTCAGTCTCAGTTGACTGCAGGTTTCTCCAACCTTATAAACAGTACCTTGGCCTAATGACAGAACTAGCACCATTCACTAACAATGGACTGTGTGGTCAATGATATACAAATTGTCCATTGACCAATGGTCATGAGTACCATTCACAGAGACTTGGGGAATGGCTGCAATCACCACATTGTAAGAGGGTGAAAGATGTACCCTTAGGTCAACTCGTCGGTTCAGAGATGGTCATTCCTTTTTCATGTAAATGGCCTCTTTCATGTAAATAGACTGTGGAGTCCTGGCCTGATGAGGTAGCTCTTCAGTGTTGTGCCATCTGCTTTGCTAGCGGTTGTTTGGTTTCCCCAATGTATAATTCACAGCAATCCTCCTGGCACTTAACTGCGTAAACTATATTACTCTGTCGGTGCTGGAGCACCAGATCCTTTGGGTGAACCAATTTTCACCGTATCATGTTTTGGAGTTTGAAAGCCACTGAGACCTGGTGTTTTGAAAAAATGCATCTCAGCTTTTCCAATACTCCTGACACATAAGGGACCACCAAAGGTTTTTGCATGGGTAGCAGTTGTCCTTCCTCTCTCCTGGATTGCTTAGAGCATTTTTTAGGTGTCTTCCCTGCTTTAACAAAAGTCCAGCTGGGATAACCACATTTACTCAAGGCCTTTTTGATATAATGTTCTCCTGCTTCCCTGGCCACTGCGTCTGTGGGTATGGTGTTTGCTCTGTGTTGTAGAGTCCTGATAACACTTATTTTGTACTCTAGCGGATGGTGAGAGTCAAAACTTAAATACTGATCCATATGCGTAGGTTTAGCAGAAGAACATCTTTCATCATCTTGCAATGCTGTGATTGCAGCCATTCCCCAACTCTCTGTGAATGGTACTCAATACCATTGATCAATGGACAATTTGCATATCACTGATCACACCGCCCATTGTTAGTCAATGGTGCTAGTTCGGTCATTAGGCCAAGGTACTGTTTATAAGGTTGGAGAAATCTGCAGTCAACTGAGAATGAGGAAGTCACTTGGATGAGTGATGAAAAGTATTGGAAAAAAAACTATGTCCAGATAAACATAATCAACTTTCTAGAATTTCCTTACCTGGATTATTGAGCATGCATCAAAACACTGGAAAACCTTTAAGTGAGATATCTTAAATGTAAAAAATTAATAGACCTCTTCAGGCTAAGATTCATTTAGCAAGAGAGAAGAACAATGTATAGTCAAGATCGTTGGATAAGATAACTGTCCAACAAAGTCTTTTTTTAACACATTACAGTATGGTTTAAATAGAGACAATGGTTTTATGGCCAGATATGAGGATTGTTTGCATCTCTCTTACTGACACAGACAACCTGACTACAGATCCAAATTGTTTTGAAAAACTCATCAGAAATTTCAAAGACTTTGTTGGACAGTTATCTTATCGAAAGATCTTGACTATACATTGTTCACCTCTCTTGCTAAATGAATCATAGGCTGAAGAGGTCTATTAATTTTTTTTACATTTAAGATGTCTCACTTAAAGGTTTTCCACTGTTGTTTTTTTTCCTAGTGTGTATATAAACACAGGGAACTCCAGTTTCTGTATTACATCTTGCCTGAAGAAGAGGCCTGAGTTGCCTCGAAAGCTTGCATATTGTAATCTTTCTAGTTAGCCAATTAAAAAGTATAATTTTGCTTGACTTTTTGCTACATTCATAATGGCTAACACGGTACAACACCCTAGTGCTACTTGTTTTGCTAAGAAACGTGAACTCAGTCATTAGAAGTAGTTGATGAATAACACAGAGTAACGAATCTACTGTAATGTAATAAAAGATCTAACTGCATGGAATGGGAATGCATTGTGTTTTGTGCTCTTTCATCAGTATAGCCGATCAGATCACTAGACTTTTATTTAGGTGATTCTCTGTTGTGCAAGCCTGAATTCTCTGTACCAATGCAAGTAAACAATAATTTTTTGGAGATGTCATTCAACAGCACTATTTTCTGCATATCATTTTAGGCTCTCATTTTTAATTATTGTGTGTGGTCAGCATGTGTAGATGGGAGTCAAACAGAATGAAATAGAAAAGCATAAAATTTATTCTGGAGACTTTTTTTTACTGTACAGCATTTCTATTAATAGAATTAATTTTTTGATTGGTCATTGACTGCAATATGGAGGTACGCCACATTCATGTTTCCATGCTAGATGGGTGGACGGATGTTTATCAGTATATTAAAATGTGTTATGTTGTATGGTAAGAAATGTTCTAAAGACAAATAAATCATTCTAGTCACCTCAGTGTATGGGTTGACAGATGAATTGTACATTTTTATCCAGCTCTCTGAAATAGGGTCATGTACTCGAATTTAAATACAATTTAATTAATTTTAATGAATCTGCAATATTCACCATTTACTCAAAGATACAAAATTCATTTTCTGTCTGTTTCTTTTATAATTCAGTTGTTTTATATTTAGAATCACAATTAATGTTTAAAGCATGAAGCTGACATATTACAGTACAGTACAGTGTCAAACCAGAATATTCAAAGGAAAACCCTGCAAACACAGAGAGAAACTCCATCTAGACAGTGAGCAGGTACAGAAATGTAGGTGCAGGATTCAAACCTATGATCCATGAGGTGGCCGTGCTACCCACCATACTGTTGGAGCTGACCACTTACTAATAACCCCAGTGTAATATTTTTGGTAATGTCCTGTGTCAAACAAACTGTGTACACACAGTAAAGCTATGACCTCATCTAAAATCTTTACATTTTATTGCACACTATTTCAATGTTCTCTGCTTTGCGTCTGATTTCTTACTTTTCTACATTGGCTACAGTTACATCCTCAGTGATTAATGTTTGATACAAATGTTTCAATTTACTTTATCTGATAAAGGAAAAATAGAATGCACATAGTAGAAGGTCTCTGATATAGTGGCTTTAAGAATTTCTGTTACTTACTTTAAATACAGAAAAGTTGCATTTTTGTTTGTGAAATTATTTTATAAATTCTCATCAGTATGGAGTAACCACAAGAGAAATTCACTAAAAGTGAGACTTTGTTTTTTTTTAATATAATGTCCACATCCCGATAAAAATGACACCCATTTTTATGTGATTATGATGACTGTAACTTGCAAAACTTAATACAGCATGCAATAACATCCATCCATTATCCAACCTGCTATATCCTAACACAGGGTTACAGGGGTCTACTGGAGCCAATCCCAGCCAACACAGGGCGCAAGGTAGGAAACAAACCCTGGGCAGGGCGCCAGCCAACCGCAGGCATGCAATAACAATCATTTAAAAATCACTTTGCTGAAATTTATCAATTAAATGAAAACTAAAATTTCAGTTTTACTAGATTTTTAAAATAAACATAACTGTTTTAGCAGTTTAAGAGTTTAAAAAAAATGCTGGTTAATGTGCCTTCCCTTGTTTGGTACATCTTGTATAATGTGTGCACTTTCAGTACACATTACCCAACCTTCTGCAATTGTATATTTTAAAATTAATGGAACACATTAAATAATAGAAAGAACATAAAAATAGTGCAACATAAAATTATTTATAAAATAGGTGCTTCTGTATTATTGTTGAAAGACAAAACAGGTTGCAAAGGTATAACTTATTAACAAGGAGTGCGATCTGTGAATTAAGAATGAGAATGTCACTTTCTTAAAAACTAAATCTGAGAGACACATCTCACATAAACACATTAGGACGGAGCTCTAGAATGTGAGCACCATGATTTTGTATGCAGCACGGCAAGTGCAGACGACAGCTCCAGAGTGTTTCATTATGCCATATTGTAGGTGAGCACTGCAATTTATAAGAGGTTTCTCAGATGAACTGTGACTTTCTCAGGATTTAAACAGTTTTGGTAGTCGGTAATCTGTATATCAGGATTCCAGAAGTATTTTTTCCTCTGTTATAGTCTGTTAATACTTCTTACTTGACATCAGTAAAGTATAAAAAACTATTAATATCTGGGAGTGCAGCTAGATGACAAATTGGACTGGACTGCCAATACTGATGCCCTGTGTAAGAAAGGTCAGAGCCGACTATACTTTCTTAGAAGGTTGGCATCCTTCAACATCTGCAATAAGATGCTGCAGATGTTCTACCAGACGGTTGTGGCGAGTGCCCTCTTCTACGTGGTGGTGTGCTGGGAAGGCAGTATAAAGATGAAGGATGTCGCACTTCTGGACAAACTTGTTAAGAAGGCAGGCAGGCAGGTAGGGGTAAAGTTGGACAGTTTAACATCTGTGGCAGAGCAATGGGCATTAAGCAAACTCCTGTCAATCATGAAGAATCCACTGCATCGACTGAACAGTATCATCTCCAGGAAGAGGAGTAGCTTTAGTGACAGACTCCTGTCACTGTCTTGCTCCACTGACAGACTGAGGAGATCGTTCCTCCCCCACACTATGCGACTCTTCAATTCCACCCGGGGGAGTAAATGCTAACATTATTCAAAGTTATTGTCTGCTTTTACATGCATTTTTATTACTATTTAATTTAATATTGTTTTTTGTATCAGTATACTGCTGCTGGATTATGTGAATTTCACCTTGGGATTAATAAAGTATCTATCTATCTATCTATCTATCTATCTATCTATCTATCTATCTATCTATCTATCTATCTATCTAAAACTAAGAAATAATGTAGGCATGACTAAACTCTTGTGCATGTGATGTTCTTTTGAATACATTGAGTTGAATGAGCCTTAACTGTACCAGGTCTCATTATTCTTAGGCTGAAACTTTTAGTTTTTACTGAGGCACAGGCAGGCGAATTGATGTGTGTGGTCACACGGTATCAGCAGGAGGATTTGAACCCACCACATCGGGATCTGAAGTCCAAAGTTTTAACCACAGCACCTGCCTATAACTATAAAACATTCTGGCAAGCACAAATATAAGATACATATTTTGACCTGCTAATTTCAGGTGGTTGTATAAAGTCTTAAAATATCTTCAAAGATCTACTGTTTCAGTATAACATAAGTATTGAATAAACAATAATGCAAACATTAAATATACTGTACATTGTATTTGGAATTTACACGAAATCAAGATAAGAGATACACCTTTCAGATTAGGTTTACAGAAGCTACAAGAAAATGGAAAGTTGACCCATCAAACAATTTAGCGTTATCTGAAGGCTACATCTAGGTTACCAGAACGTTACTCAGTAATATTACCATAATCCTAAAATAGAAAGTTTTTTTTATCTGTTACCGGAATGTTATCTGAGACGTTACCAAATAACAAATTGGGAACCTATTAAGAAATTGCATTGTACATGTTTGGAGGCTGCCAGATTTCTTGTGCTTTGCTTCTAGGACTGTAGGGATGAGCTCAGCAAACTAGCAAATCTGTGTTGGAGGTTGCAGAGCTAGAAAATTCAGAATTGTTTTTAATAAAGGTCAAGAAAATGGAAATTCTGAACATGATGATGCTAACATGTTTATGCAGCTTAACATGTATTCCTCTTCATTTGCATCTTCATTCATAATTGCTTAATATCTGGCCTTAGTTTTCTCCCTCTTACCTAAACAAAAAGAGCAAAAACCTTTATGTAATGTGAAACAAGGTAAAAACCAAAAAATTATAAATGACATTATTTGTAAAATAAATTATAATAATATTGGCAGAGATTTTTATTAATAAAAAGAACTGTGATGATGTAGTACATTAATGTAAATGTACTGTATGATTCTGATCACTTAAAATGCATGTTAGATTATCCAGTGACCAACAGGGAATCAAAACGTAGCATTACTATTACATTAGCTGTTTACTGAGGAGATCACTGGGGTGTGTTAAATATTTTTTTTCTCACAGAAGAATCTAAGACGTTTGGCAAACAGGAAGAAACCAGATAGTTAGCTAAGCTCATTTGGCTTTACTCTAAAATGTTTATGGTATACTCTTAAAAATAATGGTGCCAGAGTAGTTCTTCAGAGCGATGCCACTGGGGAAACATTTTGGTTCCCAAATGACCCATTCACATGAAGGTGCCAGAAAGACCTGCCATTTATTGAGATCTGTAACAGACTCCATACAGTAAATAACCATGATGGTAATAGATTTGTGAAATACCTTTAGCTCTTGAATTTAAAAGGACTCTTGATGCATACAGTCACAGAGGCTAAGTCCAGTTTTTTTTTAATCTGTTAGTGTCCTGCTATAGACTGCCATACATTCAAGATCTCAGTTTTTTTCCCTACATATCAGTACCCTTTTCAAAACACAAAGAAACAACTTTATATGCAGAGTACCCCTCCCAGAATGAAATAGAGCTTTGTCAAGCAATTGTTCTATGAGGAACCACTCTGAGCACATGTGACAGACGTGAAAGGGTCTGGAGAAGCCATAGAGAACGTTATGCTGACTGTAACATTGTTCATCATGACCATTTTGGTGGTGGGTCAGTGATGGTCTGGGGAGGCATTTCCATGGAGGGACACACAAACCTCTACAGGCTAGAGAATGGCACCTTGACTGCCATTAGGTATCGGGATGAAATCCTTGGACCCATTGTCAGACCCTATATTGGTGCAGTGGGTCCTGGGTTCCTCCGGGTGCACTGACGATGACCGGCCTCATGTGGTGAGAGTATGCAGACAGTTCCTGGAGGATGAAGGAATTGATGCCATTGACTGACCTAAATCCAATAGAACACCTCTAGGACATTATGTTTTGGTCCATCCGATGTCGCCAGGTTGCACCTCATACTGTCCAGGAGCTCAGTGATGCCCAGGTCCATATCTGGGAGAAGATCCCCAGGAAACCATCCGTTGTCTCATTAGGAGCATGCCCCCCTATGACGTTGTTTGGCATGTATACAAGCATGTGGGGGCCAAGCAAACTACTGAGTATGATTCTGAGTTGTTGCAATGAAATTTTGGCATAATGGACTAGCCTGCCACATCATTTTTCACTTTGATTTTGAGGGTGTCTTTGAATTCAGCCCTCTGCAGGTTGATAATTTTCATTTCCATCAAACAATGTGGCATCCTTTCGTTCCTAATACATTACCCCAGTCCGTATCAGTATAGATATCCAGCATGATTTTTTCCCATTGAGATCTGATGTGTTTCCAAAGTGTTCCATTCATTTCCTGAGCAGTTTATATCATCTGTCTGTAACTTCGTTTAATGTTCTGTGTTCTCGGTATATACAGTAATTAAAACACTGTGTACAATCTCTTTTTTTGTCTGTATGCTATTATTTTTTGTTTCAATTAGTGTTTCACGGAATAGTGCTGAAGTTGCTCATTTACTTTCTGCCGCTGATGAAAATTGGAAACCGTCTCCAGGTTGAGTATTAATTAATCAAAAAACGACCTCCGACAGGACACTTATTGAAAGGTTATAGTATACCGCTTTGTTTGTTTTCTTATGTTTTCCCTTGTTTGCTACCTGCTCAAAAATAACACAGAAATGAACTTAGTGGCTCGTTTAAGTCCTGGAAAGAACTCTTGAGTATCTTTAAAGGTTGCGCTGTCCTCTTGCGGCGTTGCCAGGAGGTGCAGGACCCCAGTGACGTGCGGAGCGCTCGAGCAGCTGGATGGGAGGAGGAGGAGGAGGCTTGAGACACGGTGCACGACTTTGCACAGGCTCGCCGATCTGGAATTGAGATTTTTCACAGTTGTTGTCTACAGCGGATCAGCAAGAAAAAGAGAAATGTGTCCACATGAGCCAAATGATAACTGCTTCATCTTATAGATAAGAAGAAGTACAGGATTCAAAAACACTGGAAAGGACCTCTTCGAAAAATGACGTTTAAACTTGAATACAGTTTTAAAACATGGGAATTTTAAATCCAAGTTGCATTACACTGCAGTTTTGTGATTCTAAACTGTGGCTCTTCAAATTGCAATATGTTTGCACAGAAGATGCTGGTACTCGCAAGCCGACGGGCGCCGTAAAAGACGTGCATCAACCCCGACAACCGAGCATCATTTTCAAAGATGAATTCCTCTTTTTCCAAAAAGTGAGTGAATGCTGTTTGCGCGTTTGAACTAACGAGTGATTTTCGTTTCCCTTCTCGTGTATGGATTTTCAAAGATGACTTTTTCTGATTTGATTAACAAGAGCTTCAATGGAAACTTTTCACGAGTCACGGCTACTCAGCTCCCTTTCGATCAGCCTTTGGCAAACTGCAGTAGCAACAATTCTACGAAGCTCATCCTGAACTCTCAGGCGATTGGCGTGGGAATTTTCCTAGCAGTCTTCATTTTGTTCGCGATAGTCGGGAACATTTTGGTGATACTGTCAGTGGTCTGCAACAGACATTTACAGACTGTGACAAACTACTTCATCATAAACCTCGCGATTGCAGACTTGCTCCTAAGCACTATAGTCCTTCCCTTTTCTGCCTCTTTAGAGGTTTTGGGATTTTGGGTCTTTGGAAGGATATTTTGCAACATCTGGGCTGCTGTTGATGTTCTTTGCTGCACTGCATCTATTATGAGTTTGTGCGTAATATCAATTGACAGGTACATTGGAGTAAAATATTCCCTGAAATATCCAACTATTATGACCGAGAGGAAAGCCGTCGTGATTCTTATTGTTGTGTGGGTGTCCTCCATGGTAATCTCAATCGGTCCTCTTTTAGGATGGAAGGAACCCCCGCCCCTGGACGAAAGCATATGCAGAATTACTGAAGAACCTGGCTATGCGCTCTTTTCATCTTTATTCTCTTTCTATCTCCCTTTAATGGTGATCCTAGCCATGTATTTCAGAATTTACATTGTAGCCAGGAGGACTACTAAAAGTCTGGAAGCAGGGGTGAAAAAAGAGCGCAACAAGTCAATAGAAGTGGTCCTTCGAATCCACTGTAGGAGCGTACTGGAAGAGGCGGCGGCGAACAGCTCCAAAAGCAAGTGCCACCCTTTCCGTAGCTCACTGTCTGTGCGTCTTCTCAAATTTTCAAGGGAAAAGAAAGCTGCTAAGACCCTGGCCATTGTGGTCGGAGTGTTCATTCTGTGCTGGTTGCCCTTCTTCTTTGTGTTGCCACTGGGTATGTATATTGGGCTTTACTGACCGTTGGATACTGACCGTTATGGAAAAGGCAGTTTTTTTTTTGTTTTTTTTTTTTACCGGGGAAATGATTGTTTTTCGGTATCTTTCTGCATGTTCACGCTCATTCTATAATATAATTGTAATCATTTGCTAATCATAAAGCTACTGTATGTACAATGCCAATTGCACCTTACGCACACATTATTTACGTGCAGCTGCAGGTGAATGACACTTTAATCCCGACCAGTTCGTATCTCAGTTCCTCCCACCATGTGGGTAACGATTACGTGCAGCAGTCACAGCTGCCACCTTTCCAGTGAAAATCTCCTCCTTTGCGGAGTTTTTCTGAGATCTCTCGAGGTTCGCGATTGACTAACCCTTACATTTATATTTCATGTCAGCAAAAACAAATTTTACAAAATGAGAAAAAAGTACTAGACGAAACCGTCCAGATTTTCCCAAGCTTGAGAGATAAAGTAATTTCAATGGAAAACGAGACTTCGTGTTTAACAGCGTACTCTTGACAGAAATGACACTTGAAAGTACAGTATAAGTTTCTTTTCTAACATCGAGCACTAACATAAGCTAATGGGGTTTTCTTTTTCCGAAAGCTGCTAATTCGGAAAAGCGTCTTTAAAGTAACCAACCTGTGGCGACTATTCATATTAGATAAAATTAACATCTGTTTAGCAGTTACCCTTAAATGACTACATTCTCCTAGCCCAGGAGTCAGTTCAGGCTATCGCTTAATTTATTTTTAATAAAGTAAGATTCAAATGATTCTGTATATTGTAAGAGAACGTTTCATTTTGTATTAATTTATTCCGCCACATTATCATTAAAATATTGAAAGCAGTCGTTGTGAGATCAGCTGTGCACAATCAGGCCTTTTGCGCTTCGCATAACGATAATTAATTCTCACATAAAAAGAAAATATAATTTAGAAGAAAAACGTCATCACCACAGAACAGCGGCATAACATACTAATGGTCTTAGACAAGTCATGGGTTATTATGATGATGATGATCATTAACAAGGCAGCACGGTAGCTTACTGGTTGAGGCTGCTGATGCTTCACTGGCAGATCGTCTAGATGTAAGTCGCGCGCCCGTTCACTGCCCTTACGGAGTTTTCATGTTTTCCTTTTGTTTCCATGGGTCTTCCTCCGAGTATTCCTCTTTTCCTCCCAAATACTCAAAGACGTCAATGCCAGGTTACTTCAAACTGGCTCCGCGTAACTGTGCACTCTGACAAACTGGCATCCTGTCTTACCTTGCGCCAGACACCGGCTGTCCGCAACACTAAATAAGATTAAAGGAGTTTTCAGAATATTATAATATATATTTACATTAAAATTCTGAAAAAATACATATACATATACAAATACAGAGAAAAAAAAATCGAAACAACAGAAATGTGACTGAACTGCGCTGGATAAACATTAATAAATAATTTATTATGCAAAACAACTTTCGTGACCATTCATCGTTATTCATGTACTGGCTTGAATGCACGCAGGTAATTAGAACTGAGTGATATAGACTACTTTCCACAATCCAATTGATACATTAATTAATGTTTCTACATAAACAAATAAATCTATGCCAAAAGCACTTTATAAAAACCTTGAGTCAATTATTTGAATTACATGTTTGACTATCTTACTGCAAATGTGATGAGATTACATATATTAAAGCCAATAAAAGACTCAATTAAGGTGTGGATGTTATCACTAATTGAAAGAATGCTAAGAGACAAGTTTCATTATTCTAAAATGATAGACATTTTTCGCAAATGTGGCACTGGAAGTTTTCAGAGTTGTCCATTTCAGACAGTTGAAAGACCCAGTTACTAGTTAATTGGAGTTAAGTAGCTTTTGGGCCTTTAAATATCAGATTTTTTAAATATGACAATCAATTTTTATAATTACACTTATGTAAGTAAAAATAATAAATAAATAAATAAATAGAACAGCCAATTGCTATTTCAGAGAAAAACATAAATAAAACTTCCTCCACTTCCTTTCCCTCAATAGACAATGTAATATATCATTGTAATTAATATAGAGTAGGTCTGCTACTCACACTAGTATATTCTAATCTGGCACAGTCACATTTGATTTCTAAATATACGTGACTTCATAAACTGGTATGGGTTTTAAAAGAAGGTAGCTCTTACTCCATTAGAGAATAAAACATTAAGGGTATGTGTGATACACAGAGTTGGAAATCCCTTGAGGCTTTTGTCTCTTTCCTTTAGCAATTAGTAACTAACTACTGTATTAATGCAGGGTGTTACACTTACCAGGCTTTTGAAATGATGTTGTGCTCAGACATTTTATGTCAGAAGTCGTTTTGATGGCATTTTTGCTTTCACTACATTAGTGGTTCTCTAATTTAGTCCTAGTGGTTGCCTGGTGGCTACAGATTTTTGTTCCTTGCAATTTCACAAATAGCAAGTCATTTTTACCTTTAATTGAATGTTCTGTTTGATTAGCTGACTTTTTTTTTGCTCCTCTTTTTTGCATTTTAAAAAGAGTGAGGTTTCCATTTGTTATTTTCTTTTTCATTAATTTTTTTTTTGGCATTTGCTGCCTTAATTATAACTCAATACTGAGAAGTTTATGATGAACAGAGCAGATACCAATGTGCACAATACTAAAAGCTAAAGGGTTAAGGCTACTTCAGTGATTATTGACAAATAACCAAAACATTAAAAAGAACAACATATTAAAAAGCAAAAATTTCTTACATGTATAACACTCATTTCATTCAATAAAAGTGGGAAATAGCATCTTGTTTAATAAAGGTATAGGAGAACAACTACACGAAGATATAGATTGGGAGAAAGACTGACAGGCACAGGATGTGCTCAGGTTGAACTTGAGTACCAATAGGTCATCTATAGGCCAAGCTAATAAAATGAGGGTTTTGGAAACAACTTCACCAAAAGTGATTTGTTATCTTTTAGATGTTATACTGCATTTCTTCTCTTAAACATATAAAATGAATTATTTATTTTTATAATACAAATTACCTTCTTGAAAGTCACTATATAGTATAAAGATTGACTGACATATTGCAGTCAAGGAGGACGAAAGTGGGTCTTATGTACTTTACAATTAAAACTTGATACGTTCTAGTAAAAACCATTGCATGTACTGCATTGTGAATTGCCTACAACACACAAATACTTAGCATATAATGTACACTCTTAAATACAAGGAGTACTCTTATATGGCCGCTTTATCTGTTTGGGTAGTGGCCTTACAAATCCCCAACAGGAAGATCTTCACGTTTTAGAGAGTTGTGATTTACTGTTAATTTTAAATTCATATACTTAATACTTCTGTGTATTTTCTTGCAATAAATGTTTTATTGTTGCCAGTTAAAGTTGCTACATTCACAAAAAAAGTACTGTTTTAAAATAAAAAGTTTTAGGCAAGAGTCGCCTTAAGAAAAGACAGCTAATCTGTAGGTAACTTGGTCAAGTCTTTACCTATTTTTAAAATATCACTGAATTAAATTTTGAAACCAAAATGTTCATTTTAACCATCTTTCTTGGTAACCTGTTTCAAATATTTAGATTTTTCTGTGCAAAGAATTATTTCCTAACATATAAGTCAAATTTTCCTTAATTTTTTTATATGCCCCTCAGCCCTTACTGAAAACGTTTTAAAAAGTAACAGCGAACATCTACCTTTTTAATTCCATTGATTAATTTAAACAGTGCTATCATGTCTCCTGTTAATCTTCAGTTGCTTGAACAAAATGGAATTACAGTAAATTCTCTGTGTTTACTCATAACTCATTCTTTGCAGTAATGGAATAGTTCAAGATGTCCTTCACTAGAATTGTCTCTGTTTGTTTGTGTGATATTTAACCAAGAGTGTATACACTATTTCTGAAGTGAATTAATAAGTTAATAAACTCTGTTAGTTTTGTTTGTTGTTATATACAGAATAATGCAATTTAGGTTAGTCTTATATAGTGCAGGGTCAGTTCACAAGTAAAATGCGATTACAAACTGTACAAATGACTATTTACATAGTTCATATACTTAAAGACACAGATTTATTTAAACAAACCATAAAATAAAGCAGTTTTAAACTGATTAACATACTGTAAGTGAAACCTTCTAATATAATTTCCCATCAGCATTATTATTGAGCTACTAGGCTGACCTGCCTTTTAAGGCGACCGACTTTTAAGTTGACCACTTCTTAAGGCAATTCAATATGTAGATCAATTTGATATTTTATACAAACTCATTAATTTGGTTATATTGCATTTGAGCGGTATTACTTTAATACTCGTAGTTTCTGTTATTTTTGTAATGAAATTTAAACTTTTTTTCTATATTGAGGTCGCCCTTTTGAACCCCCCTGATATTTACTACGCGGTGAGGCATTTGTACTCCATCAACATTAATTATTTCCAGAGACATAATTTTGTCGATTTTTCCAGCGCATCGCGCACAAGAGCAAGGGAACGATGGGAGCACCAGAACTCTGCTCACATCATGTCGCTTCGTTCCGCAAGCTGCTAGTAGTAAGTCTGTGATAAATGGAATACCACTACGCTTTCCACTCACAGGTCGGAAGGACAATCCCAACCGCTTTTATATAGTAAGAAAGAAGATATCGCACAGTCTGGAGTAGAAAATCATCTGTTACCTGGAAAAACGAAACTACAAATCCCATCGTGCATTGCAAAATGGACAGGGCGTGTGTGAAACTCCACGCCTGCGTAGCACTCATGGGATGGAAGGACAATCCCGACCGCTTTTATATAGAAGGATGGTCAGTTGACAATTTTACAATGCAATGATAACTTGCATTCTTCTCCCTTTTAAACAGTAATTAAAGTGTAACAAAAAACTGACAGCTTAAATATTTAACAGATTAAGAGAAATGAAATTATAACTGTATACATTATTAGGATAAAACAATGATCATATGGAGTATTATGAGATGTCATTGAAGACTTTTATTAAGTTGGGAAAAATCAGTTTATGTCTTCCCAATGCAATATACCTCATGAAACAATGCCTCACCAGCCTAACATAAAATTGCCCAATTTGCGATATGACTGGAAAATAAACTTTCTATTGTATATATACAGGGCTATTCAAAATGAAACAGCAGATTTGAAAAATGTATTTCAAACAAACTGTATAAGACAGAAACCCATTTCGCACATCACTGGGTAGAGGAAAGTTCAAAGTTTGGTCCTATAGTCCTTGAGGTTGCACGCACTCAACATGAGCACCACGTGTAGTGTGACAAACATCAAAACGGCAGACCACACACGAGTCAACTGATCCCTAGTTAATGAATTCACAGCTTCCTCAATTCGATGTCGCAAATCTTAAAAAGATTAGCGGGCATAAGAAGAACAAACACTAGATAAATATCACAGGGGGCCATAGACGATGAGCAAGATCTTGCTGACCACCTCTTCCAATCCATCGCCCTGGAATCAGGTAACGCCGGACCACCAAATGCAAATGAGGCGGGGCACCATCTTGCATGAAAATGAAGTCATTCAAATCTTCTTGAAGTTGGGGAAACAACCAGTTTTGTATCATGTCCAGGTATGAAAATCCAGTTACAGTTTGCTCTGCAAAAAAGAAAGGTCCATAAACTTTGATTGCAGAAGTGGCACAAAACACATTTACCTTCAGTGATTTCTCTTGTGGTGTTGTCACCATTTTACTGTAAATGAGAAACAGCGCTCAGTGGCATTCACTGGTACTGTTAGGCGGGATTTTATACTTTGAACTTTCCTCTATCCAGTGATGTGTGGAATGTGTTTCTGTCTTGTACAGTTTGTTTGAAATAAATTTTTGAAATCTGCTCATTTATTTTGAATAGCCCCGTATATAGAAAATGCGAAGTGATTTTGAAGAAATATCTGTTACTTGAGATACACTAAAAAGGAAAGCCATTAACAAGCCTTTTGATTAGGGAACTTACTGTATTCGATAGTTACTGAATAAGAGAGTCAAAATGTGAACATGATGGCCATTTTTATACCACACCCATTGATGTAAATGGCAGCATGTTTAAATGATAGAATTGAAGTTGCTGTCAGGTCTCCACAGTGCCAGGTCTTTTCCCCGATCTTCAGAAGAATTACTAATTATTGCTGGTGAACACATCTGTAAAGGTTTTGCCTTTGAAATATGAAATGCAAGATGTGTCTAGCCATAGTGCATCTGATTTAGTTGGGTTTCAGTTGTTCCTATGATTACATCAAATTTGTCATTCTAGAAGACCGATTTACCTTAATCCATCATCTTAAAACTTAGCCTCTATAATCACAAAGCAGAAACTACACGAAAAAAATTCTCAATTGAAAGAAAAAAAAATCACAAACTTTTTTCATTTATTTACCTGTTTTATGAGGTCAAAAGAATTCCAATGAAATTAGGTTAAACATCCTTGCACATTGTTCTGTGTAATCCAGGACTAAAACATTGGAGGAATGCATGTAGTCCTGGGATTCCCGTGTTCAAGAAAACACAGAGGGTTTCCTGCTGTCAGTTGACATAAACTGAGCTGTTCCAGTCAGAAAATCGACAATCCTATTGCTTAGAGTCTAAGCTGACAGGAATGCTGAGGCTGATGTGTGCCATTACCAGTCCACTCAAACACTTCATTATAACTGATGTATAGTAAGTGCTACTGGACATTAGTCACTGAGGCAGGTCAACATATTTTTCATTGTAACTGTTACTAATATGCTTTACTCAGGGGAGACTGAGAGAAGAGAAAAAGTAAACATGTACATCAACACAGCAGCCAGCTTATCTATGCAGGTTTTCAGAACATGGCCAGGGATGCTGCCTGGACCTGTGAGTTTGTGTTTTCTGTTAGTAGGAGGAAACCCTCGTGGTAGCCATCTGAACACGGAAAACAAAAGGAGCAGAAGATACAAAAATATTTCATATCTCCATGCATCCAACCATCCATTTTCCTAACCCACTTAACTAGGACAGGATCACAAGGCAAATCAGGAGCAACAGCTGGACAATGATCAACACCAGTCCATCACAGAATATACACATACACACACAACACAAATACTCGCACACACACGCTGAGGCAATTGAGCAATACCAGTTCACCTAACCCGTTATTCACAGGAATTCAATGTAAACCTTTATTCCTTTTAGAGAAACTGGGTTATTGGTCTCAGAGAAAGCTACATAACAGACATGAGTAACCCGATTATTTGGCCATGTAAACCCTTAACCTGGGTTACCTTTGTGTCTGTGGACTGTGGGAGAAATAAGTAGTTATCCTCAAAAGTGCTCCTAGCTTAATATACATTAAGTAAAACTCTTTTGGGTTTTACTCTTATAGCACTTAATGTAAAAGAATATCCTTTTACCTCTTTTGTTCAGTACACATTGATTAATCAGCATTTATATGCACACACAAAACTGGGATAAGGAGAGTAACTTGGTTTCTTAAAAACACCCATTTATAAGCTTAAGCACTTATCTGGTGTGCTCCTTTGGCAAAATGCTGCACCGTCATTCAGCTGCGCAAACAAGAGTTCAATGACATCATTGGCCACCATAAATCCAAAAACAAGTAAGAAACCTGTGGTGATTTTCATGTGTTTTATAAATACATTTAATCTTTCATGTGCTTTGAATTCAATTACATCCATTTACATCCTTGACCTCCCAGTATAGACACTGCCCATTGCATCACCTAATCAGACTGTTTCAACGTATGTATAGCAAATAGCAGGACTGAAACTAAAGAGACACTTTAGTAGTATGTTTCTGTTACCGAACTGCACACAGCACGCTCTTCTGTTTGGCTGTATGATTGAGCTCTGCAAAGGAGCGGCATACCGGTATGTTTGCTTCTTGACTTACACTGTGCTGCTAGGATAATAACAATGCAAGTATTTTTACCACAGTAAAATAAGTATTGTGTTAGATTATTGATTACTTTAAAAAGTAATCAAACTAAATATGTAACTTTAAACTCATCAACATTAACTTACCAATTTTTGAAATACTTAATACAGGAGAAGGAATAATGTGATTGCCAAAGCATTTCCTCAGGAATTGTATCTTGTGGATGCTTCTAACCTGTGGCTGCTGAAAGCGTGTGCAAAGCAAAAAATCCTTAACTATAACCAGGTTAATGGTTTAAAAGGCCAGTAATCAGGTTACTTATGTCTATTACCCAATTTTCTCTGACACCAGTAACCTGGATTCTCTAACAGATATAAGGATTTAGAAATCAGGTTTCTGTGAATAACCGGGATATTAAAGCACATATAAACATGCTGAGTGACTGGTCCAGTGGGATTCTCATGTGTTTTTTTAAGGCATACTTTCTACTTTCAAACCCCAATTTCTCAAGATTTGTATAAAGAATTGATGGCATTTGCCCGTAATTATAAGCGTTAGCTCAATAAGAGGAAAATGTAGAAGCTGGGGATAGCCGATTTAACAACTTAGTTATTTCTAACAATTTCTTCTTTTTGCAGAGGATCTATAAATACATGACTCTATAAATGCATGGTAAAGGTTTAGATATAAAAACAGTAGCTTCTTGAGGACTCAAGGATAAATATTGTTTGTTTCTTTTGAGTATTTTCATCTTAGTAGAATATCTCTCTATAATAAACAAATCGTTTATTGTGGTCTGAATATTACCTCTGCAGAAAGAATATAGTTTTCTATTTCATACTATTTATTTGTTTCTCCTCTGGCAGTTCTTAACATGATTAACCTCTTTTTTTGGCACTTTTCTTAGAGCTATTATAGTAGGTTTCGTGCAGGCCTATTACAAAATGTAAAAGGGTATAAGAGTATGAGAAATATCACGTTGCACAATCAAGAGCCAAAAAACTGTTAATTTTAAACAAACTGCCGTAAGCTTGATTGGAAAAGAATACCCTAGGGGCCAAATTCACATCAGGAAGAAGTGCACATTCACATGAGTTCCTTAAGATACAAGGCTGGATTAAGAGTATTCAGTAAATGAATGAATGGATAGATAGATTTAATATACTAGCTTTTTCCAAGCATTTTGACAGGACTGCTCTTTTCTATGATTTTGGTAAAATTCTGTTTCTGAATTCTGCCTTAATTAGAACAGAATCTTATTAATATTATCTCTTGGAGATACTTTAATCTCACATACTGTCAGAAGAGTTTACAATAATTAGTTATGAATTCCCTATTGTTGCTGTCCCCTATATATGTTTGTTTTCTATTTTACATTTATATTTACAGTATATATATATATATATATATATATATATATATATATATATATATATATATATATATATAATATAAAGTTATCTATGATTATGAAATATCAGTGGTCCTCCTGATGTTATTATAAACATGTTGTATAGCTTGGCGGCATGATGGTTAGTACCGCTACTCTACCATAACACAATTCTCATATTAAATATGCAATACATCATAGTTACATATATAGGAATCTTTGTGATTGTATCAGTCTAAAGCCATTCTGCCATCTATTTACTTAACTCATGTAGTATAATTATTGGGTCATAGAGGCTATCCCAGCATCATTGCCTGCGTGGTGAAGTTATGCAAATCCATTTTAAAAATATGATTTTTAATCCTTTAAAGGTATTGTGCATAGCTCAAAAATTATATTAATTAATAAAAAGGCTACCAATTACTTTGTACTTTTTTAAAGAAAATGTACAAATTGTCTGCCACCCATCTTAAGTTAACTTTTCTATAAAATGTGGTCTTTTGTGAGATAACTGGGGCTCAGAACTGTTTGTTATTGACTGCCTGCCTAACACTTTTCAGAGCTTTTCTGAACATTGAACTATGGCAAAACACATGCTTAGCACAGAAATTTTTGGCATGGCAGCAGTCTTCAATAATTTGACATGACAACAGTAGTTTATAATTAGCTGTACTTTACTTTCCAACATGGATTTCAGTAGAATGTTATATTATAGTTTACCTGTGAATATATGTTTTCTATTGGAGGAATAAATTAAATCTCAGTTTTCATTTCCTAACATCATTTTCTTAATAACAACTGTTTTCCTTATATAGCTTGCTTACTCCTTGGTATGCACTTTTGAAAATTAACAAGAGAAAAAGAAATTTACCATGAAGCTGAACAGTTCAAACTATAAAGACAATGTACTGATCTGTCGTGTGAAGCTAGGTCTGGGAAATATGAATGTGATAATTAGGTTCTCTTGAGAACTAATGATCACATAAGTTGAAAAAGGCCTACAGAAATGTTTGAAATTCTTTTGAAAATTATTTCCTTTCAGTGATCAGTGAACAGTTGACATTTACAATTAATGCTGTTAATAACATGGTTTAGGTTCAGTGAGATAAACTGCTGTTTACGAGTGTATAATGATCATACACTTGTTGATTTTGATTCATGATTTGTGTTTTCTAGTAATGGCATTCATTTGTATACAGTGTTCTATAAATTGAATAAATGTTAAAAAATTATTGTAGATTTTGCATTTGTGTTTTTACCTGGTGAAATCTTTTAAATAAATATTTATAGAATAATACTACATATAGAGTATAAAGTAGTCAAAGCTTAGATGACAATTTTAAATCATTTTTGTTTCATAATAAGATTTTTATATATTATAATCACCAGACTTTCCACTGAGTCTATATTGTAGAACAGGGGTACTCAATTACAGTCCTGGAGATCCACAGTGGGTGTAGGTTTTCATCCCATTCTGTTTCGTAATTAGAAGTCAGGCCTAGAAGATTATGAAACTTGTTATTTAATTATATGACTTGTTAGTGATTTCAGTCTTTCAAAATTATTTTTTATCAAATTGTAGATTTTCATTTTCTGAGAACATTATCCATATGTTTTGTGATCCAGAACAGATTTGTACCTCATAGCTCTTTCCTTTTATCACGTTTATTTTAAAACATTGTAATAACACATATGCTGCATTAAATTTATACAGAGGTTTAAATGGAAGCACATTAGTATGTTGGCAGCAGTGTTGTGCAGTGGTTGAGGCTTTGGACTGCTAGGAAAGTGTCACCCTGAGCAAGTCACATCACCCGTCTGTGTTCTAATTGGGTAAAGAAAAGAAATGTAGCCAATTGTATCTCAAATGTTCAAAGCTGTTTTGGGTAAAGGTGTTGACCAAATAAATAAATGTAAATGAGCTGGAGACCTGGTGGTTCTCTTTGTCATTTTCAACTGTGTTTTCGTAGTGAAATAACAGTCTGAAAAGTAAAGGGTTTTTGGGACACCAACCAGGTTGCTTCTTTTATTTGTCGTCAGATGAAATGAAACAAATTAGAAAAGAAAGTAAAATGTACAGCTTTGCGCTAGTCCCCAAACCGATGTTTCTCATCAATATTTTTTTCCTTTTTATTAATTTTATATCCATACAAAGCAATCAAGTTTTTACAAAAGAAAAACTGAGTTAAGAACAGATCGATCCCCACCCCTGAGAGAGAGAGCAAGCCAAACGGCGTGAAATTTAAGGCTTGTAAACATACCTAAATTAATAAATTCTCTGTGCTTTTTGAGCTTATTTTAAAATAATACTGATTAGATCCTGCCATGTTTTGAAAAAAGTCTGTACGGATCTTCTAACTGAATATTTTTATTAATTTTTTACAATTTCAAAAAGTATAACACATCGGCTTCCCACTGACTTTAAAGAGGAGAGTTTGGGTTCTTCCAGTTTATCAGAATAAGTCTGAATGCCAAAAGTGTAGTGAATACAATCACAATTTGTTTGTCCTTCTCCACTTTAAGCCCCTCTGGAAGAACCCCAAACACAGCTGTTAATGGGTTAGGAGAGCTTGTGAGTCCAAGGCTGTCTGAAAGGTAATTAAAAATTTTTGTCCAGAATAATGTTAATTTGGTGCAGGCCCAGAACATGTGACCCAGTGAGGCTGGGACTTGGTTGCAACGTTCGCAGGTTGGATCATGCCCTGGAAACATTTTGGAGAGTTTTAGTCGAGACAGATGTGCTCGATATATAATTTTGAGTTGTATAATTGGATGCTTTGTGCAAATGGAGCTTGAGTGAATTCTCTGCATTGCTACTTTCCACTCCTTTTCTGATATATTAATTGATAGATCTTTTTCACTGTGTCCTCTTCAATCTTTGAAAGGGTGGGATTGTAAAATGTTTTTTTTATATTGTAGAGATGAAGTCTAAATCCTTGAGATTGAGCAATATTTTTTCCAGCATAGATGAGGGTACAAGATGAATAAAATCTGGAAAGTTCTGTTTAAAAAAGTTCCTGATTTAAAGATAGTGAAAGAAATGTGTAGCTAGAATGTTAAATTTGGAATGTAATTGTTCATAGGATGCAAAGACGTTGTCTATATAAAGATCTCTAAGAAAGTTAATTCCTTTTTTTTTTTTTACCGTGTCCTGTTCGGCTGTGAAGCAATCAGAATTGATGTCTGAATGCTGGCGACTAGCCTTACAGTTTTTCTCTCAGGTGGAGCGTTACAGCTTCTGCTGACGTCATGCCTGATACCAAAACTTTATTAAAAAATATTTTTAGATGTTTTTAAGATTCGAACCGGACACGGAGACAAAAGTGAAAGAAAAAGAAGAGAGAGAAGGAAGAGATGGAGGTAAAGGGGGGGGGTTTCGTATAGAATAAACAATAAATGAACCAGAATCCGCTTCTAGACCTGCAGAAAGAGGGGGGAAACAAAAAACCACAAGACAAAAACATTGCTGCATCAGCTACATGAAGATATATAAAAGTAAAAATGTTTGCTGACAATCATACAGTAATTATTACTGAGGCATTTAAGGCCACCACAACCTTAGATCATGTGCTGAAGATGTCCAAGTCATACTTATGAAATCACCATGTGAGCACCTGTGTGTGCACGCGCTTGTATGTGTAAGGTTTCTCTATAGGAGCATCCAATAGTGAGTGTGAAGGGCCACAGACCTGCCCCCAAAACGTCGGAAGATGGAGGGAGTTCCAAGCCCAGAGATCCAGAGGTCACCCCAGAGCGGAGACCCCAGGGAGGCCGTCACCAGAGAAGCCCCAACCCCCACCCGAGAGGCGCAGAGGATCACCCCGGGGGTCACAACCAGCAGCCGGCAGAGTCCCGGGAGATATCAACGGCAAGCCCTCAGGCCCGCCGCAGCCGCTCTCCCCCGAGTCGGCCGGGCCCGGAACCCAGCAGCCCGGGACCCGAGGCGACCCACCCGCCGAGGATCCAACAGAGCCCAGGGAACCAGATCCCACCAGGCAGCCACCGGGAGCGACCAGACAGATGCTTAAGGCAGGGGGAGGGTAGGCAAAGATGTTGTAGTATTGCCAGATGTCCCAGGAGAGGGGAGGAGTCCAAAACCCCACCTGACATATACAGTCACACACAAACACAGTCATACACTCCCTCCCTCATGCTCTCACATACACATACAACCCAAGACTTACAAGGATGTACGCCAGACACCCATTCACACTCCCACACACACCCTACCTAACTCTGGTCCCGGTGCTGCCGTACCTGAGGTACAGCCATTCCTGGACGTCAGAGTTAGCCCCGTTCCGCAGGGGTAATAGTGAGCAGGCACCCCCATCCAACGTAGAGCAAAGCAACCCACCACTCCAGACCACAGGCAGACGGCCAGCTCCCACTCCTAGCCTCCAGCCCGGCAGCTAACTGAGAACAGAGTGTGATAAGACCTCTAGTCTCCCTCCGCCTGCTCTAATGTAGTGTTGGTGTGTGCTGATAAGGTGCATTTTGTGGTTGGGGGGGCGCAGGCAGTGCCGGCACCATGTGGCCTACACCAGCTGATGCCAACACACAGCCCCACCTCCCCCCCAAAACTCTCCGTGACTAGGTGCAGTTTAAAATTGGAAGTGGACACCGGCACTCGGAGTGAGGCTGAAATTTCCCCCCACCGGATGCCGTTGAGTGTGCCCACTCCCAAGGCCCTAAGTGTGCATTTGTGTGGAATGTTTTTGTGGAAGTGTTTAATGTGCAAATAAAATTGGGGTGTAGGCTGCCACAGGACTGCGGAACGGGATCCATACCCGCACCCCCTGACTTACCCACACCCCAAGGCCCTATGTGCATGTTTGTGTGATGATGTGAAGGAGCAGGAGGAGGGAAATGTCTGAGGATGGGGAGGAACGGCTGAGGGGCCTGAGCCCTCCAGGGAGCCAGCTCCCCTACTGGCCCCAATAGGCACCTCCGTTCCCAAAATCCACCCGGGCACGGAGGCCCCAGCCTATCTAGCCATGGCCCGAAGCAGCAGCATCACAGAGCCCCACGGAGTCTGAGGCCACCAACCCACACCACCCCAGCAGAATATTTACTCCCATCCCCACATTTACTCAACATTCAGATTAAGTAAGACATAAGACACCCAGGATAAAGCTGGATCCTCCCCTCCCGGACATCCCTCCCCATGGTGGAACTGCCGCGTTCCGCCCTCTTCCCGCAGCGTACATGCCAGGACCCAATCCCCAAGGCCCCACCCATATCCCCATCCGGGACGGCCGCCCCAAACCCTAAGCCACCAGGCCCACACCCAGACCAACCCAGGGGCATTGCCGGCCACTAGGCAGCGACCGCAGCCACCGTCAAGACCCCCCTAAGGCCCTACACACAACCACCAGAAGCCCACCCCCGGAGGTAACCCAAGCACCACCAGAGTCGGGCAGCAGCCCCCAGCCCAAGACCCCCCTAGTGAACCCACCCCAGGGATCCTCCAGATACTCCAAGCTCAGACTCTCCACCACATCAACCACAGCATCCCGCAGGACCATATCAATGACCCTCCATCATCGCTATGTGATGGAACCGATCAAAGGAGCCCAGAGAGATTGATTTGAAGTGGAGGCAGAGGCTGTCTCAAGTGTAATATGATCCAATAAAAGATTTCTATACTGGTTAATGCAAAGATTATCTTTGTTTTTCCAGTTTATGAGGATAGTTTTCTTAGCGATGCATATGGCAGTGAGAACCACGTGAACCAAATTTGTTTCAATCGGGACATCCTCTAGGTTCCCCAGCAAGCAAAATGAGGGGGAAGTTGGGATATCACATTTCAGACACTTTGACAGGTCTTCACATACTCTATACCAGAATCCTGAACAGGTGGACATGACCACAGTGCGTGGATATAACTGTCAGGAATGTTGTCTGTGCAGTGTGTGCAGGTGTCAGATGGCACAAATCCCATCCTGAACATCCGATGACCTGTATAGTGTACTCTGTGTAGAATTTTGTATTGAATTAGTTGTAAATTGGGGTTTCTGATCGTTTTAAAAGTTTTTAAACAGGTTTGGGACCAGAAAGTCTGATCAAAGCTAACTAATAGATCCTCCTCCCATTTGCCTATAGGAATTGCTATTGTATCATCTATTTTGGTCAATGTTTTATATACTTTAGACAGTAATTTGGGGTGTTTGAGATTACAGAAGTCTAATACCCTTGATGGTGTTTGTAATTCTACTTTAAGCTTAAATTTTTCTTTAACTACTGATTTAATTTGGAGATATTCTAAAATCTATTCTTGTCTATCCCAAATTGGGAGACTATTCTGTTAAATGGAATGAAATCCAATCCTTCAACTATGTGTTCCATGTATAGAATTCCTTTACTTTTCCAGTATGGGAGGTTCATCATTTTATTGTTTTGCAATATGTCAGGATTATTCCAGATGGGTGTGTCTGCATGGAATTAGTGAAGACTCCGTCATTTTTAGATATTCCCACCATGCTGTCAGTGAGGTACTGATATTAATACTTTTAAAGCTTTCATGCTTTCTTATTTTTGAGCTAATAAACGGTAGGTCCGAAAGCTCTATAGTATTGCAAAGTGTCTGTTCTACATCTAACCAGGACTCATCCAGCGGGTTATGTTGCAACCATCTTGGTATATATTGGAGCCTGTTGGTTAAGAAATAATGATAGAAGTTGGGTAGATCCAACCCTCCTCTATCTTTGGTCTTCTGTAGTGTTTTTAAGCTAATTCGTGGAGGTTTATCCTTCCAAAGGAATTTAGTGATGGAGGAGTCCAGGGATCTAAACCAATCAGATGATGGCTTGTTTGGGATCATAGAAAATAAGTAATTGATTCTTGGTAAAACCATCATTTTAATTGTGGCAACCCTCCCCATAAGTGATATCGGTAAGGATTTCCATCTAGCAAGATCATCTTCCACTTTCTTTAATAGTGGGATGTAGTTTAGTTTAGTTAGATCTGCCAGCCTGGGAGACACATGAATGCCCAGGTATGTAATATTCCCTGATTCCAATTGTGTATTAAGGGAATTGACAAAAGAGAAATTAATTGGAAGAACTGTGGATTTTAACCAGTTTATTGAATAATCTGAAACTCTTGAAAAGGAGTTTATTAGTTCAATTGCCTGGGAGAGAGAGGATTGAGAATTCTGAAGATAAAGTAACACGTCATCTGCATAAAGACTGATTTTATGTTCTATGTTCTTACACTTTATGCCTTTAATAACTGTAGTTTGCCTGATTGCTGCTGCTAGTGGTTCAATAAAGATAGCAAATAGCGAGGGAGAGAGGGCATCCCTGCCTGGTCCCCCTCTGAAGACAGAAGCGATCTGATGTTTGGTCATTTGTCCTGACGCATGCTGTTGGTGAACTGTATAAAATTTTTAACCAGTTTATGAAGAAGTTTCCAAAACCAAATTTATGTAAAGTTGCAAATAAGAACTTCCAGTTAACTCTATCAAAAGCCTTTTCTGCATCGAGAGATAATATACTGGTTTCCATGTTTCTGCTATAAGAAAAGTCTATTAAGTTGAGTAATCTACGTGAATTTGTGGATGAATGTCTCCCCTTAATGAAACCAGTTTGGTCTGGATGTATTATGAAAGGGGTTACCTTCTCTAATCTTTTTGCAAGGGCTTTACAAATTATTTTCAGGTCAACATTAATAAGAGAAATTGGGCGATAGCTGGTAGGAAATATAGGATCTTTGCCTGGTTTTAACAGGAGACTAATGTTGGCTGAATTCATGTTTGGCTGTAGTCTACCATTTTCTTGTATTTCACACATCATTCTGAAGAATGTTGGCGCCAGAATGATCCAGAATTCTTTGTAGAACTCTGCTGGAAACCCATCTGGACCTGGAGCCTTCCTATTAGGCATGGAGTTAAGAGCTTCCTGAAGCTCATCTGATGTTAATGGCGAGTCCAGGACTGTAGCTTGGCTATCTGATAATTTAGGAAGTATTATCCTGTCTAGAAACTCATTGATCTCATTATCTGATGGGTTAATCTGTGGTGAGTACAAGGTTTTGTAAAAATCTCTGAAAGTGTTGTTTATTCTTTCAGGGTCATATACTATATTCCCAGTTGAGTCTTTAACAGCAGATATGGCAGTTTTCTCTTTGTTTATTTTTAACTGGTTGGCTAAAACTTGCCTGATTTATTACCGTGTTCAAAGTTTTCTATTCGTAGTCTTTGTGCTAAAATTGTGTTTTTGTCAATAATTCCTTTAAGTTCTAGTTTACTTTTACGCAATTTGTTTTGTAATTCTTCTTCTGGGGATGCCTCTAGAGACTTAATGATTTCTTCTAATTCCTGAATACGTTTGTTTTCTATTTTTTTCTTATGTGATGAGAAGGAAATTATTTTACCTCTCATCACTGCTTTCCCTGCCTCCCAGAGAACAGATGCTGATGTTCCAGGAATGTCATTGTGTTCTAAATATAAAGCCCACTCTTTTTTATAATATTCCACAAAACCTTCATCTTTAAGCAGTGACGTATTAAACCTCCAGTTTTACCTGATGGGATTGTTTTCTTATTTAACAGAGTTAAAGAAACTGGAGCATGATCGCTGACAACTATAGGGTGTATCTCAGTGTCTGAAATGTCAGCCAATAATGAGCTGCTGACTAGAAAATAGTCCAAACGTGAGTGAGAGTGATGAACATGTGAGAAAAAGTATACTCTCTACGGCTGGGATAAAAGATCGCCATGCATCACAAAGCCCATAATCACTCATATACTGTTTGACTATATTAGTGGAATGCCAACTGCGCTGAGTCCCAGCTGTACTGAGCCTGTCTGAAGAATGATCCATCCAAAATTAAAATCTCCGCAAGTATAAGTGGACAGTCCAAGTGTTCGGAGAGTACAGAGAAAAATTATGAAAGAATGCGGGGTCATCTATGTTTGGACAGTATATGCTAACAATACATAAGCTTTGATTTTGTATAGATAGTTTTAGTATTATAAATCTACCATCTGGATCTGAGACTGTGTCCAATACTTTGAAATTTGTATTTTTGTGTATTAAAATAGCTACACCTCTTTGTCTAGAGTTATAGGGGGCAGAGAACAGTCTGGGAAACTCAGATGTTTTAAGTTCATCTGCAACTGTGGCAGACCTATGAGTCTCTTGTAATAAGACAACATCTGCCTGCAGTCTTTTAAGCTGATCAAAAATCTTTAATCTCTTCTCTCTAGAGCCAGTTCCATGAACATTCCAACTGACAAACCTTGTGTACCCATAGTTGTGTGTGTGATTAGCTAATGTATGGTGCCTTCAGGTGAGTTAGTTAAGTAAATAAATGTATAATTTAATCTGAAGAAAAAAATATATATATATATATAAATAAAAATAAAGCAATAAATAAGTAAATAAAAATATATGCATAATAATGCTAATAACAATAATAATATTATTAATGCTGATGATAATAATAATATGAATGCTGAAAATAAATAATAATAATAATGCTGATAATAATAGTGCTAATGATAATAATAAAAAAATAAAAATACTAATAATAATAATAGTGCTGATAATAATCAGACAATAATAATAATAATAATAATAATAATAACCAGACAGAACCAAAAGTGTTTGTGGTTGTATGATAAAATGTAATAATTATAATCTAGTGTTTGTATGCGTTGTGTGTGTGTGTGGACGCAGTGTAGGAAAGTTGTGTGATTGTGTCATGCGGATGTAAAGTTCCAGAAGCAGGTAAAAGAAGGAAAGGAAAGAGTGATAAAGGTTAAGAAAAGAAAAAAAGTAAAAAGAAAAGGTGTTAGAGGTGTGGGGTGGCGAGAGAACAGGTGATCACATCATCTAAACACGGATATAGCAAGCTTTTTTTTATATCCTGACATACTCATACCCAGTGAATCCCGATAAGAAAATAAACTTGTGACCTGATGTTGGGCTAATAAAGCCAGTCTGTCACTCCTCGCTCCTTGTACAGCCTGTTGTTGACGTAGAGCTTGTCCACAGAAATGACAGCGGCTCCCTTCTTGGATGAATTTTTACGTATTGGGAACAGAACTCTGCGGCGATCCAAAATTTCTTTAGGAAATTGATCATTCACGCTAAAATTTTTCCCTTTGAGCTCTTTCCCGTGGCTCTTAACAAAATCCTTCTGTTTAAAATGCTCAAATTTAGCCACGATGGGACGAGGTCTTCTGCTGTCTGCTCTCTTGGCTCCAAGGCGATGTACCCGGTGAAAGGTGATGTTTTTTACCGTTTCTTCGGGTATCTTCATGTGGGTCTGGAGAAAATACTTGATTGTTTTTTCACAATCCTCTGATTGTCCTTCCGTCTGCTCCGGCAGGCTCGAACACCAGATTGTCTCTCATGCTGCGGGCCTGAAGATCCAAAACCGTCTCCTTCAGGGTCTTGTTGTCTTGGGAGATCCGTGTCCATCCCTCTGTCAGGGAAGACACAGTCTCCCGCAGAGACGCGTTTTCAGCAGCAAGCGCTCCACCTGATCCTGGCTGAATTCCAGAGATTGTCGGAGGTTCTGGAACTCCTGGTGTAGAATTTCGAGCAGGTGGAGTCGTCCCTCAAATCCCAAAAGCCTTTTATCTATAGAATCTAATAATTCTAATATATCCTTGCTGGGAGATGAGGTCGCCTCGGGGGAATCTTGAGGACGGCTTCTCTTGGTAGCAGGTGTTTCCGTGATAGCTGCTGATTTCTTAGACCCCATGACAACAGACTCAAAAACTTGATCAATATAATTTTGTAAACTTTCCAAATTTTCTTCACTTACCTCCAGGTTGAGCGAGTTATACTTACCGGATTAATTGCGTTGTCAGTAAATAAATTTGGCGTAAATGTGTCTTAATTGTTTAGAATGTTAAGCTAAAGAGCTGCCATCTGCTTCAAACGCTGCCGAGAATCCGTGATCTTCCTAGCCAGCGCTTCTCTCTCCCAGCATGCTCCTCCAGTTAGTTAGTGCATTTAAGGTGATATGACCCTCTGTTATGGAGTCCTTCAGAAAAAAAAAAAAAAAAGTTAATTCCAAATTTTTCCAGATATTAAAAACTGCATATGTTTGTGAAGGTTGAAAGAGGTGGTTCTCTTGCAGAGGTGCCACAGATAGAAGCTTCTCCATCTTAAAATGCTTTCTACATTGGTTCCAGATTCTAAGTGAGTGGAGCACAATTGGGTTATTTGTATATTGCCGATAAAGTGTGTTTATTGGAGCACAGAGCAAGGAATACAAAGAAGTACTGCAGGATTTTACTTCTATTGCGGTCCAAGCCTGTGTATGTTCTTCTATTTGTGTCCAGGTTCTTATCGCCTGTATATTTGCTGCCCAGTAATAAAACTGGAAGTTAGGTAGAGCCATGCCGCCTTCTGCCTTTTGTCTTTGTAGGGTCGCTCTTTTGA
This sequence comes from Polypterus senegalus, assembly GCF_016835505.1. Classification (NCBI taxonomy): domain Eukaryota; kingdom Metazoa; phylum Chordata; class Cladistia; order Polypteriformes; family Polypteridae; genus Polypterus; species Polypterus senegalus. Next base: position 190,873,110 of record NC_053157.1, on the reverse strand, counting down.
TGTGTGGATGTTTTGAATTCCAAATAAATGAGGTTATTGTTGAATCTAATTGCTTAAAGAATGATTTATTAATGTATATTGGATGTTTTGAAATAAAAAGGAGCTTAGGAAGAATATTCATCTTAACAGTGTTAATTCTTCCAGCTAGTGTGAGATGAAGGGTTGACCATCTATGCAAGTCTTGTTTAATTTTTTCCATGCAGACGGCAAAATTTTGTTGATATAGAGCTTTATGTTTACTTGTGATGTTTACCCCTAGGTATTTAAACTGTTCTGCAATGATAAAAGGTAGGGTGTCTAATCTAATATTATATGCTTGAGAATTCACTGGAAAGAGTACACTTTTATTCAGATTAATTCTGAGACCAGAGATCTTTTGAAATTCTGTGAGTGCTGCTAAGACTGCAGGCACAGAATTTTCTGGGTCCGATATATACAGTACCATATCATCTGCATATAATGAGATTTTCTGTTCCAGTCCTTCTCTGCTAATCCCCTTTATCTGATCAGTATTTCGACAATGTATTGCCAGTGGTTCAATGGCAATCGCAAACAGCAGCGTGACAAGGGCATCCTTGTCTAGTGCCACGTTCTAGTTTAAAGTAGTCTGAGCAAATGTTGTTGATGCAAACTGAAGCTTCTGGGTTAGTATACAGTAATTTAATCCATGCACAAATGTTGGGCCAAACCCAAACTTCTCCAATGTAGTAAAAGGTATTTCCATTCAATCATGTGAATGCTTTTCTGCATCCAATGATAATAATATTTCTGGGGTGTTTGATTTAGTTGGTGAGTATATTACATTAAACAGGCGTCGAAGATTTGAAGATAAGTGTCGGCCCCTAATAAATCCAGTTTGGTCTTGTGATATTACCGAGGGGAGCACTTTCTCCATCCTTCTAGCTATGATTTTAGAGAGTATTTTAACGTCGTTATTCAGAAGTGAAATTGGTCTGTATGATGCACATTGTAATAAGTCCTTATTTTGTTTTGGAAAACAGTGATTAGTGCATGGCGAAAGGTTTGTGGAAGAGATTGGTTATCTCTGGCTTCTGTAAATGTTGCTAATAGGAGGGAGCTACCTGAGCGGAGAATTTCTTGTAAAACTCTGCAGGGTAGCCATCAGGGCCTGCTGCTTTCCGCCTTGGAGTGACTTTATAGCATCTAGTAATTCTGATAACGCCAGAGGTTTATCAAGTTCCTCCACACTAAAAGTGTCTATTTGTGGTATCTGTAATGTATCCAGAAATGCATTAGATTGTGTATTGTCTTCTTTAAACTCAGTAGTATATAGGGATTTATAGTAGTCTCTGAAAGTGTGCATTATATTTTTGTGTTCGATGATTTTATCTCCGTTCGTTAGTGATTACCAAGATTGCATTGCACACTTCTTGCTTGTGAATTTGTTGAGCTAAAAGCTTATTAGCTTTCTCTCCATGTTCATAGTAATGATGTCTGGATTTGTAAATTAGTTGTTCAGTTTCTTTAGTTGTCAAGAGGTTTAATTCTGAATGTAGAGCCTGCCTCCTCCTATGTAGAGTCTCGCTTGGTAGTCTGGCATGTTCTTCATCTATTTTAGTAATTTCGCTTTTTATCTCTGCTACTTTCTTGGCTTCGGATTTATTTCTGTGGGAAAGATATGAGATAATCTGTCCTCTTAAGAAGGCCTTAAGAGTTTCCCAGAGTATTCCTGCAGAGATCTCGGGGATGTATTTGTCTCTAGAAAGAATTTGATTTGTTTGGATATAAATTCGTACAATTCTCGTCAGCTAATAGAAGCGGGTTGAGGCGCCATCTGCGGGTGAGTGTATGGGGCTTAGTAATTTTAGCTCCAAGATCATAGGTGCATGGTCAGAAATAACAATAGCATCATATTTGCAAGATTTAATCTTAGGCAAGAAGTTATTGTCTATAAAGAAGTAATCAATCCTTGAGTAGCAATGATGTACTGGTGAGTAGAAAGAATATGTTCTTGAATTTGGGTTTAAAAACCTCCAGGGGTCTGATAAGTTGTGATCAGTTATAAACTTTGTAATTATCTTTTGGTGTTAGATGCCTTTCCCCCTGTGGAGGAAGTCCTATCTAAAAGTGGATTTAGAACACAATTAAAGTCCCCAGCCATTATAACTTTATGAGTGTTCAGATTGGGAATGGATGCAAATAAATTTTGTATAAATTCCTTATCATCAACATTAGGTGCATAAACATTTAGTCTCCCATGACCATTACATATCTCCCTTCAGGATCCAATACTACATCTGATGCTACAAATGGTACTGTTCTATGTATGAGAATTCCCACACCTCTAGTTTTCTTCGTAAAACTAGAATGGAACATTTGGCCAGTCCAGTCTTTTTGCAGCCGGAACTGATCCTTGCTTAGTAAGTGGGTTTCCTGTAAAAATACTATTTTAGCATTTAGACCTGTTAGGTGAGAAAGTACTTTCTTTCTCTTTAATTGTGATTCAGGCCTTTAACATTCCAGCTTACGAAGTTAACTGTCCCATCATGGAGACACTGATTCTGAGTTTTTGATGTCATTTTATAGTCTTAACTGGAAGTGAGATAGTTTAGGTCTTAATTTCCTATTTCCCCAAGAGTTGTTGCCATGCAGCTTATTATTACGTTGATAGTTATAATTATAAAGATTGAGAGGATAGATTAGGTATAGATCAAGCCTGCTCTCTTTCTCTCCCCCCCTTAACCCCCCCTCCCTTTTTGCCTCCCCAAGTGAGGCTAAAACCCACTTCACACAGTCCCAGTCCTCTGACATACCCAGAGACAGAGCACGTCCAAAGCAAAACAAGCCCCATGCAGCTGTGTTTTAGGGTTTAAAAGATAGAGATATCTATTACCAATATAGTCTTTAAAAAAAAAAAAGAATTTTGCACTTAAAATATATATATAGTCTTCAGCAATTTTAGTGCATTAAGATGATACACCCAGATAATAAACCCAGGGGATGGTGTTAAAAATGTGTCCAGAATAAGCATAACAAGTCTTAATGCAGTAACAGCAATAACAATAAACCAAGGGTATGATATTGAACAGTCTCTTTAGGGTAGAGATGAAATAATTAGAAAAGAAAAAAAAAAAGAGAAAAAAGAAAAAGTAATTAAGCACAATAAAACATAAACAGATAGCTCCCTAGTAATACTAAGTAATAATGAGAATATATGCTGATAAAAACCCGTATTTTAAAACAAATAGATCAGACAGTAGATTATTAATCCTTGCTTTATCATTAACCGCCATGACTCACTATTATGTATCAGAATAGTCCCGGGATCAGCTTTCTTAATTCCTTTTCTGCTTCTTCCTTGCTAGCGAAGACATAGAATTGACCCTGCCATTCCACTTTCAGTTTTGCCGGATACAAGAGGCTGTATTTGATGCTGGCTTGCCGTAACCGCTGTTTAATGTTGTAGAAGGCTGCACGTTTAGTAGCTGTTGCTGGAGAGAAGTCAGGGAAGATACGAATGTGGTTATTTTCATATATAATATCTTCCTTGTTTCTGAGGAGTGCCATCACCTCTAGCTTAAATGATAATCTTTCAAAACGAACTATAAAAGATCTGGGTCTGGGTCTTACGGTGTTTGATCCACGTACGTGGTCAGCCGCTGCTATCTCAGATTCTGCTTTAAAGTCGTCCCCCGATTATTTTAGAAAAAAGTTCAGCTGCGAACTTTCTCGATTCTCAGGCAGACCTTCAATTCTGACATTATACCTTCTGCTTCCATCTTCCAAAGCAGCCAGTCTGTCTCGAGTTTTTTGCATTCGGAGCTGACATTTACTGCTTTTCCTTGGCACTGGCAGCTAAATTTTCGGCCATTTCAATCCGAGTCGTGAATGTCTCCTTAAGATCCTCCAATTGATCAGTAAGCGTGCTCAGTTTAACCGAGTTTTCCTGAATGTGCTCTTCAATTTTACCCAGCACCTGTCGCAGCTCAAGTTGCATTGCCTGTTGGAATTCCTGTCGCAGCCATTCATTTGCCTGTTTCAACTCCTGTCTCACCTCTTGTCTCATTTTTCATTTGCCTTTACCCTTGCTTTCTCATTAGCCTTCTCGCTTTTCTTTATTTCTTGCATGAGCTCAGCGAGCATCACTTGCAGTTTAGACATTTCAATTGTGCTTTCTTGTACCGTAGATGAAGCAGCAGACTCTACTGTAGCCGGTGTCCCCGCTGCTCCCGGCTCGCGTGGAGTAATTGAAGCCGCGGACTTCAAGGCCTTTTCCAGTTTCAGATGATCTTCTCCAATCAGCGAACTATCGAGATCTGCACTCACGATCGTACCTTCACTCCCCTTTTCGCTCTCAGCCGGGCGATGTAGCGGACCGTGGTCCCGAGGAGTCTGTACTTTCGCCCATCTGATCCAGGTCTGTCTCTGAAAGGCCGTATCTTGAACTAGGGCTTGCTGATCTTAGCTTGGGTGTAACTTTAGTTTTCTATTCTTTCGGACCCCCCTTCTTGTTGGCCATGTTTATATGTGTTTACATATACTGTAGCAGTCCCTCTTGGGTTGAATAAATACAGGATATCTCAGGATAATAAGCTAATAATATGAAGAATAACACTGCTGCTAGTGGAGCTCCACTTCAGACGTCCATCTCTCGCATCGGATGAGACCCATGGTTTCTCATCAATATTAAGGCAAAGATTCAAAATGAAACGGTGCTCTGTCCTGCAGCATACTCTGGCCTCAGAAGGCATTTTCAACTGGGACTCCCAGACTTTTATGGCAGTCAGACCAGAAGGGGCCAGGCTAGGAGCCCTTATTGGGCAGCTTCTCAACACTGGGAAGGAAGAAGACAAAGAGGACAAAGTTAGCAGTAGCCCCTGTCTCATCTTGGCAGGTTATTGCATACCAGATCTAAGCCAGCGATGGAGTCCTCTGATGTGCATGCGTAACACACCTCATTATTTACTGATGGTTGGTTAAGAAAGCCTAAATGTAAATTAAAACCTAATTTACTAGTTAAATAAAACTAAGCCCTACCCCCCAAACAAAATCGAAAAACAAATAATTTTGCTAAAGCAAAAACCTGCAACCATTGCAGACCTCCAGGACCGGAGTCGGAGTACCCCATTCTAGAACATAATATATAATAACATACAGTGATTCAAAAGTGTCCAGACCATTTCACTTTATGCACACATTATTGTGTTGTAGATTTTTTCACATCTGCCTACACTCAATAATCCATAAAAATGTGTTTCCAGAAAGTTTTTCAAATTTATTAAAAATCAAAAACTGAAATCTCTCATTCACATAAGTATTCAGACCTGCTTCAAGACTGTGGTCAGGTGCATCCTGTTTGCTTTAATTATTCTTAAGAAGTGTCTAGAATTTGATTGGAGTTCACTGGTGGCAAACTGAATTGAATGTAAATCATTTAGGAAAACACACTTTTGTTTGCAAGGTTCCCACATTTCACAATGCATGTCAGGACAAAAACTAATTGATGATGTCCAAAGAACTCTCTGCAGATCTCCGTAATAAAATTGTGGTGAGGTATCAACCATGACAAGGGTATAAAACCATTTCTAAAGCTTTGTGTGATCCCAGGAGCACAGTGGCCTCAAAAATTGAAATGGAAGAAGTCTGGAACCAGACTTAATAACCAGTCAAGAAGTGTTCTGATCAGGGAGATGACCAAGAACCCAGTGGTCACTCTAGCAGAGCTTCAGAAGTCTTCTGCTGAGATGGAATAACCTTTTGTAAGGATGATCATCTCAGCAGCACTTAGCCAATCAGTTGTTTATGATAGCGTGACTAGACGAAAGTCATTACAAGTCATCTTATACTTCATCTATTAATAATAATAATAATAATCTTGCATCCTGAATAGAACAGAATATCTGTATTTGCGAATGGCTTGGATTTGTATTTTCAATACAATTTACAATGGACATCTTTGCTTTCTGAACGTTTCTTTCTGGATAACCTGTGACATTTGCAAATTCAAGAAAGAGCTGTAACTAAGCTTTCAGTGAGGTCACAAGTTGGGGCTTAGTTATCTAACACAACCACAACAATTATATTTTTTGATTTTATATAAATTTGTAAACCGTTCTAAAAAATATTTTCACTTTGTCATCATGCATTATTTAGCGCAAATTGATGGGCAAAAATGGGAAATCTATCAATTTCAAATTAAATCTACAACACAATGAAGTGTGTCAAAAGTAAAGGGGCCTGAATAGTTTCTGAATCTATTTCTGAATTTATTAGTTACTAGCAAAATACCCACGCTTTACAGCGTCGAAGTACTGCCTTAAAATTTTTATTAAGAAGAAAATTAAACCTTTTTAAACTGAGGGAAAATATACCAATAATTATTTGTTAAGGATCTCTTTGTATACCATATTGTGAGTTCGGCCCTCCGGTTGTAATATGACCAAACTGTGCGCTGAGCTTACTCTTGAGCATGCACCGTACAGTTGGCCATGTGAACAGTAATCTTGCCTTAAATCTCACAGCTTGGATTGCTGCTGTCATAATCGGCTTGAGTTTCATGGTTTGTTTCAGTTACAACAGTATTTGTAGGACTTGTGTTGAAGTGACATTCGGCATCTGTCAAGCGTTGTAAGCATACAACCGGTTTCATCGATAACTTCACATCCAGCTTTTGAGAGTTTAAACATTCATAAACATGAAAGTGTCCACTACTGAAATTGTCACCTGTGAATCTAAGATGTTTAAGAGGCATTGGCAGTTGTCAAAAAGTGTAAAATATTTGGCCATTTTGGTACACTTGAAAGCAACAACCGAACAATTCAGCAGCAGCCATCAATTCACATGCAGAACCATAGGTGAAGGGTTTAAGCATTTTACTCTTATAGTGCTCCTGTGTAGTATAATTATCTCCTGCACCGTCATCAGTCCACACCTTGAACCTGTCCCAGTCTTTTAATACATAAGACACAATGTTCCTCCGGATATCAAGAGTGAGCCTGATATGGCCGTGCAATATGTAACAAAGAGAATGGAAAAGATAGGTGCCATCTCTGGGCATGGAAACCACTCAGTAAGTGACAGTTCTTTGATCGATGGTGATCACCTCGATGGACATGTTAATGGGCTTATGGTTGGAATGATAAAGGAAATGGGTACCTGAACAATGTAAAATAAGTCTAAAATACCTACACAATAACTATAATCGTAATAAACGAACAATAAAACAGCGGAGAAGCCGTGGATTAAATAAAAAGGCTGTAGTTATCAGCAGGGGAGACGTGAATCCCGTGGCAAAGCAAGGAAGGGAATGTAGAGACCGGAGCGACGGACGGCCTTATATAGGCAGGCAGCCAACAACGTGGAAGGCGTTAGGATGGGAGACCCAACGCCGCCTCACACGGTGACCGAGCTGCAGGCTATGGATGTATATATGTACGTAAGTAGGATTCAGTTAGCGTTGGGAACCCATGTACCAAATTTCTTGAAGATGGGCCCATAAATAACAAAGACCGTTGAAAAGTTCAATATGGTGGTTGACTGTGGCATCATACCACCGAAATAAGTACATACATTGGTTTCAGTTAGCGCAAGGAAGCCGCCTACCAAATTTCGTGAAGATGGGGCCATAAATAAGAAAATTCAACATGGCGGACGTTGTCGACCGTTATGACCGTTATGCGTAGAGTTTCAAAATGAAACCTGCTTAACTGTTGTAAGTAAGCTGTAAGGAATGAGGCTGCCAAATTTCAGCCTTCTACCTACACAGAAGTTGGAGAATTAGTGACGTTGGAAAGTTCAATATGGCGGCCGACAGTGGCGTCATACCACCGAAATAAGTACGCACATCGGTTTTGGTTAACGCAGAGATGCTGCCTACCAAATTTCGTGAAGATGGGGCCATAAATAAGAAAGTTCAACATGGCGGACATTGTCGACCATTATGACCGTTACATGTAGAATTTCGAAATGAAACCTGCTTAACTGTTGTAAGTAAGCTGTAAGTAATAAGCCTGACAAATTTCAGCCTTCTACCTACACAGGAAGTTGGAGAATTAGTGATGAGTGAGTGAGTGAGTGAGTGAGTGAGGCCTTTGCCTTTTATTAGTATAGATTACATCTTTTCACTTGTGGCAATCAACTTTTGTTACCTGCTTAGTATTACTTGATTATATTACCTCTTTGGTAAGTTTTGGGAGTGTCAGCCTTGTCAAGAGGTTTAGTTATCTCAGCAGTGACATTCATATCTCTGGTGGCTCTTCCTATGTAGTCAGTAGATGGATTGGGAGAGCTTGGGGGGGTCATGAGGTCCCTGGAAACGGGTGTCCTGATATCTATGCAAAAGAACGAAATTCCAAGTCTTTAGAGTCCTTTTGCGAGAAATGGACGCTATCCCATAACCTGAGATGAAGACTGGACTCCTTCTGTACTGTGTCTCCTCAGAGAATCCTTGGATAATTCTAGTTTGACTTGGTGTTGAATGAGCAGTTGCTCATTGAATTCCAAATGAGGCACATTACATGCATTGTAAGGGCACTATGGTCATGTGGCATGACTCCCCGAGGGTGATCCAGCTCACAGGATCCTCATTGTTGTGGACCCAAGTGGCTGGACCAGGCCAAGGGAGCACCCATGTAACACCTGGCTGCGGCAGACTGAGGGTGGTAAGTGATACTGTCTTCACAAAATCAGGATACAAAACTGATCAGCCATGCATTCACTCAATTTTATGCTAGACGATAATGGGCACTGATTAATGCATACAAATATTACAGTTTTGGACAACTGGAAGTCTGGCAGGCAGAAGCATAAAAACCTGACCCTTAATAATTTTCCAACTCACATAAACAGCATAAAGTAAGGACCACTTAAGGAAATAGAAAAAGTACAATTACTTCTATATAGAATGCTGCTTTTTCTATCAACTGCACTTATAACAGATACAAAAAAATAGCATATCATTATTCTGTTGACTATATTAGGCCATACTAGAATAAAGCAAATATCATAGTGGCTGTACCATGATGGTTTGACTGCAGGGGCATTAATTTTGCTGTACTCAATGGAGAGCTGAGTTTTACCAATGTTATACAGTTTTCAAAGGGTAAACAAGTGAAACTGCTGAAAGGGTACTTTTCAAAACTATTGAATTGCCGGCAATATTTGTGCCATTTGACCACTGTAAATTGCTAAAATTTATTGCAGCATTTCTTTTACACATGAAAATGCCATTTTTATTTCTTTTTCATTCAGAGACAAAGACAAGGTATGAGTAATGCATTATTGCAGTAATAGGCATATAGAAGAAAAATATGAGATAAAGCAGTGCAAACAGAACACTCTACCACTGCTAATATTTCATATTCTAACATTTCATGGAAGCTACAAATCCTGTTCCTCCAGCTGCATTTACTGCACGTGTTAACTAATACAATACAGAAGCCCACAAAATAGTTCAGTAAACTGCACTTTTTAAGTAAAAATAAATTTGCATTAACTCTTTGAGGGCTGAATATTTTTTCTGAAAAGGATACAAAGCAATGATTTCACAAATAGATCAACATAAAATGTCTGTTACTGTGTTCTGTAGCCGACAGTTCGGCAGGAATGTGTGGTGGTGGATGGGGCGGCTAGATGGCTGCAGTGCATCACAATCTGGTTTGTACCTCTTGTTATTGTAAGTGGCTGTCCTCCCAGACGAACGCTGCCGTAGGTGTGCCCACTACACAAACCTGTTCAACACCATGATCAGTTGGTGCCTCAGATTTGTTTTTGATCACTTGTATGAAAATCTGAGTCCGATAAGTCAGAGTCCAATTCAAGGATAACATGCAAAATGTTTTCCATGGAGTATTTTGCTTTAGGCATTCGCTTCGCTGTCTTGCCAGCTGTAGATACCATTGTTTCTTCCTCACTACTCACACCAGCGCAGGGAATCTCAGCCGAAACAGTAAAGCTAACTTTCCTTCTAGCAAAGAGAGTCCAACTAAAATTTAACTGCAGATTTTGTCACCATTTACAGTTGATCACTACCATCAACCCCCTCCCGCCCCTTAACAAAAGTCAACATCTGCCGTGAAAGAGTTAACTTCAGTGCTGAATAGTGTACTGACTATGTAAAAACAATCAGCCATTCGAGTTTTTCGAAATTATTTTCAACTTTTGTAAACAAAGCAAAAAATTTTCTTTTTTGGCACAAAAGTTCCAAATGTATTTGATAAAAAATTACACTGGATATGTTAGATCTAGTAATCACAGTCTCTTGTGGATTACTTTCTACAAACTAGACCCACTATAGATGTAATATTATTAAAAATATTATTTTACTTCATTATCATTGTATACAATAATAAAAGGGAAACCAGTCTGCTGTGTGTTTTTTGTTGTCTGTATATATCCCTGCCTGAAAAATTTAGAACACATTAGAACATTTTCTTGATGGTGATCTGTAATGCTAAGTAATTTCTTTTTAAAATGTGTAAATCACTTAAAGTTGCCACAGTAACATGTAACTTTTGCTTAACTTGTAACAACATATCACACATGCCATTCCTGCAATTAGAGTCGCCTCTATCCTTGCAGCTGTCATACTCAATAAATAAATAACTGCATGGTGATTGATAAATTGGGAACAAAAGGAGTTTCATGACGCAGCTCAGAAGCCAGGCCTGACTTTCAACTTAAATGACATTTTGCCTCAAGTATGGATTTATATTAAGCTTTAGCTTTTGTTACATGTATTGTCTTCGATCATTATTGCCATACTTATTTACAGAATTTATAATGAAGTCATATTTAAAGAAATGTTTTGCTGTAGCAAGTGATATAGCTAGCTTTTATTTCTTTCCTAATGGTAGAGTATCTAAATCACCTTTATTTTCCTTTTCTTCTCATAACTATCCTGCTCAAAAACTAAAACAAAATTGTGTATTTTTTTCTAAAACGTTATATTGTCATTTCATCTATGCTTCTTTTTAGATTGTATACTTTAAGCAGATATGTGTACAAATATTTTTTAAGTGGTAGTATGAGATCACCTTTTCTATTTTACTTTGATACTATGTCCTTTTCTTCAGCAATGCAGAGTACAAATACATAAAACATTTTGCAATCATAATTACAAAAACTCTATATAACTTAATATAAGAGCTAATATGAAGCTCAAAAGCATGCTTCAGGGGAGAATTGGAATAGAAAGCCAAATCATTTTTTTTTTAAGAGTGCTAGGAGTTCACCATCAAACACCAAAACATGATTGGACTGATGTAATATATCTGATCTGATATATCTGATATATTTGTGTGCTAATTCAGTGGCTTAAATCACTGGTTATTAAGTTTAGTACTATGGACCACTATGGCTATAGGGGGTTCCTTCCATGCAACTCTTGCCTTCATTAAGCAATCTGTTACTTCACAGTTTCTACCTTTTTGCGTTAGTCCAGAAATTACAAATTGGTTTTTCTAATTTTTTTATTGGAATGTGTTAGGAGTGTATTTGTGTTACAGTAAGTGAATTCTTTTTCATTTTCTTGCTTTTTAAGATTTTTTTCCTTTTAATGTTCTGGTTATTTAAGTGTTTTCTAATTAATAAGAGTACAATGCACAAGACTAGTAGAATCAAAGTATATAAATTGGCAGAACTTTCTAATATGTTTCAGCATCCGTAGCTGTATGATTAGTGATATATTTTTGTGAGGTATCATGATGTCTTGTATAATACTCCATTCAAAAATTTGGTTGACATTCTTCATTAGAGCACTCGGTAATGGAAAATATAAATTACTAAAGAATTTTGTGACCATGAACTTAATTAATTCTTAAATGTAATATTTAAAATTATATTAGCTCTAAAACAGTAATATGAGTACAAACCTCATACTACTGTATATAAGTGTAAATGTATTAGTGTGGCAACAATACCTTAAAAAACAACTCTCACAAACATTATCACATTTGGGTCTTTTTTTGTAGAATGATGTTTACATGACATTTCTCCTGGTAAACCAAAAGTACCCAGCTGCAGAAAGACACTCTCAAGTCTCTGTGCCTTTAATCCCATCTCAGATTTTTGTGCCTATTCACAGCCAAACTCTTCTTAGGTAAAGCAGGGAATGCCACTCTGTGTCTGTGATGGAGTCCACTTTAGCAATATTCTTATTATCTTTTTCGTGTAATACAGTAAATGCTTTTGAAGTCTGACAGATATTGAAATATTATACACCTTTGTCTCGATATGTTTCTCACCAATGGGTCAGTTCTACCTTTGATTGTACTTGCATGCATTCAGCAGTGTAGACAGTTTATACAATAACTATTAGCTAGAACTGAAACTGCAAGCTATCTGTAATCTTAGTCATTCTATATTTTTAATATAAATTCCGTCTTATATGTTTATTTTCTGCATTACTGTGTCAGTAGAAAAGAGCAATGAACACTAAAATTTAGTGTTTCATTAGAGAAAATAACATATTAAGTAAACAGACCATTTAGGTACTACACCACTTTTTAGATAAAAACCTGGTCACTGTGTACGTATATAGCACAGTGCATGATTGAGTAAATATAACACCTTTACTTGATGGGTTTAACACTTAATATATATTTGCAGTTTGTGCCAGAAGAAATATGTCTGCTCAAGTCTGAATTCTGTCCAACAGAAATGGTTATAGAAGGAATGAGATTTCCTTAAAGGACAACCAAATACAAAGATCGGAAACTGAGTGCAGCAGATGAGGCATATATTTTAAACTGGCAGCCCCTCAGAAATTTGAAGAAGTTCAGTGAAAAGGAGAACAATGAATTCTGTAAGAAATGGCATTGCCACAGAGACCTGATCTCAGAATCACGGAGGTGATCTAGGATTACCTGGAGAAACAGAAGCAAGTAAGGCAGCTGATGTCTGCAGAAAAACTGGGGCAAGTTCTCCAAGATGCTTGGATCAAATTACCAGCAGATGTTTTTTTTATAAAACAAGACTATCTAAGAGATATTGTACAGTTATAAGGGTACAGAGTGGTCACAGCAAATTTTGATAGGGTTTTACTCTTTACTGCTCATTATAGTTCTTTTTACAATCCTTTAATTTCATAAATTTTTAACACTTTGTTTTGCACAATTGTTTCACATGTGCCTTTGCCTTTTGCACATTAACTAATTTTACTTGAAAGTCCTCCTCATATAGGTCAGAAGGCATAAATACTAGAAAATTATTATATCTCTGTAAAACTGTAGGTAAAAAAAAAATTCTGGCACTTTATGAAATAAGTTTGCAGTGTACAAAATAAGTGTTACGTAATAACACTTAACACGTAAAAGGAAGTAAATGAGTACAATGCCAAGTGGAAAATAATGTTATGTTGGTAACTCTCCATAATTTAAATAAAATTACCACAGTTGACACATTTCCATATATATTATCTGTGGGAAAGTTAACACGTTAATTTTTGCGTTTAATGTGGCCTGTTTAGTTCAAAAACATTGTCACATCCCGGCCCGGCAACAAGGCAAAAGCCTCAGGCAGTGCTTAGGTCAGGGCAGCATTTTCATGTATTTTTTAACATTACAAAGCAATAATACAAGTAAGTGTGTACTTAAAGAATTACATATAAATCCAGTATCATATTTATATACTACCTTTAAAAATTTCCATCCATTCATCCATCCATCCATCCTCTTCCGCTTATCCGGGGTTGGGTCGCGGGGGCAGCAGCTTAAGCAGAGAGGCCCAGACTTCCCCCTCCCTGGCCACTTCTTCCAGCTCTTCCGGGAGAATCCCAAGGTGTTCCCAGGAGACACAGTCCCTCCAGCGTGTCCTGGACCTCCTCCCGGTTGGACGTGCCCGGAACACCTCACCAGGGAGGCGTCCAGGAGGCATCCTGATCAGATGCCCGAGCCACCTCATCTGACTCCTCTCGATGTGGAGGAGCAGCGGCTCTACTCTGAGCCCCTCCCGGATGACTGAGCTTCTCACCCTATCTTTAAGGGAAAGCCCAGACACCCTGCAGAGGAAACTCATTTCAGCCACTTGTATTTGCGATCTCGTTCTTTCGTTCACTACCCATAGCTCATGACCATAGGTGAGGGTAGGAACATAGATCGACTGGTAAATTGAGAGCTTCACCTTACGGCTCAGCTCTTTTTTCACCACGACAGACCGATGCAAAGCCCGCATCACTGCGCATGCCGCACCGATCCGCCTGTCGATCTCATGCTCCATTCTTCCCTCACTCGTGAACAAGACCCCTTGATACTTGAACTCCTCCACTTGGGGCAGGATCTCTTCCCCAACCCTGAGAGGGCACTCCACCCTTTTCCAGCTGAGGACCATGGTCTTGGATTTGGAGGTGCTGATTCTCATCCCAGCCGCTTCACACTCAGCTGCGAACCGATCCAGAGAGAGCTGAAGATCACGGCCTGATGAAGCAAACAGGAAAACATCATCTGCAAAAATCAGTGACCCAATTCTGAGTCCACCACCCTGGCTGCGCCTAGAAATTCTGTCCATAAAAGTAAGGAACAGAATCGGTGACAAAGGGCAGCCCTGGCAGAGTCCAACTCTCACTGGAAACGGGCTTGACTTACTGCCGGTAATGCGGACCAAGCTCTGACACCGGTTGTACAGGGACCGATCAGCTCTTATCAGGGGGTCCGGTACCCCATACTCCTGGAGCACCCCCCACAGGGTTCCCTGTGGGACACGGTTGAATGCCTTTTCCAAGTCCACAAAACACATGTAGACTGGTTGGGCAAACTCCCATGCACCCTCTCGGATTCTGCTAAGGGTGTAGAGCTGGTCCATTGTTCCGCGACCAGGACGAAAACCACACTGTTCTTCCTGAATCCGAGGTTCGACTATCCGATGGTCCCTCCTCTCCAGAACCCCACTATCCCCGATGTCCATGCGATGTTGCAGAGACGTGACAACCAAGACAGTCCTACAACATCCAGAGCCTTGAGGAACTCCAGGCGTATCTCATCCACCCCCGGGGCCCTGCCACCAAGGAGTTTTTTGACCACCTTGGTGAACTTAGTCTCAGAGATGGGAAAGCCCACCTCAGAGTCCCCAGGCTCTGCTACCTCATTGGAAGGCATGTTAGTGGGATTGAGGAGGTCTTTGAAGTACTCCACCCACCGACCCACAACGTCCCGATTCGAGGTCAGCAACGCACCATCCCCACCATATACGGTGTTGACACTACACTGATTCCCCCTCCTGAGACGCTGGATGGTAGACCAGAATCTCCTCAAAGCCGTCCGAAAGTCGTTCTCCATGGCCTCCCCAAACTCCTCCCATGCCCGAATTTTTGCCTCAGCAACCACCGAAGCCGCATTCCGCTTGGCCTGCCGGTACCTATCAGCTGCATCCAGAGACCTACAGGACAAAAAGGTCCTATAGGACTCCTTCTTCAGCTTGACGGCATCCCTTACCGCCGGTGTCCACCAACAGGTTCGGTGATTGCTGCCACGACAGGCACCGACCACCTTGCGGCCACAGTTACGGTCAGCCGCCTCAACAATAGAGGCACGGAACATGGCCCATTCGGACTCAATGTCCCCCACCTCCCTCGGGATGTGGTCGAAGTTCTGCCGAAGGTGGGAATTGAAGCTACTTCTGACAGGGGACTCTGCCAACCATTCCCAGCAGACCCTCACAACACGTTTGGGCCTACCAGGCCTGACTGGCATCTTCCCCCAAAATCGAAGCCAACTCACCACCAGGTGGTGATCAGTTGACAGCTCCGCCCCTCTCTTCACCCGAGTGTCCAAGACATGTGGCCGCAAGTCCGATGACACGACCACAAAGTCGATCATCGAACTGAGGCCTAGGGTGTCCTGGTGCCAAGTGCACATATGAACACCCCTATGCTTGAACATGGTGTTCGTTATGGACAATCCATGAAGAGCACAGAAGTCCAATAACAGAACACCGCTCTGGTTCACATCGGGGGGGCCATTCCTCCCAATCACGCCCTTCCAGGTCTCACTGTCATTGCCCACGTGAGCATTGAAGTCTCCTAGCAGAACAAGGGAGTCCCCAGAAGGTACGCCCTCTAGCACCCCCTCCAGGGACTCCAAAAAGGGTGGATACTCCAAACTGCTGTGCAGCGCATATGCACAAACAACAGTCAGGACCCTTCCCCCAACCCGAAGGTGGAGGGAGGCCACCCTCTTGTCCACCAGGGTAAACCCCAACGCACAGGCTCTAAGTCGGGGGACAATAAGTATGCCCACACCTGCTCAGCGCCTCTCACTTGGGGCAACTCCAGAGTGGTAGAGAGTCCAGCCCCTCTCAAGGAGATTGGTTCCAGAGTCAAAGATGTGCGTCGAGGTGAATCTGACTATATCTAGCCGGAACCTCTCGACCTCGCGCTCTAGCTCAGGCTCCTTCCCCTTCAGAGAGGTGACATTCCACGTTCCAAGAGCCAGTTTCTGTAGCCGAGGATCAGACCGCCAAGGTCACCGCCTTCGGCCACCACCCAACTCACACTGCACCCAACCTCCTTGGCCCATCCCATAGGTGGTGAGCCCATGGGGAGGAGAACCCATGTTACCTCTTCGGGCTGTGCCCGGCCAAGCCCCATGGGTGCAGGCCCGGCCACCAGGCGCTCGCCATGGAGCCCCACAATCAAGCCTGGCTCCAGAGGGGGGCCCCGGTGACCCGCGTCTGGGCAAGGGAAAACGTTGTCCAAAGTTTTCTTTCGTCATCGGAGGAATAAAATTTTCATTTAAATATTTAACATTTCGTATTACACGGTTCCACAATGATACACAACATGTCAATATGTAGCACTGGTGTTCATTTTCTTGATTTACACAGCCTGACATAGGTCCAGTGGAGTAGGGAGAAAGGGGGTTTTATGCAGTCATGGTGCAATGCAAGAGGAAATTTGCGAAGGTAAAAAGGTTATCTTTCTTTTTTCTTTATTTCTTATTTCTTTAAGAAGATCAAATCAAAGTCATATCACATAAGTGCTAAATAAGTTATCTTTGAGGTGCACTAAAACCAAAATAAGTTCCTAGTACCTCTCTATTTAACTTACCAGTCAAGCCAGCCAGCTTACAGTGCTGACTATCCTAATAAAATGACAAAATTCCACAAAATATTCCTAGTCATTTTCAAGTTTGCAGTATCTCTGTTAATTTATACAAAGAACGCAACATAACCACCCAAGTAATGCACAGTGTCATTTTTTAAGTGAGATAGCAGCTATTGACATCATTTTTAACATGCCAGGAACAAAGATGTAGGTAGGGCAGTGTTTTCCAACTGTTTTTCTGTGGTGGCACACTTTTTGTAACCCATAAAATCCCAAGGCTCACCCCAATTCTACTTACCCCAAAAGCATTAAATATATACATGTGCTAAACTGTCTGCAAAACAGCAATCACAGAGTTGCTTTTATGTCGGTAGCTCAGCACCTCCAAGTAGTTCCGTCATCCTCAGGCAGGTCTCGACCACCTGAGGAGCGTGTTTCGCTTTTGTCTGGACTTAGGGGCACTGCACTGTTATTTCTGTGGTGCGCCAATTGAAAAACACTTGTGTAGAGTATAATTACCAAGTCATTGATGGTGACGAACAATTGAGGATAGTATCGACAGAGTTTTAACACAAGGTTTAATGTATGCCCATTTAAGAGTTGCTTGTTCTTTCAATTAAATCAATCTTCAGCAGTCCATTCAAAGTCAACAGTTGTTATGAACGTTTAAATTTTACTTTCGCACGTCTGTGTCTCATACTGTATGCTATGCTAATCTGATAATTAATACATTGGCCTTGTTTTCTTATTGCCTTCTTTTCAACTTGCCTTTTAGGAAGGCATTATAATTCAGGTTGTTCTTGCATAAGTAGTATTTTGTTAAAAGTTCAGGTTTAAAGTCATAGTTTCAGTTTAAATTATGTTACTATTTTTTTAATTAGTTTATGTTGATTCTACATTATGTTTTTGATTGTGTGAATATTTACTACATGATTTATGTATTAATTTTATAATTACATGTTTTAATGTTTAATCTCGAGTAATTACCGTATTTACTCGTGTACCACGCGCCCTCATGTAAAATGCTAACCCTAATTTTTAGAAAGAAAATCTCAAAAATCGTTTTTTTCCCCATGTACAATGTGCATTGTGACTGTATAGGAAGCTTTTAGAGAGAGAGAGAGAAAGAGAGAGAGCGCAATCGAGAGAGAGCATGAGAGCGCAAGCAAGCATGAGAGAGAGAGAGAGCGCGAATGCGTGAGCAAGCGAGAGAGAGAGAGTGCGAGTGCGCGAGCAAGAGAGAGAGTACGAGCATACGAGCGAGAGTGAGCGAGCGAGCCCAAGCAGAAGAAGTAAACATTACATTACATTTCCTCGCGTATGATACTCACCTGATTTTCTAATGCTAATTTTCGGGAAAAAATGTGGGTGTGGTACACACATAAATATGGTACATACATTTATATGATTAATTAGTTAATTTTTTAATAAATTCCCAGCCCTTATATAAAGTCAGTCAGTCAGTCAGTCATTGTCCAACCTGCTATATCCAAACACAGGGTCACAGGGGTCTGCTGGATCCAATCCCAGCCAACACAGGGCGCAAGGCAGGAACAAATCCCGGGTAGGGCGCCATCCCCCCCGCAGGACTTATATAAAGTGTCCACCATGCCTGTGTATGCCTGATGAGCCCAATTAAGGGAGAAATATGTGTCACGTACTCTTTGCATTATTTGACAGTAAACTATGCAACATTCTATGATCTGTTTCTCGCAACTGAGAGGGCCCATGGCGGATGTTTACAGACTAGCAAACCAACCACATGCATTACCTGGTAGGTAACCATCCATACATTTAGATCGAGACTCAGACTATGGATGCTATGAATGTAATTACTCCAATCTTCAGGCTGTCAAATAAATGAACCACACGCCATGGCGTAGTGTAAAGGGACTCCGTCCGAGGTTCAATTCCCGTGAGGGGTGCAGTGGAGTGTGTACGCCTGATGAGCCCAAATAAGGGCAAAACACGTGTCGCGTACTCTTTGCTTTATCTGACAGTAAACTATGTAACAAAATATATATATAGTAGCCAACCCGCTGCATACCATACGCCACATAATCAGGCCGTTTTTTAAATGATTTTTAAGCACTGGGAGAAAATTAACATTTGAAAAATTGGTAATGTAATAAATCAGCAAGAAAAGCAACATTGTAACAATGCACGGAACAAACCAACACACAATCGTCCGCTCAAGCGCGGAGGGTGGAATGGGAAGAGAGGAGAAGGACATCCACCCCGCTCACCTCCATCATGCTAGTCTGCTGATTTCTCGTCCAGTATGTACTGCCCGCTCATTGTCTTTGCACAGTCCAGATGCACCTGTGAGTCACGTAGAGTTGTCATTGCTCTTTGCGGTTTTGGCTGCCTTTCTGTATATATTCCACAAAGACACCCGACCATGGTAGTAGCGAGGTGGGATGGGGGTGTGTACAAAGTGCAGGAGCATCTAAGAAGATGCATGTTTGTCGTGGATGCGAATTGCTGTATGTAGCATGTAAAACAGTTTGATATGGTCACGCGCCCGTGCGCTGTAACCGGAAACTCGGTTTTTAAAGACTGCTTCATTGTGTATACGACTGTAGGTGAATGAAAAGATATAACTCTGGAGAGGGTAACATACAATACAGCGTTGTACACGCGGCACACAGCGATTCACATCCGCGACAAATGTGAATCTTCTTAGATGGTGCTGTCGCGTCCACCCACGCTCTCGAAGCACACACACTGCGTGGTCATGTGCCCGCTCGCAAGAGCAACCAACAGAGACTCGCCCACCAACTGTAAGACAATGGAATACCCTCGCAAACTGCTCTACACGACGCATACAACGATTCACATCTGCGACAAACAAACTGTTTTACACACTGCATTCAGTGATTCACAGCTGCGACATGATTTTTCTTAGATGGGTCTAAGACCATGGGAAACCCCTCGGAAACTGTTTTACACACTGCATACAGCGATTTACATCCGTGACAAACATGCCTCTTCTTAGATAGTCCTGCCACGTCGTGTGGTGCCTCTGTGTGAACCGGTCGGGCACAGAGAAGTTCAGCTGCTGAGAGAGCGTCTCGACTGTTGCAGGGCCTGCATTGGTGAAGCAGGTGAGACGGTAATGAAACAGAGGCATAGGTAGCGAGGTGGGTGTGTACAAAGTGCAGGAGCATCTAAGAAGACGCATTTTTGTCGCGGAAGCAACTTGCTGTATGTAGCGTGTAAAACAGTGTGCTATGGTGCATCGTAACTGAAAACTCGGTTTTTAAAGACTGCTTACTTCATTGTGTTTCAACCTTAGTTGTAAAGGAATGTTTTAAGGATCCCATGGGATAACCCTCGCAAACCCGCTTTACACGCTGCATATGGCGATTCACCTCCACGAGAAACATGCCTCTATGAACAGTCAGCGTGGGTCGGAGCCGCATGTTGCCTCTACGACAGACGAATATAAATGATGCCATTTTTTCTGAGTTGGTGGGCGTGGCTCTGTGAGTTGTCGTCGTATCCAATGGACTTGGAGTTTGTCGGCGTGGCTCCTTCCTGCGTGTGCCATAGTTGTCTTATTTGTCGGCGGCTTAGTGAATCCACGCCCCTTCCGGCGTGCTTTTCATGGTCGTCTTGCCTTAGTGAATTATATATATAAATATATAAAGTTCTGACTACACAAAACATATACATCTTTTAGGTAATTCGAGCATTTATGAGATTATACCTATTTGCACTATGCCATTGTGACATTTCTGAGTTAATAAAGTTAATAAAGCTATTTTAATAATCATAACCTGTCTATCTTCTTCCATATGAACAACTGTAAACCTACTTTTGCTTACTATATATATATACAAGTAAAAACATATACAGTGGTGTGAAAAACTATTTGCCCCTTCCTGATTTCTTATTCTTTTGCATGTTTGTCACACAAAATGTTTCTGATCATCAAACACATTTAACCATTAGTCAAATACAACACAAGTAAACACAAAATGCAGTTTTTAAATGATGGTTTTATTATTTAGGGAGAAAAAATCCAAACCTACATGGCCCTGTGTGAAAAAGTAATTGCCCCTTGTTAAAAAATAACCTAACTGTGGTGTATCACACCTGAGTTCAATTTCCGTAGCCACCCCCAGGCCTGATTACTGCCACACCTGTTTCAATCAAGAAATCACTTAAATAGGAGCTGCCTGACACAGAGAAGTAGACGAAAAGCACCTCAAAAGCTAGACATCATGCCAAGATCCAAAGAAATTCAGGAACAAATGAGAACAGAAGTAATTGAGATCTATCTGTCTGGTAAAGGTTATAAAGCTATTTCTAAAGCTTTGGGACTCCAGCGAACCACAGTGAGAGCCATTATCTCAAAGGAGTGGCCGGCCGACCAAAATTACCCCAAGAGCTCAGAGACGACTCATCCGAGAGGTCACAAAAGACCCCAGGACAACGTCTAAAGAACTGCAGGCCTCACTTGCCTCAATTAAGGTCAGTGTTCACGACTCCACCATAAGAAAGAGACTGGGCAAAACGGCCTGCATGGCAGATTTCCAAGACGAAACCACTGTTAAGCAAAAAGAACATTAGGGCTCGTCTCAATTTTGCTAAGAAACATCTCAATGATTGCCAAGACTTTTGGGAAAATACCTTGTGGACTGATGAGACAAAAGTTGAACTTTTTGAAGGCAAATGTCCCGTTACATCTGGCGTAAAAGGAACACAGCATTTCAGAAAAAGAACATCATACCAACAGTAAAATATGGTGGTGGTAGTGTGATGGTCTGGGGTTGTTTTGCTGCTTCAGGACCTGGAAGGCTTGCTGTGATAGATGGAACCATGAATTCTACTGTCTACCAAAAATCCTGAAGGAGAATGTCCGGCCATCTGTTCATCAACTCGAGCTGAAGCGATCTTGGGTGCTGCAACAGGACAATGACCCAAAACACACCAGCAAATCCACCTCTGAATGGCTGAAGAAAAACAAAATGAAGACTTTGGAGTGGCCTAGTCAAAGTCCTGACCTGAATTGAGATGCTATGGCATGACCTTAAAAAGGCGGTTCATGCTAGAAAACCCTCAAATAAAGCTGAGTTACAACAATTCTGCAAAGATGAGTGGGCCAAAATTCCTCCAGAGCACTGTAAAAGACTCATTGCAAGTTATCACAAACGCTTGATTGCAGTTATTGCTGCTAAGGGTGACCCAAGCAGTTATTAGGTTCAGGGGGCAATTACTTTTTCACACAAGGCCATGTAGGTTTGGATTTTTTCTTCTCCCTAAATAATAAAAAACATCATTTAAAAACTGCATTTTGTGTTTACTTGTGTTATATTTGACTAATGGTTAAATGTGTTTGATGATCAGAAACATTTTGTGTGACAAACATGCAAAAGAATAAGAAATCAGGAAGGGGGCAAATAGTTTTTCACACCACTGTATATGGATATATATATATATATATATATATATATATATATATATATATATATATATATATATATATATAAATATATGATGTGTATAAATGTATACATGAGAAATTAGTATATATATGTATATATATATATATATATATATATATATATATATATATATATATATATATATATATATATATATATATATAGGCTACAGTATGAATCCTTCTGTACAAAATTACAGAGCTCCAATGGGTTAAATGGCACAATTATTAAACAGAACATATGGAATGGTTTCATTTTTTTCGATAAGAACATTTTCATTAGTGTAGTGTCCAAGCATTCTAGCATATCAGATCTATTTTATCTTAATTTACTTTAAATATGTTCAGTTGTGATCACCAATATTTGCTTTTGAAATCCCAAAGACCACTTTATTTCAAAACCATACTTTTCACCCTTTTTTGGCATAACATCTGCTTCAGTGTAAAGCCATTTGATCCCTAATTAAGAAGTAAGCACAAGTTCATAGATGATAAATGTCACACCAGAAGGCAAATACTTTGAGTGTTATCCTGAAAATGGAAAACAAAACAGTTGAACTGCTCTGGTACTTTCTATTTAAAACCATAACATTAAAATGCTTAGGTTTTTTGTTTGTTTGTCTGTTTGTTTGTTTTTACAAATCTGTTAAATGGTTCAAACACTATGCATTAACACAAGAGTTTTCCTGTGAAATGTACACATTCTTACTTTAGAGTTCTTTTGTTTCCATGGTTGATTCCTGTCTTTCCCACAAATGCTACAAACATTGGAATCAGAATCTCCAGACCTGGTAATGAAAAAAACACTGGGTTAAGCAAACACATTGATGAATTACCCCAAAAATGTCCAACTAGTCATTATAGTGGTTGTCATAAGGATTACTAATTCATGTCATTCTGTCACTCTAGCAAAAACACAATTTTACCACTTGCTTTGAGTGGAAACATCACAACCAATAGGTGAAATACACATAAACTGTAAATATTGTACCACTATTGCATTTTCACTTGAACTTGAACACTCATTAAATATGCCATGGGACAGCTTGAACCCTGCGCAGTCTCAAAGGCACACACATCCTGGACCAATGCAGATTTCCCAGTAATGCACTATTTGTCTCTCTTTCACTCTCATGCAGACATCAACAGACAATAACTAGAAATCTATAGGGAAGCACTTTCTGCACAAACCAGACTGTCAGTGAATGTAGACAACTAAATAAATAAGGCTACATTAATGATATTATAATTATTAAACTTGCGTTTCAGCAGTGTGCGTGTTGGACCTTCATGTCCGCCAAGATCTTATCTGTATTTCAGTTTTCAGTGCCAACTCATTTCTATAAAAATTGTAGCCAGTCCATAAATAACTTTTGGCTTTAAGAAGCTGTGTTCTCCAGAGCCCACTGAGATGGAAAGGATGAGTGTCATGCTAAATGCTATTGTCAGAGTCAATGTAATTTAAGAATTAGACATTGTGTTTTTGGAGTGTCTTCTCTTTTAATAGTCTCATTTTTTTGTATCTGAAGCTTAACAGTTTTGGTTTTGTTTTTTCATGTCTTACCCCGCTTGTCAGAATTTACATCAGTACAGTAAAATTAGGTGTAGGCAGCACAAGCTGGAACTGACATATTTCTTGGCCATTCAACATGACTGGTGAGAGCCTGGTATGCTTTGTCATTAAGTTTCTTATCGATCACATAATAGATGAAGTGGTGCAATTTGAGTGCCAGTGCCCTTGTTCAAGAGCTACTTAGGCAATCATATAGTTCTTGATATAAACAGGCCAACCTTATTCCTGCATAATGCCATTTAACCAGAAGTACACTCTTCCAGTAATAACTGTTTCACTAGATACACGATTAACTATTGTGCATGGCAAATGCTAAACAAATAATATATTTATCAATTGCAGCATCTTGCAGTCAAAATGCATGAAATGAAGGCGTGCACGTTGATTAATTTAAGGACGAAATACAAATAAACATAGTTAATTTAATTAACTGACTATAAATGCTTGGTACAATACTATGAAATTAACAGTTGTATGAGAACCAGAATGTGTTGTAGAGTGCAGGTAATAAAGACTCACAACTAAATAGCAAAGGAGCAACCACAAACATACAACCTGGTAAAATGTAATTGTGGACTTCTAATATTTTTTCTGATTTTAACACAGGTCATGTTCTTGGGCATTGCACAGCTTTGAAGCAAACACTAGAATGCATCTGGAGAAAGCAGGCATAGTAAGAGAGGCTGAGAGAGAATGGGATGCTATACCTATGAATCACTGACTGGAGAAAGTGAGATGAAGAGTCATGCAAGGAGCTATAGGTCAGAACAAGAGTATGTCATTTGATCCTTGCAGCAGTGGGACACTAGTGAAGTTAAGCATAGTGTGAAACTAAGAAGAGAATACAACGCAGTTTTCATATTAAAGTGGGGAGATCAGATAGCACCTACTGAGAGTAATGTCAGCAAGATATGTCAGTTGACCAACTTTAAAGAACACAAATCTTAACAATAATTCCAGCAGCAAAGTTCATGAATTAAAGAAACATCTTCCATCACAGAAATGACAGGAGTGGGTCATTAAGGAAATTGGGATTGGGAGTTATCCTGTGTAAAAGTGAAAAACATTTTATATGTGTATTTTGGTTTGGTTTATGTTTATTTGAGGTTGTTTAATCAGTTTGATGTGAATTAATACATTTTTATTTTATTCTTGTGTTTGTTTCTTTGCTTACGTGACACAGTTGGATGCATCATGTGACTGTGTTTGTCACATTGATTACATCATTGATTACATCATGGGGTGTGACGCTATAATATGGTTTGGTGGCAATTATATTACACAATTTCCCTTGGTGGATAAAACTGACTGAACCTGAAATCCAGCATTGTTAGTTTCCTCCTTTTGCACCACTTCTCGTTTTTTGTTTTTTGATTTCCTTTTCCTACTTCCACTATTGGTTCTTGTATTTTGGATGCCTTTTTGTTTGTCTTTTTTGAAACTGACCTGGGTTTACCCTCTGAACACAATTTTTGCTTCACTTCACCATTGCCTAGTTATATTCTATTTTCACAATAATCCTTTGACACCATCGTGTCTAGACATACTGGTTCATGCTGTTGATTTTAATTTAGATTTTTGTAAGCATTATTTTCTTACTATTTTCCATCCATCCATCCATTTCCTAACCCGCTGAATCCGAATACAGGGTCACGGGGGTCTGCTGGAGCCAATCCTGGGCAGGGTGCCAACCCACCACAGGACACACACAAACACACCCACACACCAAGCACACACTAGGGCCAATTTAGAATCGCCAATCCACCTAACCTGCATGTCTTTTGATTGTGGGAGGAAACCGGAGCGCCGGAGGAAACCCACGCAGACACGGGAGAACATGCAAACTCCACGCAGGGAGGACCCGGGAAGCGAACCCAGGTCTCCTAACTGCGAGGCAGCAGCGCTACCACTGCGCCACCGTGCCGCCCTTCTTACTATTTTGCAATTTTTAATTTTATCGAATTTTGAATTCTAATTCTCATGTTCAGATATACATAGTGCTTGGGTTAAGAAAAAAAATATATTGAGAAGACATTTCTTAAATTTAGCCAGGTGTATAACATTTCAAGATTGTTCGCTGTATGTAGTGGTAAAGCCTTTATATAGTTCCAGTAACGGAGCACTGCACAGATACACTTGAGTTGGCTTTGTAGTTTTCATACTCTTTCTCTGTATGTTTAGCATTCATTTGCTCAGAAGTTGATGCGCTTGCTGCTTCCTGAGCAGCTCTTCTTTTCTCCACCCTGGTTGCCTGCTTCGTCTCTTCTTTCGTCGACATCTTTTTGAGTTAAAACTGATTAAGTCAGTGTTTGTGTTGCAATTACTTAGTACATTTTCTTTAATTTTTCACTTAAGCTGGCACTTACTGCAAGTCTTCAAACTGCCACTAGAATGATTTAAGATATGAAGAGGTAGGGGAAGTGACAGTGAAGATGGTAGGGATGAGAATGGCACCTGCTTGACTGTCCTGCTGGCTGCTGCCAAGAGTTGATTCTGAAATAAAATAAAATAAAAATATAAAGAGGAATAACCTTGGAGGTCAATCATCACCCCGAAAGTGAATAGTAGACGTCACTTAGTATATGTGTACCAAATTTCAGGTCAATAGGTCAAATGGTTTGCGAGCTACAGGTGATTTAAAATCATGGGCAGACAAATGGACAACCACGGTAACCTATTGTATATAAAGATTAAATCTATTGGGAGGAAACTGAAAATAAAAGGGACATCTTGAATTATAAAGTTACATTCCCAGAAATTGGATATTTTAGCCATCGAACTGTCGTCATTCAGAATAAGACCATAATTCTAGGAAACAGTTTTTAATGTCTGGTGTAGTGGCTTAATACAAGAAGTTCCCAAAGAGATTCTTGTGAATCCCTTTGGCTACTAATTCTTCACATAATTTATATTTCCTGTGTTGTTTCATTGATTCTTCTCATGGTTCTGTATTTTAGTAATGGCAGTATGATGCCACATTAGGGAGAATTACAGTTTGGTTCAGAACACAATTTCATACAGCAACTTAATAATTGTCATTTAGCAGTGGTAATATTTCTGTGTAATAATGTACACAATTTTACAAACTAGAAGAGCGTGCTTAGCTTGTTGGGTTAGCTGAAAGCAGTGTGCCATGGACTGGTACCCTGTCCAGGGTTGGTTCTTGCCTTGTGCCTAATGCTGCTGGGAGAGGGTGTACCCTATGAGCTCTGAGCCTGAGAATGTTCTGTTATGTCATGTTGTGTTTTGTTGTGTTACATTTATGTGCCTGCCTAATAAAAATGAGAATAATGGTGCCAAAATAAAAATGTATAGAATACTTTTAACTTTTCTTTGAATATGTTGATGATTTTACTCATCACTACATAACAGAAAAATGGTGTGGAGAATTAATGCATAACATTTATAGCAATATTTACATTAATTGAGAAAAATATGCATTATTCATTAAAAAGCCCATACTTTTCTCAGGCATATTTTTCAAAGAAATGGCAAAAATGTATACTGAAAACCAAATTAGCATACTTGAAGAGTAAGTGCTCTTTTCTACATAAGAGCCTTTTAAACTACATGCCTTAAGACTTAAAAAATAGCTTTTTAATACAAGATTACCTATGCCTAATACTAATACTAATCATTGTTTGAGTTTAATATGCATTTCATCAGATGAATTGCCTGAGAATCTAATTTATGCAACATACTCAACAACTCAAAGAAAGAACGATTAAAAATGAGTTATTAAAGCATTGAGAGAATGTAACTCTGTTTAACATTTATTTTATGATAATGACAGCAATTCTGTTTACATTATTGTCGACAGTTAAGAGTTTATTTAAAGACCAAAATTGCATGTATTAAAAAGGGAAATATTTGACACGGGTGTATTCTTAATTCTATTGTACAATACATTATACTGCAAATTAATTTCATCATGCAAACTTAAGAAATGTAATCAGCATTAAATAGTTTAAATGTGTCTGTATTTAACATTTATTGATGGGTTCATGTACATTAATCATTTTTTGTATATACATCACATTAATTGCAGACATTTTCACATAGAAAATATATAATTACTAAATAATTAAATACAATACAATAATTATTAATCAGGCATGTACAATGATTTTTTTATACAAGGTGTAGCATGGCACATTTCAAATGGTTAAATCTTTATTATTATATTTTTTAAAATTAGTTCATTTTAATATTTATTATTTGACTTACGATTGCCCACAAAAATAAACTGGGTGATCAGAGCAATAGAACCAGTTTCCTGCAACTGTTTTAGTCAAACAAAAGCATTTCTTCAACATCTTTATGATTCACACTTAGCTTACTTCAAACTATGCTGCATAAACTTAGATATGTCTTAAAATTCAAGTAAAGAAATTTGTTACAAAGTCCATGTCCACACAGAACCAAGCACTATACTGTGTAGAGTGACAGACAATGCTTTTGAAGCAGTGAGCATATTGGACTTGTTTCCAGCACCATCTACTGACCCAAGCAGTTATTACAAATAAAAAGCATCGGCCTCTCACACTTCATGTTACTTAGCACTGTTCACTATGATTAAGTGACTTTGTATCGCACAGACGATCAAAACACAAACCATTTGACCTGGTAATCTAGAAACTTGCTAGAAAGTCTAATTTGGAAGGCTGTATTTTAACATGAAATAATCAATAAATCTGTAATATTTCTTATAAAAAAATAGAAAGATTAATACAAGTAAAAATTACACACTGCCAACTGACTATGCTGATGTATGGCATGTGCTGTCTGCTAATGCCTCTTTTGTGATTGATGGGTACTGGAGGTTGCTTGTTATGTGGATGTGCAAGTTTAATTTTACACTCAACATTTTTCTCTAATATGTGTATTTTGCTGTATTTCCAGTAAGGTGTTTTGAAGACCTTAATTATTAGCTCATTTCTATTGTATTATATGAGTGCCACTAGCCTCTGCGATTTATACAAGTAAGAATCACATTATACTCTGTACTAGAACTTATGCTTGAATCAAGAGGCACAGGTTTATTGGACATTAATGCAGCTTTAGGAACAGAGGAGCCCTGTGCAGTTGGAACAGATGACAATTCCCATTTATATATGATTACTTAGAAGATGTTTTTATCCAAAGCAATTTACAAAAGATGGTAACATAATTGAGTAAACATGAGTCTGGGGAACTTTTCTGGGAAGCAAGTGTTACAATATTTCTCATCTCAAGTGAAGAGCTCAGAAGAAAATACAATCTAGTTACAGATCCCAAGTTACAAAAACATATGTCTAATATCAGTTAGGCAGAAATTCACCAAACAAGAAAGTCTTCAAACATAAACTCATTGAGTGAATTAGAAGTTCAGATGGAGATTGTTTCACCAGCTAGGATCTACACATGTAAAGAGTCTGGGTTAAGATTTACATAATGTCATGCCATTTATCAGCAGACTGGAGTGGGTGAGAAGGAGCATTGGACCGCACAAGTGTCCCCATATTTATAGGCGCTAACCTGTTCACTACTCTGTAGGCAAGCATCAAGGATTTGAACTTAACATGTGCCGCTACAGGGAGCTAAAATATTGATACAAAAAGAGTGACATGTGCCCACCTTGGCTGGATGAACACTAGACAGGATGCTACATTTTGAATCACTTGCATCTACTTTAAGACACATGCTGGTACTCCTTTCAGCAATCCGTTCATGACAAGACCAAATCCTGGACTGGAAGTTGTGCTGGATACTCTGTCAGATGAGATCTGATCTTGCAAATGTTGTATGAAGTAAATATGCAAGACTGAAAGACCATAGCAACATGGTCATTGAAGGACAGCTAGTCATCAACCATCACCCCAAGGCTGCTTGCCAATTTAGTGGATGTTAGTGATAATGAACTGAACAGAACAGAGATGAATAGACAGACAAATTGGGACAACAAGAAGCTCTGTCTTTGCCAGGTTGAGCTGGAGATGCTGTTCCTTTTTCCAGGTTGCAATCTTAGGATATATGCCGAGATTTTAGCTGATACCTTGCGGTTCTCTGGAGGGAACAACAGGTACAGCTGCTTAGCATCGTTATAGCACTGGTAAGAGAAACCATGAGACATGATGATAGGACCTAGTGATGAGGTGTAAAGAGAGACGCAGAGGGGGCCTAGCACCAACCCTTGGGGCACCCCCAGGCTTGACTGGTGTACCCTTGACATCTCTCCTTGTCAGGACACATGATAGAATCTGTTCAAGAAGTACGAGTTAAACCATCTGATCCCACTGATGTCAGAGAGGGTGTCACAGAGGATCTGATGGTTAACCATGTTGAAGGCATTAGAGATCTAGCAGGAGGAAGACAAATGATGGTTTGGCAGTTCTAGCAAGCTGTGATGTGTCAACAATGGAAAGCAGAGCCAGTGGAATTAAATTAGAGGGCAATTGATGAATTACATATATTGAATTATATATACAGTATTGCATGCAGATACTGTAATATTTCATTGTAATGGCATTTATATTTTCAAATATTCAATATTCTATTGGCTGACGATAGGCAACTCGTTACTTGTTCTGTATATGTAAATACATTCATCTTGTGTCTTTCTGCTGTGCGTTGTTTGCTGTTATGTAAATCCATCATTTTGACTAATGTGTTTTACAAACACAAACACTTTTGTTTATTAGATATCATGTCTAAGCTTTTCATTTTAAAACTTACCATGCAAGAGAAATTATAAGCAAAATCCCTACTTAATATGTGTTTTCATTTGAAAAGGTGTGCTGATAAAGAGCCAAATTCTTAGCATCAACCACCACAATAGTATCTGCTCAAGATCATGTCTCTCTTCCAAGACTTGCACAAATTTGTTAGCCAGTGCCACAATGGAGTAGTAGGCTGATGTTTTTTTTGCCACATGCAGCTAAGACATGCAGTCTAGTATTATTATAGAAAGCTGAAGCGATAATTCAGTGTATTGTTAAAAGCAGATAACTGTCCATCTAGATGTGATGGGCAATTCTATTGTTTGAACATTTTACTGACTGCGAGCCTTTCCTGAGCAGATTGCAGCAGTGTAGAAATAAAAATGACTTATTGTAGGTGGACTTCGCATATCATACTATGATGATTATAATATCCTAAAGCTAGAAGTCACATGACAAAAAGATCTTTATGAAACTTAGAAGACTAATAAAGAATGAACATGCAACTGGAGGCAATTTATCTAATAACTGTGCATCACAAAATAAAGCATTTTAAAGTGTTGCATTAGTAAAAGGGTGTCGTTCTCAGATTCTGGAGGTCCACCATGGCAGCAAATTGTTGTTCCAGTTATTTTCTTATCAAGTAATCAGTTATTGTTGCTAATGAAACAAATTCCTTTTGCCTTTATTTTAATTGATGTGCTTTTTAACATTCAGAGGTTTTGTCCCTTTTTTTTAACCAGAAGTCAACCATTAAGCACCACAGTAAACCAAAAGATGATCATATAACTTATGGTTCTCAAACTCAGTTCATCAGTTTCTTGGTGTTTTCTGAGAAGCCAATTAGAAGCCAATTACTGCTGTTAATGAAACATGTGATTTAATTCTTATAAGAAAATCATTAGCACCTTGGATATTTCAGGATCTGAGTTTGGCAGCCTTTTATTAGCAGAATTAGCAGGAAAAATCAGTGTTTAAATAATGGTTGTCAAGGTTAATTTGACAAATTGAGATCAAAAGAGTTCATAGGGTCATTAATGTGACATGTACAGAGTACAGTGAAATTCTTTGGTGCGTGCTCTAATCAACATACAACACATCAACGCTCTGTGGTGTCATGATCAGTGACAATTGTTACCTTAGTTTAAAACTTCTCCCTTCCTTACTTTGAAACCTCTGTCTTCCTTGTCTGAAGTCAGAGTTATAATTAGAGAAGAGCCATCAGTCTAAGGATCATAAACTCACTGTAAGAACCTTTTAGGAACACATTATAGACATCTCATCCGTTTATGCAGAACATGATGTAATTCAACACAAAATTCAGATTGTTCAGTTGTAATGTGATGACAACACATTACCACACTGACTAAAAATATATGGCTTCTATCAAAAAAAAAGGCAGCATCTGTAATAACAAAATTAAATTGGAAAAATAAAAACATATAACATTAAAAATGATCAAAAATGAACAAAGATACAAAATAAACAAACAACTAAAAGCAGCAGAATATACACCACTGCTGACAATGTGCATTTTTGAATAAGAAGGGGCATGTTCAATTGAGGGTTCAAACTATGGAAGTCGCTATAGTGAGTGTATCTCAAATATGTCAAAATCTGAACAAACTTATTACTTAATGACCTAAAGAAAGTGAATGTATATTTATCCCATTGAAATGAGAACAATGAAAGGGCAGAATTATGTGATTGATCATCTACTGTGTGATTGATTGTCTACAATAATCTGTGTATTATGACTCATGAAGCAGAGAGACAACGGCTGTTGCGCATGCTAATTTAAGATAAGGACAATGTAGACTGGTATTCTGGGCATTTGATCTTTTGATGTTGTATAAATAAAAACCAAGTCTTTGTTGTGATCTAAGTTTCATTGAAAGATAAAATTAAGCAAAGCCAATGTCAGCATATACAGTATATAATTAGTTTTAACAGTGTAGTGTTAGTGAGCTGCTGATTTTGTTATTTGCAACCCTGGTTAAGGACAAAAGAAGCAAATAAAGTAGAGAACGCAGCTGTTTAAGACAAAAAGAATCAAGAAAGCACTGGGAATCATAACAATCAAGTTAACTTAGAAACACAAAAATGTTGCTTGAGAAATAATTGTTTCAGCAGCAATGATTGATTTTCTATTAAGAAATGAAGTTTGAACAAAAACCTGCAACTTGAGTACCCCTCAAAAAACAACTTAATGTATTTTCTATCTGCTCCGGACCACGAAAAAGCACATAAAGATATATGTATTAAAATTTTGAAAACTGAATTGTTGATCTTTATTTTCATGTATGTGTTTTATTTTTATGTTCTTGTCCAAGGAAGATTTTTAAAATTTTTTAAATGTGTCACAATTTAATTTTCCATTGTTAGTATTCAGTTAATTAGTTGCCAGGGTGCATGTAATGGTGGCTAATGCCTTTTTTGATGACTCACATCACAATGGCTCAATAATAAATTTCAGTGCAGAAACAGAACCTCTTGGAGTCTTTATTGTGATCCCTGAAGGGGTGCCTAAATGGAAAAATACACTATTGGGTACTGCCTTTTGTGGTTGCAGGGCTTCTTAGTAAAGGACATTCTCGAGTTTTGCTTTTGTGGTGACAGCTCGCCTACAAGACTCTATGCTTTTTTTTAGCAGTAAAACTCACCTTCCAGTTGCCGAGGTTTTCTGAGTTTAGATTTCTGTGGGAACAGCTTATCTTCTAGCCTCTGTGCTTTTACCAGTCATGAAAGCTCACCTTCTGGTCACAGAGTATTTCCTAGTTTTAATTTTTGTGTTGGCTTATCACATAAACATGATTGGTCTTTCAAGTGATGTTTTTGTGGCAACAGCTTGTCTCGTAATTGTGGTGCATTTTTGATTTTTTGTATTGCTCATACAAATTCAATCAGTAAACATGTGCTCTTACAAATTCTCTGACTCTTTCGTTTTGAGTTAGCATTTGTTTAGTTGTTTTGGGTCTTGCAGTATTGTAAACTATTGGTGAATGATTCCTCACAATACCTCCCTGAAAATCCTTTTAGAAAAAACAGAAATGTTTTGTTTTATTCCTGTTAACAAGAAAGAGTTTGTGTTATTTCTGAAAGAAACCCACTTCTCCTGGTTAACTTCTTTTAACATCCTAACAGTGCTCTCTAACAGATAATATCAGGAGTCAACCTGGGAACATCACTTTGGAAAAACTGACATGTGGATCTTTTGAGCTGTTCCGTAGTTTCACAACTGGCATAGCAAATTAGATTGCAGTTCAGTGTAATGTTGTGTGGAATTGGAGTAAGGCAGGGTTTTCAAAGCCTTGATGCAATTTCTACATTTATGACACTGTCCGTGAGGATTCTAGAATAAGCTAAAGCTCCCTGTGATTTCAAACTGGAAAAGGTGGGTTAAAAAGATTTTGGAGGAATAGGTGGTGTTTTTAACTTTCATGAAATGATATTCATGGAGAGCACTGCATTTCAATAAAGTGAAAATTATATTGAGGGCTGCCCTCAGTATTGAAGTTTAAACACATGGTTTAAATTTCTTTTCTCTGTTTTATTTGCTCTTAAGGTACTCCATAAAAAAGGCCGCAGGATTATAAAGACTGTATTAATTGTATATTCCGTATTTCGGGTATTTAATGTAAGTATCTTTGTTGATCCTCAAAGGTTACAAGGCCTTCATTCATAGTTCATAAATATTTGACTCTGAGTTTGTGAAAAAAAACAGGAGATATAATAAAATGGCTTATGTGGAAACACATTGGCTGTGGAATGCTCTCTCATTTAAGATGGTCTTTTAGGAGTAATAGAGACAAATGGTACTCTTTGTTATATAGTATATGAATAAACAGCCAATACACTTAATACTGAAGTACAGAGCAAGATGCAGAAGACAGGACGATATGTAAAAAGATGATCCATTGTGGCAACCCATAACAGGAGCAGCCGAAAGAAGAAGACACTTAATAATGAAGCGTATATGATGCAGTCACAAGATGATTATAGTACAATCAGGGATCACTGAAACTTTCACAAGATATTTTACTTTAGTTGTTTAATTCTTTAAAAAAATATGTCATTTCCTGTCTGTTTTGGCGAGTGTCGTAATAGTAAAAAGCACTTTCTTACCAGACTTCCCTATAACAAAACAGGTCCTCCTGGATACTCTCTGGCCAACAGAGACATATCAAGTTTACCTTTTCATGAATTTAAATAGGCTCTGATATTTGAATACAGCATATATCATATAATGCAGTAGTACTGACATAAGTACTACAAATTTTAAAGTGTAATTGACATTATTGTACATTTCTTAGTTTTATAATGACTAGGTGGAGGCTCCGCTATTATTAAATGATTTAGTCATTTAAAGCAAATCTGGCGCACAGCACAGTCACTCATGCACATACCCAGAGTGACTCATACAGATTAAAGAGTCGCTAATTAACGCTGAGTGTGGGTGGAAAAACAGAGTTCCTAGGGGAAAGCCAAGGAAACTTGGGGAGGAGACAGAGATGATAAAAAGACTCTGTCTGGGTGAACTGTAAGGCCCCAGAACTAACGTTTTTGTTAACGATACAGTGAGTTAATGAATGAGAAGTATTAATCAATTCATACAATTGTGTCTTTGTCATCTTCCCATATAAAAAGGCTTCATTTGTTTATTTTTACTTTTTTTTTTTACAGGTTCTTTCTTTCCTGCTTTGAAGCCATCTGAAACAGTTTTCAAGGTGATCTTCTGGCTGGGATATTTCAACAGTTGCATCAATCCTATTATTTACCCCTGCTCCAGCAAAGAGTTCAAAAGAGCTTTTATAAGATTGCTGAAATGCCAGTGTCAGAGAAGAAGACGTCCACTCTGGAGATTCTACGAACAAAAGTGGAGAACATCTACCAATAGCTCAGGCCGGGGATCATACGTTGACACAAAGCCTAGATTTCATCATAGAGAGTATTTCTCACCTAATAATTCCTTAGTGTACAGCTCTAACAAAGAACAGACTCTTAGTTTTCATGGTTGGAAGCTTTTTCCACCCTTTCAAAAGTCTTCTTTTCAGCTGAAGGAAAAAATGAACAACCTCTCAAAGAAGATAAAGAATGGCCCTGCTAAAAGTAGAGTGCCCACAATCAGCAAAGTGGAGATAGAGTCAGTTTCAATGGGAATTTACACTGATTTTAATGACCAGCAAGACTATCAGATCTATGATATAGCAGACTGCTATGGACTGAAAGAAACTGACATTTAGCATTGGAAACACAACAATAAATTGCATGATTAGCATTTTACATGCATTTAATCTAAACAGAAAAAAATCAAATTGCTTTTCGGCACAACTTGCAATTACTGTGGCCTTCCTTAATGTAATCTCCAGTAAGGAATTCGGGCATTTACTTTGACAAGTTTACTTAAGCACAAAGAATTCCTAAAATCAGAAATTTAAATTTGGGGAACAAATATAGTGTTTTATGAGGGTGGAATTCTAAAAGTATTCAAGCTGAATTCTGTGTTGAAAAATGGTTCAAGTGAATTCCAGTTTTATGGAATGAGGTGAAACAAAAATGTGTTTCAGATTTCTCTAATACATTTTACATATATATATATGTATATATATATATATACATATATATATATATATATATATATATATATATATATATATATATATATATAATAACATACATTTGTATGAGAAAATTTAGGAACAGAAAAAGTCATGAATTCTTAAAGTGTGTCAACGATATACCTTTTTTAAGAGGTGTTGAAGGTGAACAATTTTAATAAATCCAAGCCATGGACTGTAGCTTTTACTGAGCATCTTGTTTTATATGTAACTTTATTTCTTACAATCACACTTTGTCTTTTTATATCTGCAAAAACAAAAATAGGCCAATATTTTGTAAAGTACCACAATTTGGTGTTAAGTGATAATTCTAAACATGCCTGTACCTTGCAGGGTTATGGTGGTGGTGTTTAATGCTTAGATCATTTCCATGCCCAGTGAATGAATGTATGGTGTTTGCTCAACCACATCCCAAAGACATGCATGTCAGCTTCATTGAGGAATCTAAACTGACAGTCAGATGTGGGTGAGCGCAGTGATGGATAGACATCACATCCATGGTAGGGTTCTATCTTGCACCCAAGGCTGTTGGGTAGGTTCTAGCAACCATATTAGAAAAATGCAGGTTCGAAAAATGAACTGATTGATCTCTGTGTTATACATTTATTAAACTAGTGGATCATAACTACAGCAAAGTATAATTTAGGATTGTAACATAACTCACAATTGTCAGTTGTTTCAAGATCTTTTGCATAAAGATATTATAGAGAACACTATTTGTGGATAAGTGGTGAAAAGGCATCTGATATAATTATACATGACCAAAAGAGTATGTTTTATTAATGTACCAAATTAATGATTCAGACTATTTTCAGCATGCACAGATTGTCATATTTTGACGTGAAGAAAGTAAACTTGTTTTAATTCAGAAAAATGATGGCTTTAATCATATTAATAAATCTCTTTTAAACATTTAGACAGATTATAATTTAATATTTATTTATTTATGTATTTTTCAAAGTATAGTTTCTGTCCCAATACATTGGTATTTTTTTAATTAAGCTTTAAAAAAGCCAAAAAGCAAAGCTGCAAAGAAGTTTCTAAGGCAATGTGTCTGTCTGTGTGTCACTGATAGAATAGCTACTATTTTGTTAACCTATGTACTATTGACATAGCTGCAATGTTGTTTTTCTTTAAAGTAGTAAGCTGTCTCAATATGATTTATATTTCATTTAAAAGCATTTCAGCACTTTATTAAGCTAATGAATCAACAATACCTTCGTTGCCCTGTAGAGGCCACTGTTACGACATACGGAAGTCTTTTTGTTCTTCGAATTTCATTTCTTGTAAGAAAACATGCACATCTAGCATGGTTAGTTCATTGTAGCACTTACTAAAGTTGCAGTCGTGATTTGTTATGTACTTCCAAGAGTTTGTGGTGTAATTTTATATAAGTCAAATACAAAATGTATTCAGATTTTTTTCCATATGCAGTATCACAAAAACCTTTAAACTGTTTTCAATCAGATGCATTTCAATGAATGGCATACAATCATATGAAATTCTTAACTTTTATCTTTCAAACAGATGAAACATATTAACTTGAGAGTAAAAATGTATTCAAGCCAAATGTTTTCACGCCAAGTAAAACTCCTTTGTTTAGGTAACTTCAAGCCAGTTAGCATTTGGTGCTTGTTTTTGAGAAACACACGAATGTGTTTTGCAATGCTTAACCGTGTCAGTTTGCTTCTGAATTTAAGGTCACTAAGTTAGATATTAGACATTTGAAAATATACAACAAAGTTTACTCTTGTAAGAAAATAAAACAGAATCATAACGAAGTACTGTCTTAATAGCATTAATACATTATTCGTCAAGCCATTGGAGCTACAAATACACCAGGACCTTTTTTTAACATAAATAAAGATGGATTATAAGATACAAAAACAACCATACAGAAAACAAATATGTAAGGTGGTTGAAAACTCTGTATCTTGATTAATGTTTACAGATAAATTTGTAAATAGATGTTTATAATTACCTGAGAATTTAATTAATCTTTTTTTATTTATTGGGTTTCTTGTTTATTCTGTTTATCATGTGACATGTTTTATGCTATCATATGTGTAACAAAAAATGTATTTAGTGCTTAGTCATAATACGCACAAATATTATTTTCATAATGGGGTCAAATACAATATATTTGAAACACTGAGATTAACTATTATCTTTGTAAAGAAGAAAAAATAAACTGAAAAAAATCTGTTTTTTTTTTTATTCTTGTTACTTATTCAGAGATATGCCAATTAATAATCTTTTGTGATTAGAACTATCTTTGCTCCTCCTTAAATTAAATCTCTCAAATCAATTGCCAGAGTTGGGCAAATGACTGCACATTTTTGTTGGAGCCAGTCTGAAGTTCTAACATTTTCATACTTGGAAATGTTAAACCTTTGCTTAAGCAGAATTCTGTGTGAGTCTATTGTTTCTTTCTGAAGAATCTGGCAGCATAGGACTTAGTTTCTTTGGAAAATACAATTGATCTTTATTTTGGAACAGATTGACTATTTTAGAAAGTCATCTATAAAGTAAGAAATATCAAAGGAGCAGAAATGCCTATTATCTAAACACCCATCTTTTTACTAAATCCATTCAGGTTATTTCAGTATTGCAGTGAGTCACGACCTACTG
Organism: Polypterus senegalus; assembly: GCF_016835505.1. Lineage (NCBI taxonomy): Eukaryota > Metazoa > Chordata > Cladistia > Polypteriformes > Polypteridae > Polypterus > Polypterus senegalus. The sequence continues at coordinate 190,834,142 of NC_053157.1, read as the reverse complement.
TGGCATCAAGGGCAAAGTAGAAAGAAACCCTGAATAGGCTGCTAGTTTATGACAGAAAATGATCACCTACACAATGTTAGAATCACCAATCAAGTGTCCTGGAGCTGGAGCAGTGGTGATCACTTTACTACCAGAGGTGACATTAATGTTATTATGCTATAACTATAATCATAATAATGATAAGAATAATATACAGGGTGAGTCAAAATTATGTTAACATTTGAAGGGCGGTTTCAATTTATTCATAAAACATACTTCATATGTGCAAGATAATTTACAGGAATGTGTCAACCTGTTCGCCATCAAGTTCAACACACAAAAACCAACGAGTAACAGTATCATGTAAATCTGGACAGACATTTTGCAGGAAATAGATAATACCACAGTCCGTATTCTGTCCTTCAGGTCATTGATATCATGAGCTTTCCTGCTATACACGCGCTCCCCATAACTAGAAATCACAGGGTGTCAAATCAGGGGATTGTGGAGGCCATGGCAATGACCCACCATGACCTATCCATCGACCTGGAAAGGTAGTGTCGAGATAAAAATAATCCATTAATGTTAACACAATTTTGAACCATGTATTTAGGTTATATGGCTGTAAACTGAATTTCAAAAATTTGGAAATTAAAGAATGGACGAGATCTTTTGTGTCACGCACATGTTTGATATCATTGATAACCTATTGTATAATCAGAAATTTACCATCTTTTAGCAAACCCTGTTTTGACTGAAACCATAGATTGAATGATTTTTTTTAATATTAGAGAATGAATGCAGTTTTTGTGGCTTAAAAAAATCTACTGCCATGAACCTATAAAAACTCATAAACAGATGTGTGAATTCTTGGGCTATGCTTTCTTCAAATCTTATACACATTTTCAAACACTGCAACTAAAGCCTTCAGAAGTCGTTTCCTGTTTTATGCTCTTGCAGAGGGAATTGAAAACACCTGTATCAATAGGACACAGAGAGTTAAAATATATGAAAATTCAAGGTATATTTTATACTTTTCTCAGCAAATGACCTAAGGCTTTTCTACAGCTTCTATGCCAATAACAGGTGAAAGGCATCTTTAGCAAGAGCAGCAGAGCAAAACCACTATAATGGGTGAGTATCGTGACAGAGGACAAAAAAAGCAGACTATACCATCTTGTAAGAGAACAGGAAGCATCTGTTTTTGAGTGGGAAACCTGGGCCACTGAATAAACTTGATATTACTAGACCATGGGTAGATTATATGCTTAAAAACACTTGAAAAGATAATCACCATAGAGTTAGATTAAGGTACTGATGACAGGTAGCAATACTGACTAAATCTGTTGTGTGACTGTTATAGTTGCATCATGTAAGAGAGTGGTAAGAAAGATCCTCATGACCATTACAATCATATTGTATTTGCTAGCCATACCAGTGGCCTCTCTTATAAAGATTTGCGTGGATTCAAGTGTGAAAATATGCACATGTAAAAAAAAAAAAGAAAATTTGTATGCCAAAAAAAAATAAGATTAATAAAACCTGGCTTACGCACATTTCTGCTCAATTTACCTTTATAAATCACAATCATTTTGTAAACATGTGTTCTTGAACATGCCTCATACAAATAAAAACCACTATGTTGCAGATGTTTATTGACTGGTACAGCAGCTTCACTCCCTATGGTGTCCATTTTAGAACATCATCATTTTTCACTTCTCCAGATTGTCAAATATGAATATTACTCTGTATCATGTATCAGTAATCATTTAAAACTTTGTCATTTATCAAACATCAAGACGATTTTCACCTCACAACTGTCACTGATTTTGCATACTTGTAAATAGATTAAAAATTGTATTTGCAATGATTCCGTTTCCTACCATTAATGCAATGTGGTTATAGTGATGGCAACAAACAGGAAGTATTTGATCGATATTTCAATAAATCAATGGTCTTCGTTATATTTCATGAATATACATTACAGATGCTCCCTGTCTGTCGCTCACACTACTGATTGGCTCTGTCAAAAAAAAAGCCAGAAAATGAAAAACAACATCTCTTGCCTGATGGCTGAAAACTGAGTACTGATAAGTTATGGCATGACAAATGAAAAGTGAGTAGTGGTGCATGATGAGCGACTCCTGAGTAGTGATGTATGATGAGTGACTTCTGATACGTGGTACGGAGTGATACTAATGTTTGATGATTGGAGAAGTGAAAAAAGACAAAGTGCTAAAATGGACACCATACCTGACGTGTTGAGACCCAGCCACCTGCATTCAAGAGCATCTCCCTCCACTGCAGAACTGAGCACACAAGATTATGCGTGGCATTATAGCACTTCTATTGTGTGTTCTGGAAGGCTGGGAAAGGTGCCAGCATTTGAGTGGGCAGCCATTATTCCCTGGCACATGTAGTCACACATTTGCTGATGCAAAGAATAGTACAGAACATATTAAACACTGAGACCTGCCAAAGCTAGTTTGCTTTAAAATAAATGAATCACGAGTTGACCTAGGCAATGTTTGTCAGTTTCATCTTGGCATTACATATGACTTATGCATTAATGGAATGTAACAGCTTACAGTTAACAAAAGCAATGTCATTCTCGCACTTATTATGAAGGCACTAAAGTGATCTGATTACGTTAGTAGAACCAGACACTGCTGCAAATTGATTTTTTATGTTAGCAAAATATGTTATGCTTTATTCACACACATCACATGCAGTCTGGAAGTAGTGCCTCCTCATTCACCTAATGGCATCCAGCACAGTGGGCATGACGAACTGAAACTTGGTTGTGATATTCCTGACCAGTCCTCTGAGAAATTACAACAGATAGTCGATTTAAACTGACAAAAAAACAAAAAGTTCTTCAGTGAAAATGTGTAGCATTTATCCTCTTAAAGAGAAACTTGAATACAGAGCCTACATCATATTCTTCACTTTTTCTCAATTTGTCATGTCAACATACATTATAATAAAGGCTTTCTGATCTAAATTATTATTCATGGTAATTATCATTTATCTGAGTTGGCTGCATATCCCTACTTGATCGAGAGTGTCATAATTTTCCAGTGAATATGAAATGTTGCAAACGCATGGGTCAGACTTGCTGTAAATATAAGCATGTTCCCCTGTCAAGTTTTCATTTATAAATCCCAATGTTTGCTTCAAGCCTCTTTTTGTGCGTACACAAGCTTTATAAATGAGGCTCCAGGTCTGTGAAGAAGGATTGTATTCACTCTACAAAGCACAAAACTGCTATTAAGAGAGAGAGCTCCTCAGCTAGGCTGTGAAACCAGGTAACAGAGAGGAGAGAATGCTCAAATTGCAGCTATTGGAGTTTTTGTGTTTTATAACAGTTATGCATCAGTGAAAAGCCTAGTGAATGAAAAGGGTGTATGTATGGGCTAAGGGAATAATACTCATTTGTTTTATTATGTTTAAAAGTGCTTCCTTAAACCTGACCATTCTTTTCAATCAATGAAGACTTCTCCTAAGTTATAATGAATATCACTTCCTTCATTTTATCCTCAAAAGCTAATCATTCTGCAATTTAAAAAAATTCAAATTCAGCTTTGTAGCAGTGCTACAAATTAAAGGACTCATTTTCCCAGCTGCCCTTAGGGTATTTCCCTGATTGGACAACTGCAGAGGGCACAGGAGCAGCTGGGGTAACAAAGGCCCAGCAGGAACTTTAAATGGAAGCAGGCTAAACAGTAAAGGAAGTCCATTTTTTGTGTTTGTGTTCACCCGTCTGTCTTGTCTACAATACCACCTATGGAATATCAGTTCCATCCAGAATCGTTGTACCTTCAAGGATGTATGGACTATCTTGTGACTGCCTGTTGTGTAAATATGGACTGGTCAATGTGTTTCATCGGAGAGAATGCTCCCAAATCTCATCACCCCTCACTGCCCCAGGACTACTTGTAGGACTGCCTGATACATTACTTACAGAAAGCTGTTCCCTGGACCATCATTTTTTCCTCCATTCCATTTCATCTATTTGTTAAGGACTTTGTCGTGAGTGTTTATTGTTGTTTTGGTATTTGATATCATTGTTGGGGAAAAGGAAGGCTATCTGTTTATCTGTTGCTTATATTTTTGTTCTGTTTAATATACAGCTTTATACAGCTATATTTATATACTGTTTGATGTACTAATTGAAGTGTTTAAAATTATGAAGGGAATTAGTACAGTGGATCAAGACTGTTACTTTAAAATGAGTTCATCAAGAACACGGGGACACAGTTGGAAACTTGTTAAGGGTAAATTTCACACAAACATTAGGAAGTTTTTCTTTACACAAAGAACGATAGACACTGGGAATAAGCTACCAAGTAGTGTGGTAGACATGTAAAGACGTTAGGGACTTTCAAAACTCGACCTGATGTTTTCTTGGATAGGACTGTCGAGCTTTGTTGGGCTGAATGGCCTGTTCTCGTCAGAGTGTTCTAATGTTCTAATGTACTGTTGTTTCATGTCTTTGTGTGTGAGTGGTGCGAGTTGGGCCAAAGCTGGGTGCGTTCCTGGGGTCCCTGCCAAACAAACAAACAAATCACTGTCTTCAAGACAATGTGAATCTGAGTGGCTCCAGACCTCTACAGGTGTATTTTTTTTAATTTTTTTTTATTTTTACATTTACAAAAGAGAAATAAGTATTTTAAAAGCTTAGTAAGACGTTTTCTTTAGAAAAAAACAATAAAGCATGTGTCAAATGTCAATAAACCCCTTAACTTGTTTCTCTTTTTTCGAACACCAAAGTATGGTTACTCTACGCAGCTCAGAAAAAAATCAGTAGTGAAGGCATAGGAAGCTGTTTTAGCCATTAGGTTGATGAGCTGCAGGGTGTTTTATTTGGAAAGGGCCCAGCTAATAAAAACAGAGCATATTGGTGGAAGGAACATATAGAGTGAAGATGCAGTGCTGTGGATAAGTTAACCAGTAGTTACATGTATGGGTAAGTCCTATGAAGCATTAAGTCTTTTTTATCTCTTTATCTATCATACTTTGTGTCCAATCTGTTGTGTTTAACCTTCCGTATAATAAATTCCTTAGATTTTGTTATATTTTTTTATTTTTTGTTGGTCATTATTGGGTTTAGAGGTCAACTTGTGAGTGCCCTATTATATACAAGGGGCCTGAAAATTAAAAACCTTTAAATGTATCAGTGATAAAAGAAGTCTGTTCAGTGGCAAAGTGACCATGACAATGACTTTTTTATTTTGAATAAAAGTTCAAAAGGCATTTCTTTGCATATGATTGCCACAGTCTTAAAGATGTCAACCCTTCGTTTTCTTTTAAACATGAAAAATCCTTTTGCTTATCGTTATGTCTGATCTAAGGTCACCATTAGTAGCCAGCACTTCTAATTCTGGAGCCTAGCTTTTCTTCATATTTAAAACACCCAGACAACAAAATGACAACTCTTTCCAAAGCAGCGAACCATTCCCCATATCTCAATACAAATTGCTCTGACAGATTACAATAAACAACATTTTAATAGTAACTTGATCTTTTTAAAGAAGAAACCTTGCCTATTCCATTATACTTTTATTTATTTTATTTTTTTTGGAATGGTTCTAAGCACTTGTTGTACACTTGTTGTAACAAGTGTACTCATTGAGAAGGTTTTTCTTAGTTTAGAATAATTAGCTGCTGATTCCAAATTTCAAAGCTATGAGACTTTAGTTGTAAAATAAATACTGTTTTTTCTTGTGGTTTCCATTCAGTTATCTACTATACCGGCATTTGTGTTTTACTTAATTGCTGTGCTGTCTGCATAGTATTCAATTGAACAGTTTATAGTATAGACATAGTAGTTCTTAATTATGAACTTGCATTTTACTCACTTAGGTACATCAGCACACTGCATAGAATAATTTAACATTATATCCATCTATCCATTATCCAACCCGCTATATCCTAACTACAGGGTCAAGGGGGTCTGCTGGAGCCAATCTCAGCCAACACAGGGCGCAAGGCAGGAAACAAACCCCAGGCAGGGCACCAGCCCACCACAATCTATATATATAATTCACTAAGGCAAGACAACCATGGAAAGCACGCCGGAAGGGGCGTGGATTCACTGAGCCACTGACAAGTAAGACACCTATGGCGCACGCAAGATGGAGCCATGCCCACCAACTCCTGGCACCTCCAAGCCACGTTGACTGTTCATAGAGGCAAGTTTCTCGTGGAGATGAATCGCCATATGCAGCGTGTAAAACGGTTTGTGAGGGGTATCCCATGGGATCCTTAAAACAATCCTTTCCAACTGAGGTTAAAACACAATAAAGTAAGCAGTCTTTAAAAACCGAGTTTTCGGTTACGACGCATGACCGCGTGCACCATAGCAAACTTTTTTACACGCTACATACAGCAATTCGCATCCGCGACAAACATGCGTCTTCTTCACTCACGGACAATTATATGTTGCTCTCTCCAGAGTCCCATCTTTTCATTCACTTTCTGTTGTATCCTGAAACCCTCCCTTTTTAGACAACTGTGTCTTTCCAGAAGTGTTCAACCATCAATAAATAATTATGCGGCGTTTGTTATGCCGCGGCTTCACTATTGTGTTGTATTTTGCTCTCTCCAGAATTCCATCTTTTCATTCACTTACTGTTGTATTCTCACACCAACCCGTTTTAGACAACCGTGTCTTTCCAGAAGTGTTTAGCATTCAATTAATAATTATGCATGAGATTGAGTGTGTGTCTACCAGGCAGAGAGGCGTGGGTAAGCCATTGAACCCCATTCGGGCTGCAAACCGTGGAATTCCCACTAAGTGCGACTCATACGCTCCCACTGATTGTGTCCCTACCCTTTGTGCACACCCCCCTCCCACCTCACGACTACCGTGGTCGAGTGTCTTGGTGGATTATATATAGAAAATCAGCCAAAACCGCACAGAGCAGTGAGTCACAGATGCATCTGGACTGTGTAAAGACGCCAGCGACTCCAGTGACGAGTTGGAGGTGGACACATGAGCAGGTATCTGGCAGGAGAAGGCGCGATGAGGGTTTTCAGTCATGGACGATTGTGTGTTGGTTCGTTCCGTGCATTGTTACAATGTTGCTTTTCTTGCTGATTTATTACATTACTGATTTTTCAAATGTTCATTTTCTCCCTGTGCTTAAAAATCATTAAAAAACCGGCCTGATTATGCGGCGTATGCTACGCCACGGGTTGGCTAATATATATATATTTTGTTACATAGTTTACTGTCAGATAATGCAAAGAGTACGCGACACGTGTTTTGCCCTTATTTGGGCTCATCAGGCGTACACACTCCACTGCACCCCTCACGGGAATTGAACCTCGGACGAAGTCCCTTTACGCTACGCCATGGCGTGTGGTTCATTTATTTTATATATATATATATATATATATATATATATTACATATATTATACATCCCCAGCAGCACCAGATAAATGTCTGGAACCAGCCCTGGATATGGCATCAGAACATCGCAGGACCCACTGATGCACACAACTACACTCACAATCACAATGTGCCAATTTGCAGTCTCCAGTCACCCTAGGCTGCTTGAACTTGGAGATTTTGGAGGATGGAGAACTTGGTGGAAAATCAACACAGACATGGGGAGCACATAACATTTCTGCTGCAAGTGACCAAATTATGTCAAGTCAAGGCAAATAAACGTTATTGTCATTAAATCCATACATATATAGTGGAACAAAATGTATTTTTATTGACATTAGCCATGCATATCAGACATGGGCTGTCTACCCAAAACTACTTCTATTAAAAAAAAGCTAAACTGCAGGATAACATGCTGTACACAAGACAGCATATATTACAATTAGGCTGTGCAATATGGTACAATAAATACACAAAAGAGTCTTAAAACAAATAATAAATAATTACTGTATAGTTGTGTTTAAGTTACATGTCAAACAGAGAAGTAACAGCATTTATATAGATATACAGTATATAATTAGGTAAATACTAATAGAATAGTGTCTGGTTGGTAAGTACAACAAAGTGGTGACTACAATAATGCAGGTACAGGTATGGAAGAGGAGTGTTTTAAATTCGTATTCAGGAGGGAAGCTTGAGGAAGAAGCTGTTAGAGTGTCTGTCAGAACTGGCCCAGATGATATGGTACCTTTCCAAATGGCAGGGGAGGAAAGAGTCCATTAAAGGGTCAAAAAGGTCATCTACTATAACAGTGCCTGAGGTAAATGTTCTGAGCAGGATAGAAAGAGATCCTAAAGATGATCTCTACTGTTTTTACTACCCATTGTGGAGTCATGTGGTCTGACACATCACAGTTCCTAAACCAGACAGTGATATCGATGGCATCTGTGTAGAACCCAGTAAGGATTGTGGGTGCAGCCTGCCCTCAGTTTCCACAAAAATGGAGGTACTGCAATGTTTTTGTAGTTAGGGAGGCAATATTAAGGAATCAAGCTTGGTCAAAACTGATGTGCACAACAAACTTGGTGCTCCTGTATGTCTTCACAGTATGTTTATTGTGCCATATATTATGAATAGGTTCATTATTTAAGATTTGTTATGTTAGGTTATGTTCTAGCACTCATTTTGGGGGTTTCTTTAGTCCTAGAATCTGAATGTGACATTATTTTTTATCTGATATTTATGGTTTCTCTGAATCTGACAGTGATTTTTTTATATAAAGGTTACTTTTGTTTTTGTTGTTTGTCTTGTACCTCATTTGCTACTGTTTTTGCTTACTCATAATCACCACCATCATGAATTCCCATCATTTGGGCATCCTGTTTTGTTGTTAGGGGGTGTGTCCTCAGAGGTTGTGACCTTTGGTGAACAACACAACTTTGTTAAAAGGTTTCATTTGGAAGCACTTCCTTATCTGAGTTTGCAAATTCAAAACAACCCATTTATTTACTTCATTAACAATTGTTTAATCTTCTCTGATTGTTGACTTTTTGCTGAATTTTTGACATTGTTTTTGTCCCACAATTTGGCTTCAGTAACAGTGTGGATTATTTCTGGGTTTTGACTAGCTTTTTCAGTTTTAACTTTTTTTTTTCTACTAGTTACTACTCAGGTATTCTTGCTATCTAGCCTAGCATCATATTATTCTATAGCCAGGGTTTCATTTTGTTTTTATTTAATATGTTTTGTTCTATAAATGTTTTTTGAACTTGTGCTTCCTTTATGTTTAGATTCGATTATTTCTAAATGAATATTGATTTGTTTTTGTCTTGCTTTTTATTGATGTAGTATTTTTGTAGATATTGTCCTTGTTTTTATATATTGAACCCAAGATGGTGAGGCCCCATGACCCTGTAACTGTAATAAATTTAAATCCATCTTTTAAAGGAGCGGCACCACATACGCTGGCCACTGTGGCATTGACTCTTGTTCATGTTTGTTCAGTACTCCTTTGGACTGTATTCAATCAACCAAGATCGGCACATGTAACTCCTCTTTTAGGTGCACTGGCTCCCCATAGCAGCACACATTAATCTCATGTGCTTGATGTTTGCCTACTGAGTAGTCAATGAGTCAACACCTATGTATATGGAGACACTAATGAGGTCCTATGCTCCTTCTGGCCCACTCATGTCTGAACATCATCTGGTGATGCTACCAGTGTGTGGTATGAAATTTCAATCCAAACTCTTTTCATGTGTAGCACCCAGCTGGTGGAATGAGGCTGCCCATCTCCATCCAAATGGCCGACACCCTTAATGTGTTTAAGAAGTGTTTGAAGACTCTTTTGTTCTTTAAATATCTTTCGAACTGATAATGGCTTTGATAGGTTCATGTAACTAAGGAAAGATTAATTAGTTTGTGTTCTGTTTGGTTCAGAGTTCTTCACTTGTGATGATCAATTTTTTAACCTTGTCCTGTAGTACTTGTTTCAAAACAGTTGCCAAAACTGACATTTACTTGAATATGTTGATCTCTTTTGTAAGTCGCTTTGGATACAAATGTCTGCTAAGTGAATAAATATCAATGTAAATTAGTGGACTGTGCAAGTTTTGTGCTTTAGTTTTGATTTTGATAATCTTTGGGCTTGCCCCTGTTGAGTAAACTTTTTTTACATTTTGTTATTGTTTTTGGCTTTTTTTACATTTTTGTGACTAAATATTGATATATGATTGAAAATATGATTTGTTATTTTTTGAAAAGGGGTTTAATGCTTGGCGCTCCGGTTTCCTCCCACAATCCAAAGACATGCAGGTTAGGTGGATTGGCGATTCTAAATTGGCCCTAGTGTGTGCTTGGTGTGTGGGTGTGTTTGTGTGTGTCCTGCGGTGGGTTGGCACCCTGCCCAGGATTGGTTCCTGCCTTGTGCCCTGTGTTGGCTGGGATTGGCTCCAGCAGACCCCCGTGACCCTGTGTTCGGATTCAGCGGGTTAGAAAATGGATGGATGGATGGTTTAATGCTTTCACTGACCCTTTATCAGCAGTGGGCTAAGCAATTGGTTCTGATGGGCACCAGCACATATAGTGCTAGAAAGAGTACTGAAAAAGTGTACTTAAGTACAGATACTGTTATATTGATGAAATAATAATCAATTACAAGTAAAAGTACTAGTGTTAAAAAAGTACTTAAGTAAAAGTACAAAGTACTCTTCTCAAAAACTACTCAGACTACTAGTTACTTTTTAGCTATTGATATTTAATGAATTATCAGAAACCACTGAATCAAATCGGAGAACCATGTAGAAAACAGCTACTACAAATATTTTTACATTACTGATGAAGTATATGAATGGATCAAATTCAAGAAATTTGTGTTCTAAACAAATAAAGATTAAACAGGAGTTTTGCCTGTAGTATGAACTTTTACCAGACCACTGCAAACAAACATTGGTCATTGGTCCATTTGCCATCAGATACTTTTATTGGCTGCCGAAATGCCATCAACAGTTTGAATATTAATTCAAATTGTTGGCGTACTCAGGAATGAATTGTCATTTTAATAGTAGGGAAGTAGATTCCTTACTTTAATTCGTACTTAAGTACAAGTAAAATTGCAGATTTTAAAATATACTCATAAAAGTATAAGTACCCAAAAAAACGACTTAATTACAGTAACATGAATAGTTGTAATTCGTTACTTCCACCCCTGCTAGAACTGAAGGTGTCCCCATTTTGGGCTGATTCCTGACCAATCCTGTCAGAACTGGCAACCACTGTTTGGATTAAACAAGTTTGTTAATAATGGATGGAATAGAAGTGAGGGCTAACAAGATTTTTTAAAATGTACTTTCTGATATGAACACATCCACACTTACATCCTGTCTGGTTTTGTTACTAACCTGCTGTCATAAGTGCTGACCCCAGTAAACTTGAATTCGATTATGGGAGTTTAAGAATGTTATGTTATGTAATTGGAAAAGAACAAGGGTGTAGGTGTAGGAAAAACACTCTACACAGTTAACGATCAGAACACAAGAATCTGAAGCATTGTCACTGCTTGATTTCCATCATCTTACCAATGTGAATACTGGACTCTTCTGCTTGATTTTCAATTTGCATGTTATGATTTTGGTCCTATTGCCACACCATTCACTTGTTGACCTTTCCTTTGAGATAATGCCTATACTTACTCATTAATAGTAAGTGGCCTTCTAACCCCTAGAAACATCCAAGTCCTCTTAATTAAGTAACCTTTACAACTAATAGCTTCCTGCTCTCAACAGAAGGTAGAAACATCCAAACCTCTTCTATAAGGAACAGCTTTCTGCCTTTTATTAATGCATTGGAATTCTGGCTTCCTACGAACCCCCAAAGGACTTTCTCTCATTGTGGTGAACCCACTGAATAGCCTCCTGAAGGCCTTTGTCTTCTCAAGCTGGCTTGCATAGGAACTCCGTATTTGCCAGCATAGCTTTTTTCCTTTTGATGGCCAAGGTTGGCGTCTTTGACAGCTCTTTATTGTGGCCGCAACTCTTGCACGATTTGGAATCTCTTGCTAGCTGAATATTTATAAGGTAATTAATAGAAAATCTATCATTTTTGAAAGAGCATTAAGTAGTAAACTAACTAGGGAATGACCAAACGCAAACTGCACTTAAATATTCTTTCTAATATTAGCCATGCAAGACACTTAGCACTTTGTCATTAAAATGATAAATATGTATTTTTCTGTGATTACTTTTTATTTACTGAGCATTTTTTGACAAATTGTGATGAATTGCTATTTTGTTAACAGTGTGTCAATATTATCTTATAAAACAACTCTGCTGTGCATTCCTGGCTACAAACACAGTTTTCAAATATCGCACGACTGTTGATAGATGTGTTTACTTTTATTCTTTTAGTTATAAGGGAGGCCACTGAAATTATTGGTTTCATTGCTTCTGATACAAGGCAAACAGTACCTGCTCTTATTCCTTAAATTTTATGAAGAGGCCACCATTGCAGGCCTGATCACTAACAACAGTGGTTTATAGAGAAGGGATATGTCATTTGACCTAATGATGCCAGGATAATAGCCTCTCTTTTAGTGTTAGCCAAACCACTGGTCATTAACTTCAAGAAGCAGCATTCAGGCAGACCACGGTCTCATCTGCATTGAAAGGGAGGATGTGAAGTTGGACAGCAGCTTTAAATTTCATTAAGTTGTCATTACTGATATATCTCAGCTATAGTAAAGAAGGCAAACTGATGCCTTTAATTTTTAAGGAAAGTTGAGTGTTGCTGTAAATTCCTTACTGACTTGAACTGGTGGACAATGGAGTCTGTCCTCACTGGCTGCAATTTATCTTTGTAATAGTAGCAGTAGTAGTAATAGTTGCGTTGTACAGTGAAATTCTTAGTTTTATGTCCAACCAACATGTGTAGGATCTGCAAAGCTTAGGACAGCAAAGCAGTACAGGTGGCAGTAAAATCAGCTCAGAATATTACTTGCACACGTGTCCCTTCTGCCCAGGACACAACATCCACAGTCCTGAACCATGATTCTTATTCATACTGAAGATTAATAGTCAAATATTATATTTAATGTTTGGTGCTTTATTTATTGTTATTTTTCTCCAACTACTCTCTCATTGTACTGTGTACACAAGGCAATAAAAATTAATTTGAATTCCAACCATCTGGAGTGCTTCTGCTGATCTTTTTCTCTTTACTACTCTACAAACTCCTTATTATATCATTTCACTTTTTCCATCCATTCTTGGATTAAGTTTAAAATAAAAACAGCTGCCTAACTTTCCCTTTACAAATAAGCTTGCATCTTTGACTGCCCAGGAGTGTTTTATCTGTCCCTCTCACCTGAGTGTGCCAGTATACCACAGGTGCACATAAGATATGTAAGTTCAGATGTTTATTTTATCTGTATATCAATCAATATCATGGCTAGGCTTTTAGAAAGCTGTTAAGTAAGGGTTACACTTTTTATTGTTTACAGAAGTAAATTGTTTAGATCCTTGCTAGAGTCATCCTCAATAGGATCCATGATCACTTGCTTACCTATCAGTGACTGAAGCAGTCTGGATTTATGCCTAAGAAGTCTACCATAAAACGTTATCTTGGCACTGAAGGTTTTCATTGAGCGCAAACACGAATTTCAGCCGAGTTTCTTTGCAGCCTTTGTCAATTTTCGTAAAGCATTTGACTCATGAAACTTCGTGGGATCCTCCTGAATTTGCTTGATCTCATGGCCGGTGGTACTGTGAATGCTGTTCAGAGTTGATTCTGTGGTTCATCAGGGGTGTGTTCTTGCTCCTGCTCTGCTCAATACTTGCATAGACTGGGTGGTGGGCAGGGTTGTAGGGTCCAGCGGCTGGGCGGCATCTGTTTTTGATGTTGACACTCCCAGTGATGCTTTGATCTTCACAGAGTCAATCGAGACACTGATCAGGGCACTCAAGAGACTGAGTGAGGTGTCTGAGTGGTTGAGGTTGTGAGTGTCTGGAATAAAAACCAAGATCCAGGCCTTTAATAACCTCTTGGGCACAGCCATCAGCAGTGTGCCTGTTTGCAGAGAAAGTGTTGATTGCGTCAAAAGGTTTACTTACCTTGGCAGCAACATTCATGTCATTGGTTAGTCTTCCTATGAAGTCAGTAGATGGATTGAGAGAGCTTTGGGGGTCATGGTGTTGTTGGAAAGGGGTGTGTGGTGCTCCCAGTATCTATGCAAAAGGACAAATGTCCAAGTCTTTAGAGTCCTGACGGGAAAATATAAGAATTTCAGCGAATACCAAGTGGAGGCAAAGGAAAAACATACTATTTGTTCAAATAAACCGTGGTATAATCAACAAAATGAAGTTGATCGAGTGACATAGCGTGTTGGAGAAACTTGAAAGCTCACATTCACAAAATCGCACAGTGCGGAAATAAAAAGAAGTCACATATCAAAGTTGCCGTGAAAAGAAGAGTTGTAAGCCCACTGTCTGAGTGTCATATGAAAGTTTATTAGGGTACAGAGAAAAAGGCACACGGTGGGGAAAAAGCACGAAATGTCAACTTTAATCTCGAATTTTCCACTTTAATCACGTAGTTTATTTTGTCATTTAGTAGAACATTATAAACTTCATCTTAAAATCGTTTAATTAACCAGTTTCTCAAAATTACATCGTAATTAAAGTAGCACGTTAAATGCTTTGTTTTGTATTTGATCTTCTACTCGTATGTGATCTATGTGTGTGAATCACTACTTGCTTCTTAAACTGGCTCTCTTCCTCCAACTGGACACAGAGTCCATTACATTTGTGATATTACAGCTCTCTGAATAACTAAAATACTGAGATGTATACGTGATGTCATTTTCATGATGATAGGAGCTAAAGCACATTATTAAACATGTGTTTCATGAGCCTCGTGCTCATGACAAGCATTATCTTTTGTCGAAATTTGTTGTTTTTAGCTGTGTTGTTATTTTCTCTTTCTGTTTTATATTCAATATATATTACGTGCGCCCAAGAGTCCTTGCTTTTCTTTCCCCCAAGTAACCGATCGCCATACAATCAGCTCTGTAATAGACGTTAAGCCATCTGTAAGCTTAGCGCCGATTCTTCAAAACGTTTAAAGAACATTGAAATATCTTTGTAGTACATGTTTAATTATTCTATCCTTCACGACACTCCCAGTGAAGAATATAGATTATTTAAATGAAGTTAAAGTTTTATGTGTATAATTTAACAAACATATTTTGCTGCATTTCACCTTAAAAATGATATTGTCATCATATGTAAATACGCGCTTTATAAAGTGGCCCAGGTTGTGAGATATTATAACTGTAGTGCAAGTTTACAGTGGGGTGATTGTACTTATAAGTACAAACCGTTCTACAAGGAGCAATTGATTGAGTGCATTTAAAGTTCTTGGGATTAAACTGTTTCTGAACCGCGAGGTCCGTACAGGAAAGGCTTTAAAACATTTTGCAGTGGCAGAGACAGCGTGTGCTTAATGCTGTATACCGATAATTCTCTTTCCGATCAGCTGCTGCTGTGATTCACACTCAGATACAGTGATATAAATACTCCGAGTGTGCAGTGAGAGAAATATGGAAAAAGATGATCCGCTGTGGCAACTCCTAACGGGAGGAGCTGAAAGAAAAAGAAGAAGAAGAAGAAGAGAAGTGAGAGTAACAACGCTAAAGCAGTTATGGTATTTGGAATACTATGGCTGTTCCCTGGACCATTATATTGTTACAGTTAATTACAATCAGATGCATTACACTAATAAACAATATGCGGTTAGTTTCTGTGTATTTATAAAGCCGCGTCATGAAAATAATGAGTAATCACACAAGAACAGTACCATTGCTTTGACGCTGGGTGCCGCCAGTTTGCAAAACCGACGGAGAACTTGCGTCGACAAGGCATGAGGTACCGTGGAAAAGTGCGTGGCTTTACGCCAAGTGTAGGTTTTATACATCGCGATTTGAGCGTGGAAAAGTTCTTACGCATAACATTTCTGTGCGTCGCACCGTTTATACATGAGGCCCCTGGTGTTTCGTGTTTTGCTATATGTTTGTAGGACATGGACACTATTCAGTGACCTGAGATGAAGACTGGACTCCTCCAGTACTGTGTCATCAGAGAATCCTTGTGTACCACCAGTGTGACTTTGTATCAAATGACTGGTTTCTCATGGAGTCCCAAATAAGGCACATTAGCTGCATTGTGAGGGAGTGTCAGTTATGGCAGTATGGCCATGTGGTGCAATTCCCACTACAGGTTACAGGGTCCTCATTGTTGAGGACAAGAAGGGCTGGACCGGGCCAAGGGGATGTCCACATAACACCTGACTACGGCAGATAGAGGGTCATTTCTGAAGGGTGGGATGGGACAGGACTGTTAAGAAACATATACATCATGTAAAAATGGCACAATAGATAGATACTTAATTAGATAGATAGATAGATTAATCCCAAGGGGAAATTCAAATGAAATTCAATGAACGCCATGAGAATATCTTGCCAAGTTGGCCTGTTCTAAGGAAGTGTGTATCTGCACATGGTTAAACTCTCCCTGCAAGGAGACCTAATCCAGTTGTTCAAAATTCTCAAAGGCATTGATAAAGTAGGTCCAGCATTTCTATCAACTAAACAATGAATCACATACTCAAGTATACAAGTGGGCGGCACGGTGGTGTAGTGGGTTCTCCCCATGTCTGTCTTCGTGGGTTTCCTCCGGATGCTCCGGTTTCCTTCCACAGTCCAAAGACAAGCAGTTAAGGTGCATTGGTGATTCCAAATTGTCCCTAGTGTGTGCTTGGTGTGAGTGTATGTGCCCTGCAGTGGGCTGGCGCCCCACCCGGGTTTTGTTTCCTGCCTTGCACCCTGTGTTGGCTGGGATTGGCTCCAGCATATCCCCGTGACCCTGTAGTTAGGTTATTGTGGGTTGGATAATGGATGGATAGATGGAAAATAAGGGGAAATGTATTTAAGACTGGAGTTAAGAAGCACTCTTTACTCAAAGAGTTGTGGGAATCTGAAACAAACTAACAAGACATGTAGTTGAATCAGAAACCTTGACATAATTCAGGAAGTATCTAGGAGAGATATTGGGACAGCTTAGCTATTAGCTAAACAAACTTGATGGTCTAACTGGTCTCCTCTCATTATTCAAATTTCCTATGTTCTTATGCAGTGGACTCTGAGTCAAATACAGGGTTGACTGCTGTGTTGGACTGTCACACTGGAACAGCATAAAACTACCTATAATCTTGTAAAATAAGAAGCAAGTTCTGAAAATGAACGGTTGGATCGATGGATGTGACACCTTGTACATTTTTTGTGCAGCATGTAGAGAATTCTCTGTTGGATATGTGCGGGTTTGTGAACTGAGACCATAAGTAACCAATTTAACTACAAAGGAATGTCAAGCACAAGTAAAAAAATAACCTCTAATACTGAAATTGTTTGAACCAATGCCCAAGGTGTCATTGTGATTGAGTTAGTGAAACTCTATTATAGGCTAAAATAAACCTGCCCTAATTTCATTACTGGGTTTTGTTTGAAAGCCTGCAACTAGAACTGAAATAATTAAAAAAAAAAAAAAAACCTGTTCTGTTTCAGAAAATAGAGACTGCTAAGCTGTTTTGTGTTATCAGAATACCATGCACCTCTGTACAACAGCATTCACATCAAGTATTAGGTCTTTTGATATAACTAACAACACTGCTTGTTCTTTTGAAAACAGTTTTGTATGAGGAAAATCCTTTGTTAACATACTCATAGATGCAACTAAATATGAATCCAGGATGTAAATATACATTTTTCATCAAATCTTTAATTGGCAAAATAAAAAAAGGATATTAAATACATCGAACTGCATGAGTATGCATTTTATTATATGAAAAACAGGTTTCCTAAAAAGAAATGTACAAAGAACAAGTATTCTTATCGCATTAGTTAATAATGATGGCCTCAAAAAACAGCCATTGCAAAATATGAAACACATACAGTATTTACCAAGCAGTGTGCTAGAGAGTAGGAGTTCAGGGACATTCAAAGCGCAGCATGATTTTGTTTTGGAGAAATCAAAAGGATAGGATTTTGTGAGCTTTTTGGGCTGAATGGCCTGTTTTTATCACAAATGTTCTAATGGCCTAATATTCTAATGAAAGTAGTAAGGCAATGAAATAAAACTGTTAAACTGGCTAAATAAACTACCTTTAGACTACTTTAATTTGATGTTCATTCGTTTTCCTCATTTTTATCACTTGAAAGATCAGCATTGGATGACACTCCAGGAAAACAGATTTTCCAGCTAATGATGATTAAAAAAGCTGCTCTGAATGATTTATTGAAAAAGCCGTAAAGAAAAGGGTTCATGGAGGAGTTCACATAGCCAAGCCACAAGAGAATCTCCCAAATAACCATATCGGTTTGTTGCATCAAAAATGGATCAATGATGTTTAGTGTAAAGAAAGGCAACCAAAATATAAGAAATGCACCAATTATGACCCCAAGAGTCTTAGCAGCCTTTTTCTCACTCTTTTTAGAAATTTTCACCTTTGCTTTTTTACTCTTACATACATCTGAGCTCTGTTGAGCCCTTTTGTTCTCTAGTGCATTTATTTGCATTACTTGTCGTTTAGCTACTCTGTAGATGCTCCAGTAGGCAAGAAGCATTATAAACATGGGTATGTAGAAAGCGACTAGCGAAGCAGTGACTGCGTATACCTTATTGACAAAAAAGAAACAGGTGTTTGTTGGAACTTTGTTTTCTATTCCAAGCTTTTGAAGCCCCAGCATAATTGGAGCAAACGAAATCAGGAGTGGGACAATCCAGCATGTAATAATGAGAATTATAACTCTCCTTCTAGACATTTTGAAACTGTAGACCAGAGGATTGCACACAGCATAATAGCGATCAAATGCTATGCAGCTCAGATGCAAAATTGAAGCTGTGCATAGCATGACATCAAGGCTTGTATGGATCTCACAGAAAGTTGGTCCAAAATACCAACACTGTTCAATAGTTCTAATCATGCTGTATGGCATCACTATCAGACCAACCAGGAAATCTGCAATGGCCAGGGAAAGGACAAAAGAATTTGTTGGTGACTGTAGCTGTTTGAAATAAATAATGGCCAGGACTACCAGCAAATTGCCTGTCACTGTGCAGAATATGACTATTACAATGAAAGAATACAGAAGTATTTTTGAAATGGTGCTCCTCAAACATACGCAAGGTTGCAGGTCAGTGAATAAAGATGAACTGCTACTGTTAAACCATTCTGAAGAGTTTGACATCTCCTCTGGCTAGAGTGTCTGAAAAAAATAGAAAAACATTATCATTTCTTATGCAATGCTTGGATTAAAATGCACCCATAAAAGAAAGTCTGTACTTTAGCTGACACAGTATAACTGACTCCATTCATTTATCGGCATCTTACTCATTACCATCTTTTATAAAAGCAGATTTGCGTTTTTGCTTTCTCCAGTTGGCTGCATTCTGTTTTTATGATTCTTTTGAAAAGCTTTATAGTTTTAAACAAAATAGTCATGTGTAATACAGTCGGTATTACAGCTGGTGGGGGTTTCCTTAAGAGTTCCCCATCTCCCACCCCATCCCATGATCTTAAACCCCTTCTTTCCACTCTGATAAGCATGGATGACTCAAGGATGGACCCTCCTAAGACTCACACTTTTCCATCTAACATACTAACTAACTAACATGATTAATGGCATAATTGCAGGTGGGCAAGGAGGGGGAATAAACCCCTAGTAAGTGCTAAAGCTAGTGATGCCCCCCTGGAGTAATGTACTACATTACAATAAAAAAAGGAATTTCCTTTCTTATTTTAACATTGCTGAAAAACATTTCTTGAAATTTTTCCTTCTGATTTACTTACTGTATGAGCAATTGTCTCAGAAGACACTCTGCAAGATCAAATTAGGTGTCAAGGTTTGCCTTCCTTTATAATTACAAGAATTACATTCAGCCTAAACCTCTCCATTTCATTTCTATAAAATAACGTCGTCGAGTTTTGAAGGTCACTAAAGTCCTTTTGTCTATCACTCTACTTTATTTTGTGTGTCTGTGGTTCTCTGTATGAAGTACACATTTATAACTTTTGTGCTAAATTTTAAGAAGATTCCAAATATGTCTTGATGTTCTTGTTGAATTCCTTTTGAAGTAACTGTCTGGATCTACTGTATTAATTCATTTTATATATTTTCTTTCACTTCTTCCTTAAATTTACATTAAGCTTAATTTGCCTCAGATCTGCCCAAACCTTTATGCTGTCCAAGTTCCATTGTAATGATTCAACTAATTCTAGATTATATGCCCTGCAAACTAAACAAACTTGTTGCTTACTGTTTATGTATATTTAAAAATAGCAGCGGCCTCATTTCTGACCCCACTTTTAGCATCACCTAATTTTGCTTCATGCCATAATCGATTGCGTGCCTTTAATATACTGTATATAATATGTACATGTATAATACAGTATTGTATAAATTACACATAGTTGCATATTTTACATTTTATATGCAAGAAAGTCTTATAATTCACACAATACTATAGAACATCCATCTATCCATTATCCAACCCTCTATATCCTAACTACAGGGTCACGGGGGTCTGCTGGAGACAATCCCAGCCAACACAGGGCGCAAGTCAGGAATCAAACCCCGGGCAGGGTGCCAGCCCACCGCAGGGCGTGCACACACACACACCCACACCAAGCACAATTTAGAATCGCCAATACACTTAACCTGCATGTCTTTGGACTGTGGGAGGAATCTGGAGTACCAGGAGGAAACCCATGCAGACAGGGAAAGAACATACAAACTCCACGCAGGGAGGACCCAGGAAGCGAACCCGGGTCTCCTAACTGTCAAGCAGCAGTGCTACCCACTGCACCACCGTGCCTCCTTCATCCATTATCCAACCCGCTATATCCTAACTACAGGGTCACGGGGGTCTGCTGGAGCCAATCCCAGTCAACAGAGAGTGCAAGGCAGGAAACAAACCCCGAGCAGGGTGCCAGCCCACCGCAGGGCACACACACACATACACACACCAAGCACACACTAGGGACAATTTATAATCGCCAATGCACTTAATCTGCATGTCTTTGGACTGTGGGAGGAAACTGCTATAGAACATTCTAATGTAAATGAAAGGGTCCATTTTTAGTCTTTTTTAGTAAAATGGCCTTTCAGTAAAAAAAAAAAAAAATGAAACTCTGACTGTAAAATATATTAAATAATCCATTTTATTTCTGGCAGGAAATTACAAAGCACAAGGTCAGATGTTTCATTCTGTAATTCATAACAGTAATATGTTGTATTAGTTTACAATGTTAAATACCTTTTGATGTTTCCTACAAAAATAGCTTGATGCCATATTAATATGATTTTAGTAAATTGACTTTTTAGTGCTTTTCTCTAATAGCTATATGACTGGGTTTTGACTGTCATTTTTCAATTTGTCTTAGAGAACTTATGCTAATTTTCCAGCATTTCACTTTTACTGCCATGTAGGTTTTCAAATCTGTTTTCAGCATTTAGTATTATAGCTCAACAAGAATGGGTAGCATCATAATATAACTTATAAAAACTGCAATGGCGACATCTGTAGTACAAGTATATCATTACAATGGAAAGTTGTCTTTACAAGTTTGCTTAGTTAACTGACTTATCTTGTAGTTAAACATCACTTGATTTTCTACACACATCAATTCCAAAACAAGGCCATATGTGTAGTTAAACAGACAGAAGGAAATACTTACTGAAACGAAACTATGCACTGTTCAGTTTTAATTTCTGTGTCAATATACATAAAATGATTATGTTTTCAATTTTTCTTATCTTATTCATTACAAAATAACTAGAGTCATATACAGTATACAGTATATGTCAATATAGCTGTAGAAAAATTAACATTTAGTTGTTTATATATTTAAGGCCAAGGCGGTCTCCAAAGCCCAACAAGACTGCTGGATGAAGTGGGATGGTATGGAGAGGAGGAAAATTACTTGGAGGCTAATAGACTAAGTTTCATCATCAGAGCCACATACGACGTCTTGCCTTCCCTAACCAACCTACATCTTTGGCATGGAAAGGATCCAGCATGTCCCCTGTGCGCTATCCCAGCAACCCTCAAACACATACTGGTGGGTTGCAAGACCAGCTTAACTCAAGGAAGATACACCTGGCGCCACAACCAAGTGCTGAGTTGCTTGGCTGCCGAAATTGAGAACAAGAGAGTAACCATTAACGCCATGCCTCTAGAAGCGCAAAGTATCATCCCACGGAAAACAACCTTCATGCGGGATGGGGAGAAACAGCGGACCAAGCCTTTACTCCCAGATAATGGTCCATTGAACCCAGCCCGGGACTGGGAGTTGCGAGTGGACCTCAACCAGAGGCTCACCTTCCCACCCAAAATTGCGACAACTAACCTGCGTCCAGATCTTGTGCTCTGGTCCAAGTCCTGTCGGCGTGTCTTCATCGTTGAGATGACAGTCCCATGGGAGGATGCTATCAATGAGGCATTCGAACGGAAGAGGCTGTGATATGCCAGTTTAGCAGCTGAAGCAGAGGGGTGTGGGTGGAACGTCAAAGTGTGGCTAGTGGAGGTGGGATGCAGAGGGTTTGTAGCCAGTTCCACCACGAGGCTATTGAAAGAAGTAGGGATCAGAGGGCAGTCTCAACGGAAGGCAATCAAAGAGCTTGCCACTGTAGCGGAACGGAGCAGTCACTGGCTGTGGCTGAAACGTAGGGACTTAACATGGGCTGCCAATTGATCGAGTGGTGTCACCATGCTACACACACCCGGGTCTGATCAACCAGGGGTGGGCCAACCCCAGCGGAGGGTGTCTTGTGATAAGCGGCCGAAACACCCAATGAAGTCGGGGCATACAGCTGAAGATGTGTCGCATCGGTTTCACCACGCAATCTGTGGCAAATTTAATTCCACTCAAGATGACCTCTCCTTTCAACTGTTGTGCTGAAAAATTAGGGATTTTAACATCTAGTCCTAGTAAGAAATACATTTTCTTTAATATCAGTGAGTTGCCAACAGTTGTTTACTATTATTTTTGAGTGCAACTTTCATTGTAATATGTACAGTAGAGCGAATGTGGTCCTAGATGATTGGGTCTCCTCATGTACAGAAATTAAGGAGCGCAGAGAACCATGAAGGTGTTGAAATGTCCACATGCCCATTGTCTTTTCTTTGCAAAAAGTATCCAGAAGTGCAGAAGCCAGACCATGTTAATATGTGAGGTGTAAGGTGCTGTGTTCACTGGTGTTGTGTAATGTGCTGTAGACTTTCAACTTTTCATTAGGCAAACATCACTTGGGTGGCATCATAGAGAAATGATAAGATTTTTACTTCTGTTCTCTGAGCCCATCTTTTATATTACCAGTGGTTAATCTTATTCCAACAGCATTAACTTCAAGACAAGTGCAATCTCTGGATTGTACACTAGTACTTCACATTCACACTCATATGTACTCACCAATCTACTTTAACTTAATCTGCAGGAGACATTTGAATAAACCATATCTACCAAATAAAGCCTACACAGATTCAAGGATAACTATCTGGTTAATACAGGATATGAAACACAGAGTTTAATGTTTTGCCTACTTGGAAAAAACTTGCAACTGCCTGGTAGTTCTCTGGGTTATTGTGGGTAACATTAGACTAACCTGTGCTCTGTCCATTGGAGTAATGCTTTTAGAAGACATACCAACCTTGATTGAAAATACTGATTTCAGAGCCAGTCTTATGAGTCATGTTGTATTTAGCTGGTAGTTTTAACCTCACATAAAAGTTATATGTTCACTTTTATTATAACATCCTAAAGTCAACAGAGATTCCATATTCCAAAAGGTAATTTTACACTCAAGGTTTAATAAGGAGACTGGCTCAGCACTATACTGTCTCTTTCATAACTTTGCAGGTGACAAGCCCACATAATAGCTTCATACAGCTTTTTTTTTGGATGACCCTAATAATGCTAAATGGATAGGGGTATAGTGACAAACATTACACGCAGGCTTGGCTCCTTGGATTCCAGAGAACCTCATCTACTGTTTTGGGCGATATTCGCTTATCTTTGTAATAAAATCTCATAGAAGTACATTTCTGAATCACTGTTTGTTTAGCTCTTGTGAAGCCTGGGGTATGTACAAGCCGTCCTAACCCTGACACAGACAGGGAGGGGACAGATTTATCACCCAGCACACGGTTTATTTACAGTGCACAAATCACCACAGTCCAACACAGTCCCTTTTGCTGCCAGTCCTTCCACATCCACTCATCCTCAAGCTTTGTCCTATTCCTCCTGACTCTGGCTGCTGACTCCTGCCGACTGGCCCCGTTTTTATAGGACACCTGGAAGGGCTTCAGGTGTCCAATGAGCTTCTTCCAGCAGCAGTTCCGGGTTTTGGCGGAAGTGTTACCAAACAGGGCCCTGACAACGTCCATTCCCAACCTGGCAGTGGCCATGGGGCCCAACAGGGTTGAGCTTCTATGTTCACGACTCTGGAAGCCAAGAGGACTGCCCTCTGTCAGACTGGGGGAGAAATGGTCTTGAAAATACTCTCTCTCCTGGTCCATCTATAATCAGGGCGTCCCGGTCAGGTAAGGGCTCCGGCTCTCCAACAAACTCCTCAATTCAAAAAAAAAAAAAAAATAACTGACTATAACTCTACCAGAATCACAAGGGCGTTAACACTAGAATTACCAATGAAAAAACTTATAAATACGGCCCAGCTTAAATCCCTTTGCACCTCTCCGTCAGCATCTTTTGTCTTCTAAATGTGTCGATAAGCCCAAGCAGCAAGTAGCCTGCTATACCATCCCACCCACCGCCTCAGAATGGGCAAGAAGTTCTTCCAGTTCCTGCCTTGATTGATTATTTTGGATTGAGCTACCCAGATTTGTAAGGGGAAATAATTTGATGTGTGTTTTGTGTCTACAACAATCTATGTAAACACATCGTTAAAACAGAAACATTTTTCATGTTTTACTAATAAATAACATAATGTAGACATGTAGCTTTAAGGTGCTAGGGTTCTACTAAGGTCATGATCCTAGGACTTGTGCAAAATTTACTGATTAGAAAATACTTCTGCAACTGGATGGTAGTTGACAAAATATTGAATAGTGTAATTCTAATTAAAATGATTGAATAACATTTTTTAAATGTAAAATTCTGGAAACAAATTCTAGTTTAAAACCAATGTGAAGCAATGCACATACCTGGAGTAAAGATAAAAGCTAAGATCATATCCACTACACCATCACAAACGTGAACTCTCTGATTTTATCAGATTGGAATAGATATGTATTTTGTAGCAGTTCTAAAGTTCCTGGGTCCATTTTGACATTTTTGAAGTATCAATATTAAAGACAAACTTCTTTATACTGGTTTGTGGCCTTATAGTGCAATGGTTAGCACTAGTTCTTTATGGGTCGTCTCTGTCTGTGTTCATTATTTATTTGGTATATTTTATTTTTTCATTTTTATTTTTTATTTTTATTCATGGTTTCCTGCTACATTCCCAAAGACACACTGGTTAGGATAACTGGTGATTCCAAATTAAGCGATGTGTGCGTGCATAATGTGCCATGCCTGCAGCCATGGGCATAATCTTAAGTTCCTGGATAGTCATAACTTAGATGGAAAAGAAAATTGAGAAGGCATGCAATATTTTTTTTTTCAAAAGTGAAGCACTGTTTTGAAAACGGTGCCATAAAAATAAATGAATGTGCTCCGGTGCTCCAATAAATAATGAATAAATAACCTATTCAAGTTTTAAATACTTTTAAAATCACAGTTCTCCTGCATGATGTATCCTCTTCTTAGGATATCTCCATGAATCCACACCACACAGCGTGTTGCAAAATAGCAAGCCATGCAGACCTGAATTACCACCTCAGCTGACAACCCACAGCTCACCAGGGCACCTTGCCTTTCTCACGTATGCCTCCACACTGTGGATCTGCTTCTGTTCCCATGGCCTCTCTCTGTACTTATCTGCTCCTCTGTTCAGCAGAAATGAACTTCGCTATGCGCGGGAACCACCAGTAAGCCATTGTTCCTCCTTCCTTTACATCACTCAGCTCAACCAATGCTTCCTTGTCCTGTTCTTCCACCTCAGAACATTTGTTACAAGCTTTCTTCTCCTTCTGTTTTTTGTCTGCTTCTGCTTTTTTACTGCCTAGCACTTATCTATCCTTTCTTTTAATCTGTGGCAAACTCCAGCTGACACCTACAGTACATGCCATATACCAGTAATTAACTGAATACCTGTGGTCCGACATGTTAATGTGCAAGTATTCTGTTATGCCCCTGGGCCATGCTAAAAACTTGTTAAAAGCAATAATAAATTAAGCCATTAAACACCCCCTGGATTCATCCTATTACAGTATGACCATGGGTGTGTGCATGGGTGGGCCCTATGATGGACTGGTGTCATGTCAATATCTGTTTCTTGCCTTGTGGCTAGTACTGCCAGGATAGACTCTGCTCTGCCATTCTGGACTGAGTAAAGCAGGTTTGAGAATGTTACGCTGTTATGTTACTTCATATTGGGTTCTCAGATCACATAATTCTCTGAGGTGTGTAGGAAATTTTTGAGTTTGATATGAAACCTAAATGTGTGGGATGTAGAATTAATTACATCCTTGATTAATCTGTGTATTATTCACTGTAATGTAATTTACAAAAATAATTTTAAACGAAATGTTTCTGCCTTATACATAACACTCTGTCTTTCCTCTCAAAATGTGTATTACGGAGCTCCAGGAAATTGATGGATAGATGGATGCATGGAAGTAAAGCACATTATGATGGTGCTTACCGTGAAGGGTGATTCATCAGATAAGTACTCTCTTTGTGTGGAATTTTATTAAAAAGGACCATTTTTAATGCTCTTACTGTGCACTGTGATATTCTAAAGGTTAAATCTGTGATATTAGAAAAAGAGAATGGTGTAAATAAAATAATGGGAGTGTTATGGAAAAAATGTCAGATTTGGGGTGAAGTCATATGAATGAAATTCAAATGAAGACTTTAAGGCTACAGTTGATCCCTGTATTGTTATTCTTCAGGTGTTGGAAGCTATGGAATTTCCTCTTAGAAATTCTGGAGGCATGCTGAACTTTAAACTACAGAACATTTTTGAGTAATATTTTTTAAACCATCCATCAGGATTTTTTACTTCAAATTAGGAAACAATTGAATGTATGTTATTTAGACTTGTTTTTCAGACTTATGTCATCCAAAATTTTCCTATTTATAAAACTGAAATTTGGCACAAGGTTTTAGTTTAGGATAAAGACATCCTTCACCTGAAGAAAATTCAGACACTCCTTTTATCCTGATCTCTTAGTTTTGATTAGTGCTTGTAAATATTTTATATCAATGAGTCGGTGTGCTAATAGTCTATATGGCCAAGCCAACTTAGAGGTGAACACACCAGCCCACTTATATCTGCTCTTCATAGCAGAAGGGTTAGCCATAAATAAAGAAAGGCAATGTCCAATCAGTCCTGAACTGGCAATGATGACATTCGTCTTTATACAAAGTACTCTCTCACAATGTAAATGCTTACACCTTTTCCTCCTTTTTTCAATTAATACTAGCTGATTAGCCGGTAGCTTTGCTCACTGAGTGCAAGGGGAAAAAAATAAAATGTAATATTTATAAAATAAGTTATTAAGTAGTAAAACATTTTGATAAAAGAATTTGAAGAACATATAAGAAGTGTATAAATTATTAAACAGTAAAACATTTCCATAAGAGAATTTGAATGATATATAAGAAGTGTATGAATTATTAAACAGTAAAACATTAACATTGAGTACTACTGCAGTGGTTTCGGGTACACTACCTGCTTGACAACCTTGCACTACGCGCCTGTGATTTAAGAGAAATTTTTTTTTGAGAAATGTGGACACTGCCCTTCCGTGCTTAACGGGCAGAAGGTCCAAACAATTCCCAAGTCCAATACTTTACATGAAAAGGTCGATACATCTTCTTAGATGTAAACCCTCTATCTTCTTAAAAGAATTCATCACAAAAGCAACCTTGAATATTGCAGAGTTTTAGTGACCCAAACTCACCTTGAGGGACAGTAAGTAGCCGTGCACTGCAATTTACAAAGAGAGTCTTGCTTCAATAGCGCCGATTACACTCATTCGCAAAGATTTCCACTGTCCAAGGAGCCGATGGGGCACTTGAAGTGTCACAAACAGTGCGAGAAGAGAGGACGCTGCCCAAAACTGGAAAGCTTTTGACCTGGCGGAGCAGCCCGACATTCCGCGCCTACCAGCATCCACTTTGTTGTCACAACCCCTCACCACTGAAGGCGGTCTCGTCTTCACATTGTTTACAACGTGCCGCAGTTAAAAAGTAGAAAGACGCAAAGCTGTTTTCTTCATCTCTTCTACTATCAAGTACTGCCAATTAAAAAAAGTTACAATGTGGCAGTTTCCGTGACAGTCACTTGGACGAACAAATAAAACTTCTCTGTCAGAATGCGCCTGGTGGCAGACGGCTCAGCTATGGAGTCCAGAGAGGAGGGCAGGGAGAGGGCGACGCGGGGCGCACTTCTATGGGATAGACAAGTGTGTTTACTTCTTTTCAATATCAGTAAAATAACTCTCACGCAAATAATAACAATTTTTAAAGACGATATAAAAATGGCGTCCACAAATGAAGTGATTAGTTCCAGTATTATAATATGTTCTGTGGTCATACGTAATTTCCGTTTCGCGTGGTCATACGCAATTTCCGTTTCAAACGTGAAAAGAATTTTATATATATAGATTATCACTATGGACACACGCAAAAATATTTTTTTTCTTTATGTTTCCTATTGCTTTATCCTATATTTTTTTCTTATAGAGCATGACAGGATAATTTTTAAAGCAGACATTATAAAACTGTAGAAAACAGTCCTGTTGAGTAAACCTACCTGTTAATTTGAAACACTGTAGGCTTTCTCAGGAATATGTTGATAGTTTGACTCCTTCATTTCAGTCTTAATGCAGCAAATGTCTACGTTGATTGATGTTTTTCATTCACTTATGAACCTGCAAGTCAAATTAGGTAACATTGCAATCAAATCTAATAGTACAAATTTAGAAGACTACAAATTATACTGAGCTCAAAATGTTAAGAAATGTACAGCACAGGGAATTGATGCTCAAGGCACTAATAATATATTTCACCTTTCAACTTGAAAGAACTTGAGTAGAGCAGGAAGACTATAAGACATTCTCATTTTGTCTATTTTTAAATGTGTGCTCGCAGAGGTAGTAATATAACAGGAGGCCAATGTTTTATTTTGAGAGGTTTTTTTTTTTCATTTGAGTTTATATACAGTCACAGATAATTATTATTGACATGTTTAATGGCACAATTACAAAAGATCAGACCAATGCTGAAGGATAGTTTTACCCTGCAAATAACTACAGCATGCAACATTTCATCAAATTAAGGCCTCTTAGCTAAAAGCGGACTACCTTTTATACATAATTTAAAGCCAAGAGTAACATGCTTTGGAATAGAAGCATATCTCAAAATAGTGCTCGCTTTTGTTGGAATTTTTTAATGCAGGCAAGCTAACTGAATACACAAAACATTTTGTGATTCCCTGTATCATGCCATAAGGAAGGAATTACAGTTTAGATTATTTGATCAGATACAAACTGTTTTCTCCTCAAATTTCTGATTGGAAAAGCGATCATTGAATTTTCTTTGGCTACAGAGTTCAGTGACTTGCCAGCTAATTCTTAGCCAAGTGCAAGGTGTTCTAGGCTTAGTATGCAAAATAAACCAATAGCCTCAGTGTACAAACAGTTCTGCTGTGCCTTTGAGATGTCAAAATGTGAAATATTTATCTGCTTGACTAACTTTGGTTTTGAGTCAATAAACATCTGGTCATAAATATCACATCTATCAATCCATTTACTAAATTTGACTGCTATTAACTGATGTTGTGGGCAGGTAGGAATGATATAAGATGCAACAGATGCAACCTATGGATGGCACAAGCAGATTTATACATATTTTTAACTTCTTTGTTTAGTCTTATAGCAGTTTGAAAAGTCAGAGAGCTTTCATAACAAGTAGATGTTGAAACCTAAAATGCCTGTCTGTCGCATCCCCATCAGTGGCAAGATATCAGCTGCAGGATCATTAGCCGTGAGCCACCACTCCCAGATGATGTGTCTCCCTGCCATGTTCTACAGCTGGATTTAGATCTTCAGGAATTTCCTTGACTAGATATCTCATATCTTAAGTCCCCCAGCTAATGTCTTTCCTTCACAGCAACAGCCAAAAATCTCATTTCTCAGCCTCCTCAGCAAGATCTTTCTTTGGTTTTTGTAGCTTTCAGACAGTCATCCCAGTATCCTTTATGAAGCACTTTACTGAAATTCTACAAAGCCCCAGCAGCTAACCAGTCTCAAACCATTCAAAAAACACTTTCTGTTGTTCCCTGTCACCTCTTCAGCCTGACCCTAAGGCCTCAGAAAGTGCCGTTGCTGTGGAAAACATCCTTCATTGTTCCTGTTCCAAAGAAGGCAGATGCCTCTTCACCTAATGACTACAACAACAACATTTATTTATATAGCACATTTTCATACAAAAAAAATGTACCTCAAAGTGCTTTACAAAATGAAGAATAGAAAAATAGAAGACACAATAAAAAATAAGCATAAGTCAACATTAATTAACATAGAATAAGTAAGATCCAATGGCCAGGGTGGACAGAAAAAACAAAAAAAAAAACTCCAGAGGCTGGAGAAAAAAACAAAAATCTGTATGGATTCTAGACCAAGAGACCGCCCAGTCCCCTCTAGGCAAACTACCTAATATAAATCAAACAGTCCTCTTTGTATTTGACTACAGGGCACTGGCATTTACATCTCCCATCATGAAGACCTCTCAGAAGCTGGATCTGGACTATATGAATCTTTGTGTGGTAGACCACCTGAACCCACTGCAGTTTACCTATCAGACAAACATTGGAGCGGAGGATGCAATTATCTGTCTGCTCAACAAGACTTAATCTCACCTGGACAAATCTGGCAGCACTGTGAGGATTATGTTTTTTGATTTCTCTAAAGCCTTCAATATCATCCAGCAATCCCTTTTTAGGGGTAAACTCAAGATATGCAGATGGATAAGCCTATAGTGTCCTGGGTAGTGGACTATCTGTCAAGCAGATCACAGTTTGTGAGACTCAAGAACTGTGTTTTTTGATACAGATGTGAGCAACACTGGAGGACCACAAGGAACAGTCCTGTATCCTTTTGTCTTCACTCTGTAGACCCTCAAATATAAACACTAGGGGCCTCATATATAAACAGTGAGTACTCAAAAAAACCTGTGTACAGAAATGTGTAAAAGCTAAACTTGGCTTAAAGCTACACACATTTTCACGGTAGCCTTGGACCATACATATGCATGTTTCTGGTCGGTTTTGTAAATGAGATATACCCAGCGTCAAAGAAGTGGTACTTGGTCTGTGTGGTTTCCCTTTCTTTTTTAGATTCGTATTCATGGCGCAGTCTTTATCAAACACATTGAAATGGATGGTATTATCCACTTGTCATCCAGATATATAAGATTTCCTTACCCTGTGGTCGAACAGGCAAATACCACAGAACAACTCCAAGTAATATCCAGTTTTCCCAATTCAATTAGAACGGTCAACTGCACACACATCACTATAAAGGTGCCTTCAGAGAATGAATTAGCTTATATAATTTGAAGGATTTTCACTCTACTAATGTGCTGCTTGTAGTCCACAAAAAGTTTGTTGCATTGTGCAAGCATGTAATGTGCTGCATAATGTGGTACACAATCGTAGCTTGCCCATATTTAAAGAGATGAACTATGATGAACCTGATCCTGACAATCCAAATGATCTGCCAAATCAGACAGTGTTACAACTTTGCTTGAATGTAATTAGCAGAATGTTAAAACAGGTAATCAGATGCAGCATTTATTTTTAAATGCATTTCATTTAGTTTGTGGTGAATATAACATAGTACAGCATAGTACAACATTCCTTAGTTCATTGGCCACATCTCTTACTGAATGCATTATTGCATTTTGTAACTCTATAACAGTGATGATTACCCAGGAGTTTCTGAGGCAAGGGTGTATACACTGCCAGCACTTGAAGATGTGCTTGCCACGGCAGCACAATCACCACATAGATTCACATACCCAGCATGGGGGTCAGCTTTTGTAATATTGTCTGAAACAGAATAAACAGTAATACTATATCTGCTGCCTGCTTGTTTAATTTATTAAACATGAAAATTATTTATATTAGTATGGATAATGTTAAGCGAAAAAATAATGAAAACTGTCTGTCATTAATATCTTGCCAATTATTGCAGCAACTTGCTGCTCAAATGGTGTGAGCCCATAAATTCTGCTGACTCCTCCAGTGGTCTTGACATCTCAGATGGTGTGCTACAACTTGCCTTTTCACATTGAATTTGATATCTGACCACTTCTTTTTTATTTTGGGCACTGTGTGACTTTCTGAACTTGAACTTCTGAGTGCCTCTGCCACAATGTGCCACTCCATCAATTTCCTGTTGTTGCTTATACCACTGTTAAAGCCACCAAATATTACATTTTTCTTACCTCCACTTCAATAAGCAGGACCTCCACTTTGCATTCACAGAAATCCTTCTTTTCAACATGTGCTTTTGCCAATTATCTTTTAACAGAACACTGAATGGAAGAGGCTATTTATATTGATTTGCATATTCAAATAAGCAAAATTCTGAAAGGAGTTGGTGTGGGGCTGTAGACACATGCATGTGTGTTAAAATTCATGTTGATTGGGATTTATAAAGGGAAAGTGTGTAGAACTTTGCTTACACACAGCTTTATACATCTTAATTTTTTTGTGCTCACACATTTCTACTTTTGTCTGTACATTATGTTTTAGTGTGAATTCTATGCAAGGTGTTATACATGAGGCCCAAGGTTGTGTGACTTGCAGAATTTATCAGAAGACTCTGCACTAAAGCGGTGTATTAATAAAGAGAATGAGCAGAGTATAGGGGTAAGGTGGAAATGTTTGTTTCTTAGTGCAAAGAGTATTGTCTGCATCTTAACATCAGCAAAACCAAGGAACTGATTATTGACTTGCTGCACCAAAGATCCTCTATGGCAAGGTACCTTTCACCAGCTGATTTCTTGATGGTCTGAACTCCACCACCAGCCTAACTCTCTCCTGCCTATACTCCAGTGAGATGCTTTTGTGACGTCATCCATATAGCTCTTTTTTGCTCTCCCTGGGCCATGTGCCAATCAGGATGCTTTCAAAAGCAGCTATAAAAAGATTGTGAAAACTGAATATTCCATTCCTACCCCTCTAACCAGTTGCTGCCAGCTAGTTCTGTAGTTTTGATGTGGGTGGCAAATCTTCAAATCTGCATAGTAGCTCTCAGTAAATGATGGTACATGAAAAAGTCCGTAGCACAAGTAATTAGTTGATGAGGAACTGAACCAAAGGAGGTGCTTTGCCTGTTTCTTAGCCATTATGATCTGATTCCAAATTAGAGATGCATGTTCTCTGATGTTCTGCAGTAAGAATTTTGTCAGAAGAAAATCTTACCTTTCACATTTAGTAGTGCAATACTTCTAAACTGTTCTATAGAAAGAAGATAGCCACTGCTGTTTATCAGTCTACAGGAGAGATTTGATGCCTCCAGCTGACTCTTAACTTACATACTTCTTTTACAAATTGGGGACATCCTTTATAGAGGTTATAAGGAATACCATAATGTTCAGGTGCAGAGCTTGACCTTGCCCTTCTTACAACTGAAATGAAAATGATCTTGATGTACACTGACGTATTTTTCATGACATAATTGAAGGAGTGGAATGACTCAAATTTGTATCTTTTACAGTGATTCGCTTGATATTAGAAAATTCAATCTTGATGCTTAAACAGTCAAATTTAGAATCCCAGTAGAACTAGTACAGCTTTTCAAATGATGGATTCTGAATCTGTATACTTACACAACAGATTTTACCTACAGGACCAAAGGAATGTGAACTTTTATTTACAAGCAGAACATTTGTAAAAGGAGTATGTACTGATGGATGACATAGTTATTTCCCTTTAAGCATTAATTTCTCATTGTAGGGACAGAAAAGAACAAAGCTTACCAGACATAAATTGTTACTCCCACACTCTGTTTTCCCCCAGTCTCTCCAAACCAAAATCAATAGATGTCTTAAACGTTATATTAAAAATCAATCAAAACACAAACCAGTCTCAAAAGAATAGATGCTATGCAATGAATGATCATGCTAAATAATAGAGAATTTATAGTGCTTACTGTATTTGTAGCAAACATTTTGTGTCATCATTTCTGTGGATTAGTTAAGCATAATATTGTGTGGCTGAACAATCTGCCAAAGCATTTTTGCTGAATAAATAAATCACCAGATAAGTAAGGCGGAACTTCACAACTGTTTTATATATCTATTTTATGCTACACAATGGAGTTTCTTTGTTCCAGGAATTGTATTTTATAACAAATGATTTTTTTCATTTAAAGAAATTGTCAAAGGACCGAGGAGACAGCAATAAGGGTTGGGGTTTCCGGCCCCGTATATTGTACAGAACTTTTGCAAAAAAAGGAAAAACAGGTCAAGGCACAAACTAAACAGTTCATAACGCGACGCCGTCTCCTGGCGTCGCGGCCATTTTATAGGGGTGGAGCCGGAAGTGGAGGATAGCTGGGAAGGACCGCTAGGGAGGATGGGAAGGATGACGTCAGGGCAAGATGGCGGAGGAAGGGCGGAAGTACCGCACTGCGGTCAAACCAGGCCTATGGTGCTGGAAGGTCTCTTTTTCTATAAGGAAGCAGAGGGAGAAAGTTAGTACCCCGCCATTCCCTGGCGGCGAATGTTTTCCCAGGTGTTCTCGAATCAGTCCGCGGCCTCCTAATCGCCGGCGTGACACGATCCCCCTTAGCCCAGGACCGTCAGGACGGGCGGACCTAACCGAGAGGTCGTGAATACGAGAGAGAGCATCGGCATTGGCCTGAAGGGTGCCCCGCCGATAAGTGACAGTGAACTTATACGGCTGCAAGTCCAGAAACCACCTAGTGACCGCGGATTCGACTCCTTGTGCAGGGACATCCACTGAAGTGCAGCGTGGTCAGTCACCAGAGCGAATTCGCGACCCAGCAGGTAGTAACGGAGGTGGGTCACTGCCCACTTAATGGCCAAGGCCTCCCTCTCCACCGCCGCATACCGGGTCTCCCGGTCCATCAGTTTCCGGCTAAGGTACATCACAGGGTGCTCGACACCATCGACGCTTTGGCTCAGCACGGCGCCCAGGCCTGTGTCCGAAGCGTCGGTCTGGAGTATAAACGGGAGCCCAAAATCGGCGTCCGTAACACAGGTGCCGACGTTAGGGCCTTCTTTAGGTCACTGAACGCGTGTTCTGCCTTGTCGGTCCACACCACGCGAGGGGAGCGCCCTTTTTTGTCAGGTTAGTCAAGGGTGCTGCTCTTTCGGAGAAGCGGGGAACAAACCGGCGGTAGTAACCCGCAAGCCCCAAGAAAGCCTGCACCTGTTTCTTGGTATTCGGACGGGCCATTCTAAGATGTCTTTAACTTTGGAGCCCTGTGGCGCACCTGTCCTTGTCCCACGAGGTAGCCTAAATATTTGGCCTCCTTTAATCCAAAAAAACACTTTCGGGGGTTTATGCGGAGGCCGGCTTTAGCCAGTGTTCGGAGGACAGCGGCGACCTGCAATAGATGCTCCTCCCAGGTGCCGGAATAGATGACTACGTCATCCAGGTAGGCGGCACTATAGGACTGATGGGGCTTCAGCACTCTGTCTACCAGACGTTGGAAGGTCGCCGGGGCCCCGTGCAGCCCAAATGGGAGGACCTTGTACTGCCAGTGCCCGCTAGGGTGCTAAAGGCCGTTTTCCTTTGCGGATGCCGTTAAAGGAATTTGCCAATACCCTTTTGTCATGTCAGGGTAGTCAAATATCGAGCCGCACCCCAGCCGCTCAAGGAGGTCGTCAATGCGGGGCATGGGGTAGGCATCGAACTTGGAGATCTGATTCAGACGCCTAAAGTCGTTACAGAACCTCCAGGAGCCGTCCGGCTTGGAGACGAGGACAATAGGGCTGGACCAGGGACTATGGCTCTCTTCAATTATGTCCATGTCCAACATACGTTTCACCTCCAGTTCGACCTCTGCGCGTTTTGCCTCCGGAGTCTGTAGGGCCTCTCCCGGACGATTACACCGGGTCCGTGACTATATCGTGGGCAATCAGCGAGGTCCGGCCGGGTGACTCGCTCACCACCTCGGGGATGGCACGGAGGGTCTGGGATAACTCCTGCCGCTGCTTGGGGGTCAGCTCTTCTCCGAGGTTAAGGGCAGTTGTGCTCGTGAAGAGGGAGAGGGACCTATGGGAGCTGGGAAGCTCCTCTCTATCTCTCCAGGGCTTTAGCAGGTTGACATGATAGATCCTCTCGCTCGGTCGACGATTGGGCTGTTTCACCAAATAGTCGACGAGCCCCTTCCTCTCCTTAACCTCGTAAGGCCCTTGCCAGTGAGCGAGCAGCTTCGAAAGTGGGAGGTCGGGACGAGCACCATAACTCGGTCCCCGGGCGAACTCCCTGAGGACGGAGTTGCGGTTGTAACACCGGGCCTGCGCTGCTTGCGCACGAGTCACGTGTTCTTTTAGGAGGGGCCTGATCTTTGTGAGTCGGTCACGCAGTTGCGCTATGTACTCCAAAATGTTAGAGGAAGGAAGGGCCTCGGCCTCCCAGCCTTCTTTTAGGATGTCGAGGATTCCCCGGGGTTGTCGACCATATAACAATTCAAAGGGGGAGAAGCCAGTAGAGGCCTGGGGTACCTCCCGGTAAGCAAAAAGCACGAGCGGGAGGAGCTGGTCCCAGTTCCTGCCGCCCCGCTGACTACCTTGCGAGCATCTGCTTAAGCGTCTGGTTAAAGCGTTCCACCAGCCCGTCAGTTTGCGGGTGATAGACAGACGCTTTCAGGTGCTTTATCTGCAGTAATTTGGCTACCTCCCTGAACGTATCCGATGTAAAGGGCGTACCCTGGTCCGTGAGGACCTCCTTGGGTATGCCCACGCGGAAAACAAATTAACCAGTTCCCGTGCGATGCTTTTAGTATTAGCGGAGCGCAGGGGAACCGCCTCTGGGTACCGGGTGGCATAGTCCACCATGACTAGAATATATTTGTGGCCACGGGTTGAGGGCTCCAGGGGTCCTACCAGATCGACCCCTATTCTTTCAAAGGGTACATCGACTAGGGGAATAGGGACTAGAGGAGCACGGTCCCTCCTTGGAATCTGGCGGGTCTGGCACTCCGGACAGGATTGACAGAAACGCCGGACCTCCTCATTAATCCCAGGCCAGTAAAACCGGAGCTTAATTCTCTCCAGTGTTTTTTCGGCCCGAGGTGGGCGCCTAGGAGGTGAGCATGGCCAACTCGCATATCTCCCGCCGGAAGGTACGCGGAATTAGCAACAACTTCCGCACCTCGCCTCATGGGTAGCCACTCGGTACAACAGATCATTTTCAAGGACAAAGAAGGGTTCGCGGTGTGGACCCGTCCGCTGGTGAGCTGTTAGGCAGAACAACCATTCCGGCAAAGCGCAGGGAATCATCATTCCACTGTCCCTCTTAAAGGAGGCCGGCGTGGACCGAAATTGATGGTCCAGGCGCCGAGAGGGTCTTGTGGCCTGGGCTGGGAAGAGTTCCTGGCTAGTCCCTTCCCGCGGAGTCTTCGGGTCAAGGTCCGTGGCCAGGAAGGTCCCCGAAACACCAGCGCCGCTAGGGCCTGCCCTTGTGCACGGCGTGGAGGCCGCGGAGGGTGCCTTTTCCCTCATCACAAGATCCAACAAGGCCCCGAGCGCGAATGGCTTACCGCTGATTCTTTTAGACCAGTCTTGTCCCAAAATCACTGGGAAGGGGGTCAGGTAACACAGCGACCGCCATTTGGGTTGGTTCCCCCTTCCAGGTGACATAGCAGTGAGCGGAACGATATGACCTAGTCCCCCCATGCACACAAGTGACCAACAAATGCTGGTTTAACCACTGTCGCGGTAAGACAAAGCGAGCAACAATGGTAATGTTGCTGCCGGAATCAAACAAAGCTACCACGGCGTGCCCATTTAGCAACACCACTCCCGTGTTGGACTCGCCAAGGGATGCGGCGGGATACAATACCTCTCCGGCGATGTCCAGGTGCAGTCCATAGGCTCCGGGCGATGTTGTGGGGCAGTTTGGTAGCAGGTGGCCGGTCTCGCCACACTTGAAACAGCGGCGGTCCCGCTCTCTCTGGCTCTGGCTGGCGCTTCTGCAGCGCGTCGAGGGCTCGGGGTGGCCGCCCGTCCCTGCCGGTTCCCGCGAGCAGGCTTTTCTGACCCCCCAAGTCGGAGGACCGCCAACTGACGCTCCAGGACGTCGAGGAGGCCCGACATGTTTTGGTAGGCGTGTCCCCGGACCTGCTGGGCGAGGGAACTGGGCATCGCATTGACCAGGCCTTCACAGGCCACCCGCTCGACCACTTTCCGCCCGTCGGGTCCCTCTGGCCGTAGCCAGCGCCCCATCTTGCCCCAGAACTCAACGCCTGGGCGCGAAGGGCTTTTCAGGGTCAAAGACCCAGTTCCGCCATTCGCCGCCTGCTGGCCCGGCTAATGCCGTAGCGGGCCAGTATTTCGGGCTTGAGGAGGTCGTAATTAGCGGCCTCCTCCTCAGGGAGGTCATAATAGGCCCGCAGCGCGGGTCCTTCAGATATGGCGCCAGGATGGACGC
Source organism: Polypterus senegalus (assembly GCF_016835505.1). Classification (NCBI taxonomy): domain Eukaryota; kingdom Metazoa; phylum Chordata; class Cladistia; order Polypteriformes; family Polypteridae; genus Polypterus; species Polypterus senegalus. The sequence continues at coordinate 190,795,397 of NC_053157.1, read as the reverse complement.
CCACTGACCGCTGCCACTCGCTCCGGTGGCCGCCCTCTCAAACATGCCCAGGTAGCGCCGACGCCCTCCGAAGGGCCCATCGGGACTAAAGGAGGAGGCGGCTGCCTGGGCGGGTCTGGTCTCGCCCGTTGGGCTTCCACTAACCTGGCCTTCGTGGCCTCCAGCTCCCGGGTGGTGGCGGCTTGCGCAGCTGCAGCGCCTGGAGCTGGTCATTCATGCTTGCAGCACGTGTTGAGGTCCTGTCCCTCCGCTCATTCCGGGATCTCTATCCTGCCGACTACGCCACTTGTCAAGGACCGAGGAGACAGCAATAAGGGTTGGGGTTTCCGGCCCCGTATATTGTACAGAACTTTTGCAAAAAAAGGAAAAAAACAGGTCAAAGCACAAACTAAACAGTTCATAACGCGACGCCGTCTCCTGGCGTCGCGGCCATTTTATAGGGGTGGAGCCGGAAGTGGAGGATAGCTGGGAAGGACCGCTAGGGAGGATGGGAAGAATGACGTCAGGGCAAGATGGCGGAGGAAGGGCGGAAGTACGCGACTGCGGTCAAACCAGGCCTATGGTGCTGGAAGGTCTCTTTTCTATAAGGAAGCAGAGGGAGAAAGTTAGTACCCGCCATTCCCTGGCGAATGTTTTCCCAGGTGTTCTCGAATCAGTCCGCGGCCTCCTAATCGCTCGTGCGTGACAAAATTAATGATTAAATTAGAAGAAGCTGGTGTATGTTGTCAGTTGCATGTTGGGTCTTAATAAAACCCATCTGCTCAGGATGAATTAATTTATGCATCACTGATTGTAGCCAGGGAGCAAGTATTTTAGCCAGTAGGTTGATGTTTGAGTCCATTAATGAAATTGGTCATTTGCACATTCTGTACAATCTTTACCTTGTTTGGGCAGAGAGGCAGAAATTACAGAATTAAGAATGTGGAAGAGGGGAGAAGTCAGCTGCTTCCAGAAAGCAGAAATAAATTCTGGGGGCAACACATCATGAACTGGAAATTTCCGAGAACTCACAGAGTCCCAAGCCTCCTTCAGGTCACTTAATCTTACCAGCCTGTCAAGGGTGGAAGCTTCATCCTCAGCAAGACAAGAGAGTGAATGGTCCTTTAGGAAAGAGTAAATAACAGATGAAGGAAGAATGTAATCTGAATAAACCTGTTTATCTTATAAGAGTTATTAGTAAGGAGTCCTGTCCTTGTTATTATAAACTGAAACTGTCAAAATTGTTCAGTCCAAGAACCAAAAATGTACTTTGTTTATAACAGGAAATATAATAACAAGCCCAGGTGTGATGAACCCATTATAACTGCACAGCACAACAACAATGGGTTTAGTTCTGCACTAGTATTGGCAAAGAGAGTCTCAAGCCTCTGATCCACCACATTAGAGCAAGTACTCCCTAAATAAGAAAGGTGAGTTCCTAAATTCAAAATCAGTTGATGGGACTTGCACACAAAGTTACTAGCAAATGCAATTGTACCATCAAAATGGAAACCCTTAATGTCAAGCCAGATAAATGGTTTGTCCTGGGCAGTTCTAGTATTAATTGAGGTAACCAGATGAAAGGAGGTGGGCATTGGTTACAAGGGGTGCAAATGATCAGGAGATAAAAATATAATCCAGTTGGAACTGGGACTTAAACCTGGCAGAAAAAAATGATAATCTTTAGCCATTGGATTGTTTAATCTAAATGAGTCAACCAAACTAAGATCAGCAGTGAATTCTCACAGTGTCCAGATCTATCTAAGTGGTCCAATACAGCATTAGCATCAGCACCAATAATTAAGTCATAACATGAAATTAAAGAATTTAATTAGTTAAGTCAAAATGGAATGAACCTTGAGGGCAACCATTAAGAAGGATATTAAGGAGGCTAAAAGACAGTTGGAGATGAATATAGCAGATAAGGCGAAAGAAGACCCTAAAAGATTCTTTCAAAATATTTTAGTAGTAAAAGAATAGTCAAGGAGGAGGTGAAGTGCTTTAGAAATAGTAAAGGGAAATTAAAAGATACAAGCAGTGAAACTGCGGATGCTCTAACCTATCATTTTCACATGTGAGGAAGAGGATAACGCCCCAGTAGTAAACGAGATTCAGAAGGACTGGAAAATAGCAAATATTATCCCATTATAGAAAAAGGATGACCGGGCAAGTATAGACCAGTAAGCTTACAATATTATTTATCTTGACTTTCAGAAAGCATTTGATAAGGTGCATAATTGAGACACTGCACCCATGGAGCCATATAAGTACACGCCAGCTCAGGAGATGGGGAAAAATGAAAGAGAGGGAAAAGAGGAAAAATGAAAGAGGGAGAAAGGCTTGCAGAACAAGAGTACAGCATTGGGGCAGTGAAAGAGGACTAGCCAGCCGACTAGAGAAAGAGAGAAGGCAGTGCGGGTGGGCGGTCTAGGTACGAATTGTACCCACTGATTGGGCTGAGGGGTGGGTGTGATAGAGGTGGCATCCTCTCCAGGGATCCGTGGGACAACTGCGTGAACGTGAAGGATGATGAGAGGACAATCGACCCCAAACGGTCTTGCAGATGCCAATGAAGGAAGCCAAGATGGTGGAGCGGGATTGCACACTTCCGTGTATTTATAGGCATATTTCAATGCTGGCATTACATGATAATTTTATATGTTCTTTTTATGTTTATTTATTTATCTATACTGTAGATGTGATACTTTGCTGGGTCTATTAGTGTAAATGCGTACATTAAAAATTGAATTGAGAGATATATATATACCGTAAATTGGAGCATAGTCAATTCATTTCAACAGCTAGCTCCTTAGTTTTGCCAATGCTGATATTAAAATTGAATTTATTTGCATGGCACTGCAATAACAAGCTTAGAGTTTCTGTTGTATGTCATATTGTGTTTTAATTTAACTATACATATTTGTAATATTGAGTTGGGCTGATAAGTGGAAATTGTACAGTGGTGTGATGGGTACTTTTGAAACCTCATCGATCTGGTGTCCTGGGTTCAAATCTTGCTCCAAGATGTTCCTTCTGTGGAGTATGCATCTTCACCTAATGTCTATGTGAATTGTCCCTTGGTTTCCTCCCGTTTTACTAAAATGTGCAGGTTAGGTTAAACGTCAATTTCAAATTGTTCTCTATTTGAGTCTAAGTGTGGTATGACTAGGCCCTGCAGTAGACTAGTACCCTGTCCAGGACTGTTTCCTGCCTTGTTTCCTGTGTTGCTGGGATAGGCAAGGACCCCTTCATGACTGACATGGGCTAAGCGGGTTTAAGGATTTTAATGACTGTAAATTTATGTATGGTCCATTTGCTTTAACAAATAGATTTGCTAGTGTTACAAATTAATTTATTGTCATTGCACCAAAATACCAGGCAATTCACGTCTTCACTGTAGGCTGAGCCATCTCTTTTTCATTAGTAAACATGAAAATAAAATTTAAGTTTCATTATGTGCATCAGTACAGTCATGGGTAAACAGGATGTAAAGCTTGGGAGTAAGAACAAAAGCCTATAGGATTTATATTTTAGAACCAATGTTAAGTATGTATTTTGACATATTTTCACAGACTCGAGTGCTTCAATCAGAATTTCCTAAAATCCAGGCAGGGAGACTAACTCAGAAATCCAAACCACTGCCTTTGTGGTCAGTAAAGAGAGAAGAATCTACTGGGGTATAGTCTTTGAACATATGCATTTTCCTGTTCTCATTAACCAAAACGAATATGACCCATCGCAGCAATATGCAAACTGCCATAAATCTAAAAGAGATTTTGCGGTTAAATTGTGCCATTACAGGCCTCCTAAACCTGTACATTATAATTGATGCAGATGTTACAGTGTGACAGTCATTGAGTAAGCCCACTCTAGCTCACTTAAATAATTGTGTTTTTCAGAGAATAACAAAGTTAGAGATGCCCAAAAGGACAGCAAGGACTGTCTCAGTGACTCACAGGAGTTAGAAAATGAAGAGGTTTGTTTAGAAAATTGATTGAATTATACCATTTACAGCAAGAAAGAAAATACCAATCATATTTAAAATGGTTGAAAAGCCTTTAAAAAGTAATCTACTTCTGTTACAAGATAATGTGCAGCAAGTGATAAAATTATTTTAGAACACTTGCCACCGTTTCCATTAGGGGAACTAAGACAAATATAAGAAACCACGTGCAAACACAAAACAAAGCATTAGAAGGGGAATTAGCAATAAAAATGGACATTTGCAGTCACATGAACACTAGCAATAACATAATGTGATTTACAGCTTCACCAAGACTACCAATCACAAAAGCTGAAGTTCCAATAAATTAGAAAACTGTTAATACTTATTTATTAAAAAAGCCATTGGAATAACGTCTGTGAAAAGCAGAAACATACCGTGGTAAACACACTTCATCTTCCCATGCTGCTCATTCGTGCAAATTAATTGAGGAGTAGTTAAGGTTTATAGATGGTGTGGGATTGTGTTTATTTAGTAGGCTAATTTTTATTTGTTACTTTTCCATATTCGCATTATAATTTTACAGATTTCTCTGTAAAAAATCCTTTGTGACAATTCTCTCTATAAAAATAACAGTATTAAATAAAAAAAAAAAATAACCATTAAAGTTTTTGAAACAGCATCATTCACCAGAATATGTTATTTTTTGCATAATGGGACCTTTGCTAATGTGCTAATCTAGACAGAATTCCTCTCGTCCTTTGTTAGTAAAGAAGCAGCAACCTGTCATCCTTAATTATATTCTTTATATGAATTTTGAAACTCTTTAAGAATAAATAGGGGCAATTAAAATTTCATCTCAATACTTTCCTTCCCGAGGTCAAATTTTGATTGAGTATTGCACAGATGACATTTTTAAAATGTTCACAATATCATTACAAACCATGCTGTTTTTATTAAATTAGGAAAAATAACCTTAAAAAATACAAGGCCAATAATGTAATCACTTTTAAAGTATAACCACCTTGGTAAAGCTGGCAGCACTGTGAGGAACCTGTGTTTAGATTTGTCCAGTGACTTCTAACCATCCAGCCATCCCTGTTAAGGGGTAAGCTTAGAAATATGCCGGTGATAAGCCTATCTTTCCTTGAATAATGGAGTGTTTGTCCGGCTGTCTGCAGTTTGTGAAAATTCAAAAACTGTGTTTCTGATACAGATTTGAGTAACACTGAAGCATCACAAGCAACAATCCTGTCTCCTTTTCTCTTCATTCTGTAAACCTCAGAGTACTGTATAATTATAATAAGTCATGTCACATGCAGAAATTTTCAGATAATTCTATATGTATGAGGTGTATTGATAAGGGACATAGGAATCAATTGGAGAACTTTGTTTCTTGGTGTAGATGACATAATATCAGCAAAACCAAGGCAAGGAACTGGTGATTGACCTTTGCTGCACCAAAGAGCTTCTATGGCCAGTCACTATTCAGGAAGTGGATGTAGATGTGGTACGTTGTCTCTTAATGGAACCTATTAGATGGTATTTGAAGGATTACACAGCATTTTATCTGATCATTATCTGATCAGTATTTCAACAGTGTATTGCCAGTGGTTCAATGGCGATTGCAAACAGTAGCGGTGACAAGGGGCATCCTTGCCTGGTACCACGTTCTAGTTTAAAGTAGTCTGAACAAATGTTGTTGATACAGACTGAAGCTTCTGGATTGGTATACAGTAATTTGATCCATGAACAAATGTTCGAGCCAAACCCAAATTTCTCCAATGTAGTAAAATGGTATTTCCATTCAATCATGTCAAATGCTTTTTCTGCATCCAATGATAATAATATTTCTGGGGTGTTTGATTTAGTTGGTGAGTATATTACATTAAACAGGCAGCATTTTAACTGTATTCATCTTCCACCCTCAGTCCAGAAGAAACCAACCAACCACAACACTCTTGATATCAACACAAACCCAGTCTCCATGTTTGCCCTCTGTGGTCTCACCCACATAAAACCTCTCCAACCAGGAAGATGTCATCAACCATCATTGAAGCTTAACATGACTGCGTTTCTACATTTAACCAGACCTCATCAACATTAAATGGGTGCCTTAACCCTTTATTGATTTTTTTCCATTAACAATATCCATATTTTAAATACTTCTAAATGTAATATGTGCAAATACAGGTTTACATGCATTAAAAAATGTTTGCTTTGCCACATACTCACCATGGCTTCAAATCTGCCCCTGTTTAGCTATACAGGTTTTTCAAAACACAACTCTCTCTTTCCAAATCTTCAAAGATCTTAATGTTAGATTAATAGGTTATTCTAAATTGGCTGTGTGGATGTTTATGTGAATGAACCCTAAAATAGACTGGTGTTAAAGCTGGTTCAAACATTCTGCCTGATGCTGCTGGGAAGGGCACCACCCAGCAACCCTGAGCTGGACTATGATATTTTGGCAGGCCAAGGATTTTTGGACTGGGCAAGGTAAGCTACACGCTTTGGATGGGCAGACTATGCACTTAGAGATCGGGGTATGGCAAACCTCCTTCCAGTGGTTAGATACCGTATGGTGCGGCTGGTTTAATAATGACCAAGTAGTCTAACAATCTGGCAGTAGAAAGTGAGTGATGAAAGTCTGTGTGAGGAAATCCAAGGGGAATGAAAGTAGATGAGGGAGCCAAGGTGCTAGAAAAGGTTGCAAGCTATGGAGAGTTTGAGCAGGAATCAGAAACCTAGAGAAATCATGTGCTGGAGAGGAGATTGCAAGGAGTTGGCCACACATCTACAGTTGTATAATGGAGTATGCCTCCATGATCATCATGAGTGGATGTGATGAGGCTGCGCCAGTCTGTAATTGCTGCTTTGCAGGTGTTTTTATGGCCACTATTAGCTGGGAAACTTGCTTAAGCGCACTGAGGTGAAGTGATTATGTGCATTAAGTAAAACAATCAATAATCCTGTCATAAAAATGTGTAACAGCTGATGCTGTGTGATTTCTGGGTTAATGATTAGAGGTGCAATTTGTAGTTTATGTAATACTTAAAACTGCTTTATCTCAGTGAAGGTTTTTACAATGTACATCTTGGTAGCACAATGTTTCAATGGTTTCTTTTCATTTACGGTATTTTAATTGAAATAGTAACATATTTTTTAAAAACTTATTTTTATAGTTTATTTCCTTCTAAATGTGCAAATGTAGAAACAAATCAAGAAAATGAAGAGCTGTTTAAGTTGAATATACAATTAAATTTGACAGTGCACATGTTTTTATTTTCATCTAGACTTACTTGTATGTTTCTATTGCATTTGAATATCCAAATGCAATTTCTGCTTTATTTTAATGCCCATGCTGCAAAAAATATATATGCAAAAACTAGACAAAACAATTTAAATTGGACATGTTTTGCTTTTATTTAGCAAAAACAAACCTGCCAATGGGGTAAGCAAAATTTACTTGACAAGATTTCTTAAAGTAAGCTAAGTACAAATTTTTTGATAAGTCAATTATTCTTACAGTAAGGAAAATTAGATTTAATGTCATGATATAAATACTTTAACACTTGCTTAGATTTCATTTTTTGCAGTGCATGATTAGAACAGTTGAAAATATTGAATGAATATTGCAAATAAACAAACAAATGTAAGAAGCAGAAAGAAATATTTTCACTACATTTTAAAATAGTTGCACAAATGCAAGATGAAACAAATATTATTTTCATTTATTATAAACACTGCAATGTATACAATCAAAATATGTTTTTTTTTTTTAATTAGAAGAGTGATTAATAGATAGTGACTTTATTTTGAATCATTACAATTATCTGAAAAATATTCTAGAGATAGTCAGCTGCTGTAAATATATGCATTTTAACAGTGATTTTTTTTCAAAATTATATAGCATTATAAATGTTGCAGAACAGAGACACACATCAATACAAAAATCTGCTAGTACAGTAAATGAAATTATTGAGTAGCATACTGTTTGCTGAGAAACATTCAGCCCTTGTGCTCTGTTAACAGGTTGTGCATTTTGTGTCAGATGGTTATCATCTACTCTTTAGGCAGACAGCCTAATTTCTCAGCATTTGTGTCTGTTTGTATCATTAAAATCAGTTTAACTTATCTTTATACATAAAAAATCAATTTTAATAAATTGTTTTTCTTACCATGATCTTGTGTGTCCTAGGCAGTACTGATCCACATTTTTAACAGCTACTTATCATGTTTACTTAAATAGTTATGAGTGTCTTTTTATGCATCACCTGCAACTAGCTATCAGTGTAGCAGCAGAACCCAAACCACCTCCTACAAAGGGAATGAACAACTCTTTGTAAATGCTAATTGATGGAGCGGTACAAGTCTATAATACCATGAAGAAAGAAAACTAATTGTCAGCAAATTATGCATGTTAATCTCTTCTCTGATTTTTATACACCTGTTACATTGATTTCAGCAAATATCAAAAATAAATACCACAAAATAAAATTACTACATTTTATATTTGAAGAAGAATAAAGAAATTATTGTAAATTGTAATCCCTTTTATGCTGTTTATCCCTTGAAGTAACATTTATCTAATTTTGGGATTTTGTGAAAACTAAATGATTATTAGTTATGCTAGTTAAACCAGTTGTTTCATACTTTTTCATATGATTGTGTGTACCATATACATTATATATGTTAAATGGTGTAATTCAGACATTTCCACATCTTGTTTCAATATACAGTATATCCACAGTAGATGGGAGGTATCGGTGGGTCATGAAGATGCTATTTCCAGAGTGATTCACCAAAGCAAGCAACAACTTTTAGCTAAGCAGGCCATTGAACTTGGTAAAGCTGGGGAGAAGAAACAACACCAGGTGGCCTGCTGACAACAACACGAGACTGGCAGCTCTAGGTTGACCTAGGTAGACAGTTGAAAATGCCTAAAAGTGTCTTGCCAAGCACACTTAGACTAGATTTGTTCCTGGGAAGATCAAATTGAAGAAGCACATAAAAGAAAGCAGGCTAAGTATGAAGGGCTGTTGGCAAAGTGTAGGGGTAAGGGATTATTGGCAAGATGTCGACCCATATAAATGTGCTGCAGTGGCTTTGCAGTGCAGTGTCTTCATCAATCCCTGAAACACCTTTGCATATGGGGACTGCACAACAGAAAGGTCATCAGTAACATTATTGAAGAGACTAAATAGACTTCTACGTGGCTTTGTATCAGAAGAGCTGAACCTTGATGATGCATGCTACTTGAACAGAAGCAGGGGTTGGGGCACCTGGATGAGGTTGTCTGATGATCAAAGACCCAAAACACCCTGAGACTCTGAGTTTATCTTTGAAGTTGTGCACAAGTTGCACTGCACGGTGTATTACAAAACCAGATGTCTTAAAGTGTTATAATAGGAGACTTGGTTAACACAGAGGCTACAGATGAGAAATGATGACACATGGAAGGAATGGGAAGATAGTAAAGCACTAGATGGTGTGTGAGAGCTATGAGACAAGGAGTACTCGAAGGAGAAATAATAGAAGGCAAACTGTGAGGAAATAATCAAAGTCAGGACCAAGTTGTCACTTAATACGTCAGGCAGCAACAGGTCTGCCCTGGAGATGTGGCATTTTGAAGGTAACTACTGGAGCACAAGAAGTGAAAGGACACACTAGGCTCGAACCCCAACTGTTGAAGTAGGACCTTCAATAACCCAAAGTAAAGAGGCAGGAACTGTTGCCTAGACAGCATTTCAGGTCACCATGAGTCCAAGTAGAAGTGATGGTATAATCACAAGGCCACAAATATTTCTTTCCCACCTTGTAAGTGCATTCACATTCACATAGGAGGGGCTGTATGGGCAAACAGTATGTTCAAACATGCAGTAGGTACAGATCAGTTTCAACTGATTATTTGCCAAAGCAGAGTGAAGTTTTTTAAAGCCAAATAAGTGTATCTGACAGTGTGAATGGATATGTGTGAGAGTATTTCATTCCTGAGTGTCAGTTAACCAAATTATGTGGATACATATATAATATATACTGTAATGTGAACATTACATAGAATAATCTTCTCCATTTCTAAATGTACATTTTCAGTTTAATTCAGTTTATTTTTGTAGAGTGCTCTTCACTGTGACAAGTTTTTTTTTTTGGTAAAATACACATACATACTATAAACAACAAATTACATAATGAGTGCACATAAAAACATATTGATTGAAACAGGACATCAAAGTAGTTTAAAACTGACTGACATAACTGGAGCCCAATAATATGTGTCCATTAATTAAAGTTGTATCTATTAACTAGCATTTATCTACTGATAACTGAGTATTTTTCAATCTGATTTCTGGAATCCACCTTTGTCAACTGCATGTTAAATGAGCAATCATGAGACTGTAATAAGCAGTTAAGTGGACTATGACTTTAGCTGTAAATAGTTGGCACATCAATGTCCCTCACCACAACCATTCGGCTAACCAACCTGCTCATCTAGGATATACATGAACTAATAAAACCCAATGAAACAGTGATGTTACTTGGAGGTCTTTGTAAATTGGGGATTAAGTGTGATAAAATAAGGTCATCAGTTGGCTTATTCAAGATATCTTCTTAAACAGCTGCGTGCAGTGTTCTGTGTGTACAGTCTGATTGAAAAACAATGCTCAGAAAATGGATTACTTTTTATGAAGTCTTTTAAAAAGATGATAGGGGCTAGTAATTGAACTATGTAAACACATACTGTGCAGTGCTTGATTAAAATGATTTTAAATTAATAAATGCACACATATTTACATTTAAGCTGCTAATAGTAATTAATTGTTTCAATATGCCAACATTTTTATTAAAGAATTGTTGCATTGCTATAGACTCACAATGATTCTGTATTAAAATAATATAAAAGTACTGAATGTAATATGAAAATATAGCACTCATGATTTTTCTAAAATATCTGAAATACCTTATTTAGTATTTTCCTCTTATCTAATTAAACATGCAAAACCCTATCACTAAACACTTTGCTGTATTTTGATGAATGGTTCTATGAATAAAGAACAATGTTATAAATTAACATTATCATCTATTTTATTTTTTAACAAATGATTGTTATGTGTTGCATTCGTTCTGCCTTAAAATAGTTATTTCGAGGTTTCTTGCTGAGAAATAAATGAAAGGTGCATTTGAAATACAGATAGAAATAGCTCAATCTAATTGTAAGGTTTTCTGTTATTAACAGCACAGTGATCTGCGCTCATCTGCCAGTCATATAACAGCTACATTTCTAACATGATCATTCAATATTCTGCTTCTTCTAATAATGTAAAGTAAACTTGTTGTTCACTGTGTTAATAATCTTTTTGAAAAAGCACAACAAATATACTCTGATTCATAGAAACAATACAGCCAAGAATTTGCTAGTGTTGTTAATGGCTATTACTGCTTAAAATGGCTGATTTTTAAAATAATGGTTAATTTAGTTTAATTAATTTTTATTATTGACATATAACTTCAAAGTCCTATTTTCAGCTTGCCTTCCTTCATTGTCCTATTGGTAAACACTCTTTGCTTATCCTTAGTTAGACATGTAAAAATACTAATTGGTGATTAGAGGAACCCTTGTAACTGCATTAGTACTGCTGAAACTGGTTATTCTCTTCTCATGTGTTGCAAGGTACTGGTATTACTAAAATCAGTTCATGTTTTCAAAAATGGTAAAAATGAAACAGCTTCTCAAGAAACATGTCCATGTGTCAAATTACCAGGGAACTGAAGATTTCAATTTCTGTCTTGAGAGAAGAGTGCAAATAACAGTGAACCAAAAACCAAAAACTTGATCTTATCAGGACAGAGAAAAAGAAGTAGAAGGGCCAGATGCAAAACTACATAAGAGGATAAGGACATTAATGAATGTAGTTTGAAAAACAAACACCTTACAGGTCTTCAGTTGGCTTCTTTCTTAAATACATGCCAACTACCAAGGTTGTCTGCAGTAAATGATGACCATAATATGCTTTTCCAGTCATTTTCCTTCCAATATCTGTGTTTTTTTGACCATTTGAATCTTAAGTTTTTATATGCCAGTTCTGTTCCAGGTACGGCTTTTTCTTTGAAACTCTTAGGCCAGCATCCTAGAGTCACCTTTTCATTGAGACACCATCTGGATCACCTTTCTGGGACCCCCTTCAGAAGTCACCTTAGCACACCCTTTTTAATTGGAAGCTGTGAAACATGCTTTGTAACACTCTTTGGTATTTTATTACCAGGTCTGGACCACCTTCTAGAACACCCTTGTGTATAAGCAGCTCCAGAACACTCAACAAAATTTGGTCTTAAAACAGGAGATATGGAATGCCCTTCTCGAAAGAAAGCACAAATAACACTGGAGTAGGAAACGTGGGCCTGCTTCCATCTTGGGAAGACAATATATGAACATAACGAGGAAGAAGAAGAAAAAGAAAGAATAAGAAGAAGCTCTCATGAAACACCTTTATTTTACAGTGTGTGTGTGTGTGTGTGTGTGTGTGTCCGCATCTGCATGTCAATTAACAATTACATTTCTAATAAGATCATTCAATATTCTGCTTCTTCTACTAATATAAAGTGAACATTTTGTTCACTGTGTTAATGATCTTATTGGAAAGGGCCAACAAATACACTTTGACTAGTACAAAGAGCTATGGAAGGTGTTGTACAAGGTATTTTAATAGATTCCTAATGTACCTGGTTGTACCCAACATGTTATTGCACTAAGCAGCCAACCCGCAAATCAGAAAAATTGTCTACTTTGCCTGCTAAGCTTCAGAAATATTCCGAAACAATGAAAAAGGTACAGTATTTGATTTTTGTTGTAACAGCAGTTCACCATTTAATGTTATAGGTTAACTTCTTAACTGAGTAACAAATGTATTTTATATGATTTTTGTAATTCTGTAATAACACATAATATAACATTCTGAAATCCACTTATTTCAATTCAAGATTATGTGGATCTAGAGCCCTGCCTAGCAGCACTAAATTAAAGGTCTGTAGAATCTCTGGACAGCGTGCCACTGTACTGCAGATCCCACTCACACACACACAACACTCATACAGGGCCACTTTGGAAACGCAAATTAACCTACATGTCTTTGGACATGTGGAAAACTGCAGTACACTGAGCAAATCCCACACAGATGCAGTAAGAACATACACAATCCAAATGGAGAATTTCTGGAAAAGGTATTTTAACACAGACTGCTGGAGTGCTAACTGCTTCACCACAGTGCCACCCATAATTCTACGAAAATACTGTATATACAATAATCTATACCATTGTCCTGGACACAGAGCAGAGCATGTTAACCGAATTTTCAAACAAAAATACCATAGTATTGTAAAAGAAATATTTAGTGTGTCAGAAATATAACAGTTTGGAGCAGCTTTCTTTGCTAAGTAGTTTTACTATAACACCATACGTTTCCTTTCTGTAATATCAAGAATCACAATGACTTGCACATCATATTCAGTGCATATCAGACGTGGGGAGCATTTAAATCCTACTGGCTAATAATCAATCACTTAGCATCATGAAATTCAATTACAATCACAATAATTTTTCATGACACACTTCTTGCCAGTGTATTTAGTCAGTAATTATCTTGTGTCTTACAGGAGGCTGCCTTTTAAATGATAAATCAGACTAATTTTTAAAACAAATGACATTGTGCCAGTAATATTACTTTTGATGTAATGGAACAGTAAGTTAAACATTAATAATTCTTTACATTTACATAGCGCTTTTCTCACTAATCGAACTGCTCTCCATGCTGGGTGCACCCGGGACACAAACCCATGATCTCCTTACAATTAAATAAACCACATTCTTTCTAAAATTTATGAGATAAACATCATTTTAGAAAGGAATGCTTAGGATAAAATGACCCCTCTACTTACAGTTTTGTTTCTTTCTGATTATCAAAGGTTTCCTGAGTCCAAAGCTGACAAAAAGAAAAAAGAGAATTAAAATAAAATCTACTTCTCGTACATAAAAGAGTCCGAATGCATCAATGGGAATTTAAAAAATAGCATTCTTTATTAAGTCTTCTGAGAGTGATAATTGAGACATTAATTAGAAGCTCCTGTTTACATCACTAATAGGCTTCTTAAGCTAATCAGCTTGGGCTACCTTGACACCTGATTCTTGTTATGGAAATGTTATTTTGACATATTTGTTTATTCATAACTCTGTGAAGTAATTAAGAAGTCATGGAAGAAGTGAACACTCCAAATTTACCTTGACCTCACCAAGACTTTTGAGCTGTTGTTTTCAAACGTACAAGTTAATTAAAGTGATTGGAAGGTTAACAAATCACTCAATACACTTGAAATTAAAATGTTATTCTGTCTTGAAATCAACATAACTGAGTACACAATGTTGTGCAGGGCTGAAGAACGAGTTACAGATCTAAAGCAGAAAGTCAAAAGAGTGATTATCAGAAATCTAAATAGTAACCAAATGTTTACATTTATAATGAAAGCAAAGACCTCATTGTCATAACCCTTTACCTAAATAACTAAACCACATGCACTAGATTTTCTTTGCGTGAATGCTAAACAATCTGCAGCCATCTTAAGCAATCTCTGTGATTTTGCCATTCCATCAGCAGTCGCATGACCACCAGCCTAGTAATGTCACCCACAAGATAAATTAAAATAAAAACGTCAAATAACGAATACACATTTTTACAAATATTGCAACAAAACACTTCATTTGGGCAAAAAACTCACAATCACAGCCAGTGTCAGCATAAGCAGTTTGAATATAAAAATGTTGTAAGAGAACAGCCAATACAGCATAAATGTTTGGCGCACCAAATGGTGAACCCTGAACGACTGTTTGAAAAAAGAAACAACAAAAAAAAAACACATTTAATAAGCTTTAACATTTTCTCAGTCATAAGTCCAGCTGTGTGTGACTAAACTTGTGGAGGTTCCAGCTTTGTGGATGTCCGGCAGAGAGATAAACACCAGAAGTGATGTCAGTGGTAGTCTGCAGAGGGAGATCCAGAAGAGTCATTAGTACACAGTGCCAACCACTGGAGCGGCAGGGTGTTACCATTAATACAGCCCTTAAGTTGTACCCTATGCACACGTGCATAACAATGTATTACAAGTAGTAGTATTATTATGTCTGGAGTTAAAAATATACTACATGGTCTGGTCTCTTGGTTTTCTGAACATCCCTTAGCTTTCACAAAAATGTCACATTTTTCCCATGGAAAAAATATTTATGAAATGACTGTGGACCTCCCTGTTAGATACATATATTCTGGAGTAGTCTGCAGTGCTGTTATGAGAAACCACAGCTGTGGCGTGAACTAAATACCTGACATTTTTCAAAAAATGAAAGAAGTCCTTTTCATTTAAGGAAACAAACCGCTCCATCAGGTCAGTAATATGACACTGTATACACTTTAACATGTGAACAAGATTCTTAGTGAAAAAGATCTACATTATTTTTCATAGAAGATAGAAGCAGAATGGTTAATGTTGCTGCCTCAGCTTTAGGGGGCTGGGTGATAATTCTAACTTAGCCACTTTATATGATTTGCTTGGACATTTTTTATGTTTTATTTATTTATTTATTTTTTGCCAGGTATTCTGATTTTACTCCCACATCCTAAAGATGAGTGTAGCAGTTTAATTTGTGATTTTCAAATGTTCCTGTGTGGGTGTGTGAATGAGTATGTCCTTAGATGAACTGCACAATTTCTATTGTTGGTTCCTGTCATCTGCTTAATGCTACTAGGTAAAGCTTCACCATTAAGCAGGTTTTAAAAGCAGAAGGATAAATTAAGAGAATTAAATAGTAGAAAGTTTTCAGCTATGTAAAATATTCCCAATATACAGCATGAGACTAAAAAAGACTACTTAAAAGAAAAGATATTTGCTAATGTCAGCTATTTTTCTAATAATGTTCTTATGTTTCTAGGACACCGTAATGATATGGATGTGCCAAGTTTTCATAACAGGACCCCTTGCAATGCAATCACTAGTTGCCATGCATAGATCTCAAGTGTTTAATGATCAATGTTTTAATGCCCTGTTTTTCTTCCATAGTGCTTCCAATTCTTATTACTCTGACATCAATCGATCCATTTTCTTATCATCCATATGCTTACGTGAGACACTGTTCTGCACTCTAGATTTAGGATGAAAAGTTTATAGTATCCAAAATGTATACCTCATAAGGTTGTTACCATTCAGTTACAGTAACACCAATACCATAAAACATTAGCTGGCAGTGTCCTATCTATTACATTGCAATTAATAGTTCTCATAATTAAAGTATTTGTATTTATGATTTGAGGTAAGTGATGCTGTGCTCCTTTCCTTGTCAGCTTTCTCCAGACATCCTGAGCACGCTTTCTATTCTTTTGTTTCAGGAGCTTGTCTCCTTCTTTGCCTTGATCACACCTTCTATTTGTGAGTGGTACTGCAGTTTCTCTTCAAGGTTTTTACACACACGGTTTCTTCAGTCAATAGCAAATTTAAACCTTCTGAGGACCTGGGGCCTCATATCTTAATGGTGCGTATGCACAAAAAAGTTGCATACTCCCATTTCCATGCTCAAATTTCGATGTATAAAAGCTAAACTTGGTGTAAAGCCACTCGCATTTTCATGCCAGCTAAATGCTTGGCATACGCAAGTTCTCTGCTTGGTTTTGCAAACTGGTGGCACCCAGTATCAAAGCAGTGCTTTTGTTCAAGTGTGGTTCCCCTTTCTTTTTTAGATCCACATTCCTGACATGGCTTTATCAATTACACTGCAATTAACTGCATATTGTTTATTAGTTTAAGGCATCTGATTGTAATTTACCTGTAACAATATAATGGTCCACAGAATGGCCAAACCATTCTAAATACCATAGCTGCTTTAGCGTTGTTCCTCTCAATGCACCAACTCAGAGTATTTATCCCACTGTATCTGAGTGTGGAATCACAGCTCTACAACAGCTGATCAGAAAGAGAATTATCGGGATACAGCATCAAGCACATGCTGCCTCAGTCATGCTGTCTATTGAACTGCTCTCATACGGCAAACAATTCAGAGCCTTTCCTCACGGTTCAGAAACAGTTTCATCCCAAGAACTATAAATGCACTCAATCAGTCCATCAAGCGCTCCTTGTAGAACTATTTGTACTTATTAGTACAATCACCTCACTGTAAACTTGCACTACAAGATGCACTAAGATGAAATGCAGCAAAATATGTTTATTACGTTATACAGATAAAATGTTAACATAATTTTAATAATCTATATTGTGTAACAAAGGCGCTATATACACCCTCGACCTGACAGATTGGACTACGGAGGGACACATATAAAATAAATAAACTTTTATTTTCTTCAGCTGGAAGGCACGTCTTCCCCTGTCCCCCAGCCACAATGCAGTCCCAAAAGACCGACACACAAATTAAATGCACTTTCTCCTTTGTACCTCCACTCCTTCCAGGCAACCTTGTCCTCCTCCACCTGACTTTGGCCACTGAGAGGTGGCTGCTCGAGAATATGTTTCCCAGACGGGCTCAGGAGTCCCAGCTGCAGAACCCCCTGGCGGTGCCTGCGGAACCCAACAGGGCTGCACCCAACTCCACTTCCCATGGAGCCCTGCAGGAAACCGAGGCACTGTTCCAACCCAGGAAGGCGGCCATCCAGCGTCCAGGGGGAAGTATTGTACCGTTCAGGGCTGCTCCCCTGAATATACAGTGAAGGGGCGTCCTGGCTGGGCATGGACCCCGGCCATTTGCCACAATTGTTATTAATTAAACATGTGAAGACACGATGTCGCAATGCTAGCTAGTTCAGGAATTGTTGCTGCCTCGTTCTGTATTCTTGCTAGGGCTGGCACCACACTGGAAGGACAGATGGATAGAATAATTAAACATGTACAACGAAGATATTTCAGTGTTCCTTAAAAGTTTTAAAGAATCACCGTTCTTAGCTTACAGATGGCTTAACATCTATTACAGAGCTGATTGTGTGGCGATTGGTTACTTGGAGAAAGAAAAGGAAGGACATGAATTGTGGGTTAGTACATTTGAAAGAGACAGTACTGCTGCAATAAATTATTTCATTGAAGATCGCACACGGCGCAGCAAGCATCTTGCGGAAAGAACAATCTATGGACAGGGCGCCAGTTCATCACTATCACTGCACCACCGTGTCCCCATGTTTAATAACATGCTTTAACGCCTATCATCATGAAATGATATTAAGTATACATCTCAGTATTTTAATTATTCAGAGAGCTGTAATATCACGAATGTAATGTATTCTGTGTCCTGTAGGAGGAAGAGAAAGCCCATTTAAGAAGCACGTAGTGATTCACACATATAGAGCACATAGAAGAATACATACAATACAAAGCATTTAATGTGCTACTTTAGTTACGAAAGTATTTGAGAAACTAGTAAATTAAACTATTTAAAGATGAAGTTTATGATGTTCTACTTTAATGACAAAATAAACTATGTGATTAAAGTGGAAATGTCGAGATTAAAGTTGACATTTCAAGCTTTTTTCTCATTGTGTCCCTATTTTTCTTTTCTTTTCTCTCTACCCTAATAAGCTTTCATATGACACTCAGACAGTGGGCTACAACTCGCCTTTTCATGGTGACTTTGATATCTGACAACTTTATCTGGCGACTTTGTGAACTTGAGCTTGCGAGTTTCTCCGACACTTTATGTCACTCGATCAACTTCCTTTTGTTGTTTATACCACTGTTTAAATCAACAAATAGTACGTTTTTCCTTGCCTCCACTTGGTATTTGCTGAAATTCTTCTATTTTCCCCTGTGCTTTTGCCATTGCCTTTGCACAGTACGCTGAGGTTAAGGGCTATTTTTTATTGATTTGTATATTCAAAGAGGAGTAATTCTGGGAGGAGTTGGGGTGGGGCAGCAGGCGCTTGCACGAGGGTTACTTTTCACGCTGACAGGGATTTATGGAGCAGAAGAATGTGGAAGTTGGTGTTCTCACAGATTTATGCATCTGGATTTTTTTTTGTGCGTACGCACATTTTCAATTTTGTCTGTACTCCATGTTTTAGTATTAATTCTACACACGTAGTTATGCATGAGGCCCCTGGTGATAAGTCAGATGCTATTTTCAGCAAGACGAATACCCTCTCTCTCACTGCTTGTTCACTTGCTGTCTATCCTAAAGCAAAGTTTGGACTAATGGCACACTCATCCAACCCCAATACAGACAAGTCTTCAACCCTTTAAGTCCGACACAGTTGACCTTTAGAGTAAAGAGATTTCTCCAACTTCAGTTATGGCCACACCCTATTAGTTCCAGGATTCATCACTGTTATACAGCAGACGTTAGAACCAGGTTGAGAACTATAAATCATCTTATCAGATAAGGTATGGACTTTGCATTTCAGAAAGGGTCCCAGTCAAGTATACTGAGATGTTTTAGCTGGCATCAAGAGTGTCTACCCTGGTTTTGTGTTCTAGGTACAGCAAAACAATGTATAATGTCAGTCTGTCCTACAGACAAGAAGCTTATGTGTTTTCCACTGATCTAATATATATACTGAAAATGTACAGTACTAGTCAAACTTTTTATCGGAATTCTGTTAAATATATTTGAAAATACAGCTATGAAATTACTAGTGTTGTTAATGGCTATTACTGCTTGAAATGGCTGATTTTTAAAATAATAATTTCATTCATTATTCACATATAACTTCAAATTCTTATTTTCAGCTTGCATTTCTTCAGCGTCCTATTGGTAAACTCCCTTTGCTTATCCTTAGTTACTAATTGGTGATTAGAGGAACCCTCGTAATTGCATTAGTACTGCTGAAACTTGTTATTCTGTTCTTCTTGTGTTGCATGGTAATGGTATTACTAAAATTCAGTTCATGTTTTCAAAAATGGTGAAAATTAAACAGCTTTCTCAAGAAACATGTCTATGTGACAGATTGCCCAAGAAACTGAAGATTTCAATTACTGTCTTGCGAGAAGAGTGCAAATAACAGTGAACCAAATACCAAAAACTTGATCTTTACAGGATAGAGAAAAAGAAGCAGAAAGTCTAGATGTACAACTGCATAAGAAGATAAGGATATCAATGTATGCAGTTTGAAAAACAAACACCTTACAGGTCTACAGTTGACTTCTTCCTTTAATACATGCCAAACACCAGTGATGCCTGCAGAAAATGCAGAATGCTAACCATAATATACTTTTCCAGTCATCTTTCATCCAATGTCTGTGTTTTTCTGTCCATTTTAATCTCACCTTTTTATTTGCCAGTTCTGTTCCAGGTATGGCTTTTTCATTGAAACTCTTAGACCAGTATCCCTGAGTCATCTTTTCACTCAGACACCGTCTGGATCACCTTTCTGGGAGAGCTGTCAGTGGCCACTTTAGCGCAATGTTTTCAATTGGAAACTCTGAAACACACTTTGTAATACTCTTTGGTATTACCAGTTCTGGACTAGGGAGCACACTTGGGTATAGGTAGCTCTGGAACATTCAACCAAATTTGGTTTTAAACCAGAAGATATGAAATGCCCCTCTCAAGAGAAAACACAGTTAACAGTGAATTAGGAAACTTGAGCCTACTCCCTTCTTGGATGAGGGGGAAGATGAAGAAGAAAAACAAAGAAGAAGAAGAGGAAGAAGAAGAAGGTCTCATGTTTTTTCTAGGATTATTCCCTAGCTTGACCTTCACTTCACTGTGTGCATGTGTGTTTTTTTTTTTGTCTTTTTCAGTTCTGTGCTAATGACCCTTTAATTGTTTATTGCCTCTCCAAAGCAAATGAAGCATTGACTTCTGAGCACTTTACAAATGGTGCAGCTGTTTTTTGAAATTTGGAGGAAAAAAACATCATGCAGACACTGATATAAATAAAGTTCACAAGGTTTCAGTTTCCTGTGGTATCAGGGACAAACCTTCTCATTGTATCCACAAAGGAAAGAATGAATGCAGTTTGTCCGCAGAACCATCTTTCCAGCTGGCAAGAGGAGGATGGGGAACAGTTGTGTCCTCTGCTGCTCTGTAAAACATATGAGTATACTCAGAATTTATAAAAATGGGAAATCTAGAAACAGTAGTTAGAAATCAGGCAAAAAGGTTATAAATAGTAATCAAAGCAAGAACTGAAACAGCACGCAAAATTGGAGAAACTACTTATTACAAAATTATTAACAAAGAGGAACCACAAAACTGAAAAGAGTAATAGATGGGCTATTACATAGATGAAATAAATATATATATGTCTTCTACAACAACTCTGCATCTTGTTGGGGCAATCTGACTATACAGCGAGTTGTATACTGTAAAGATAGATAGATAGCGTTTCTTGATGCACTTCTGCTGAATAATTCGTTGGCTAAAAGTCCTGAGTGTTAGTGTGTCAAGAAGAGGATGTGCAGCATTGTTCAGAATAGCACTTTTATCAGTTTTATCTTCACTCTCTCCTTCACTGTGACTTCCATGGGGTCCAGAGTGTGTTCTATAACTGAGCGTGCCCTTTTAATTAGCTTGTTGATTTGGTGGGCCTCTCTTGAAGTGATGTTACCAGCCCAGCACACCACAGTGTAGAAAGTTACACTGGCCATCACAGAGTTAAAGAATATGTGAAGGCTGTCACTTTCCACATTAAGGGAACGCAGTCCCCTGGGAAAAAGAGCCTGCTCTTCCCTTTCTTATATAGTACCTTTGTGCTCTGAGATCAGTCCAACCAGTCATTTATTTGAAACCTCATGTACTTGTAGGAGTGGACCAGACGTAGAGGCTCTTTGGCACAGTGAAAGACAATAACTAATGTTAAGATGCACACAATTCTCTTTGCACCAAGAAACAAACTTCTCCACCTGACTCCTATACTCTGTCTCATCCCTTTTATCACACCATAAGAGTGCAATCACCTGAGCATTTTGCAAATGACATGATCTGCTGTTATGGTAGTAATAGTGTCTGTAATCGGAGGAGTACAGATTGAAGAGAAAGGAGACAGGACGTTTCCTTGTGATACTTCAGTGATGCTCACATCTGCAAACACAGTCTTTGAGTCTCACAAACTGTGGTCTGCCCGATAGACAGTCCATTATCCAGGACACCATAGGCTCATCCACATGTACAGTATATCCACAGCATTAACAGTTTCTGAAGCATAGGGACAGATTGAACAGGTTACAGACACCACAAAGTTGGTCATCATAGGCATTAAGAACTCGAGGACTGACTCCATCTGGTCCCACACCTTTTCCTGTGTGCAGTTTCTTTGGTTGTCACCTTACTTGTTCTACAGCTATATACAGTAAACATTGAGTGTAGGAGGTTGACTTGTCACTGGCCATTCCAGTTGATGTGGTAGAAGTTATTGATATAGTAGGGATGATTTGGGGAGAGAAGTCATTGGAAGAAGGTGGCAGTGGAAGGGAACATATGTTTAAAATATGGTTCAGGGCATTGGCTTTGCCCACAAACCTTTCTAGCACCCTAGCCCTGGATTATCTGAGTCCCATAATCATACCCAGTCCATTAAAGGTGTTATCTTGAACGATTTTGTTTTCTATTTAAGCTTTGTAAGCTTCCTTTCATTCACTAAGCTTTTTCTGAATACTCTCTTTTTCTCATTTAGGAGACCTTTATATTGGTGAAATCCGCATACTGAACAACACTGCACATCCTTTCTCTGACACACTAGCACTGAATACTTTTAGGCAATGAATTTTTGAGGACAATCTATCTATCTATCTATCTATCTATCTATCTATCTATCTATCTATCTATCTATCTATCTATCTATCTATCTATCTATCTATCTATCTATCTATCTATCTATCTATCTATCTATCTATCTAATGAGCTTCTTTAAAAAGTTTAATTTCCCCCTGACAAATAAAATTCTCTCTATCTATCTATTTCTGACATCCCATGAAAATACCTATTTGGGGTCAGCCCTGTTCCCTGTGTTTTACAGAGAGTGTTTGTGACATTGTGATATGCCAGCTGTTGTCACTTCCCCACCCTTTGAGTGTCCTTGTTTGCCTAAATATCATTTTCCCAATACACAACTGAATAACCAAAGGACACCAAAGACCATCTGTATGACTCCATGTCACAGTGCAAAGCTCTTTGTATTATTAACAATAAGATTCCTAATAATTCTCATCACTTTTGAAAATATTTTTGTTCTAATCTCTGTAGTGGTCCTTTGCTTTTGGTTTGGAATAATCTGTTATTCAACAACTTATTCTATGTTCCTGTATTCAAGCACAGAACTCATTGACACTTCTAGGTTCAAATACTATTGTACTAAGTGCAAGCAGAATATAATGCTTAATGAAAAAATGTGTACTCTGATTTTCTATCTTTGGGCCTTTGACAGATATCAAGCTAAATACCAATGCTATTTGCATGTGTACATGAAATTTAAATGGACAGACATTTTTAATACTTTTCAATTTCAGTTTCAGCATCTCATTATAATACTGCATTATAATTAAAGACAAACAATATTAATTCTTTCGAAACTTACTCGATTCAGATTTTCAATATTGTGTAAGTGTTTCCCCTAAATTAAACAGAGCACATCTGTGAATATAAAAAGCTTCAAGAAATGATACCACAATGCCAGAGTATTGAATTTACTTAAGATAAAAGGAGTTTCATTTAATTAGGAATATGATTAAATATATTACTAGCAGACAAGATGAAGCAGTGAATAGAAATTAACTAGAATTTTAAAATGGGAAATCTTCTTTGAATAGATGTACATCTCTGTTATTAATTGAAAGCCCTGTGACTGGAATATAGATGTCATTTACTAATATGTGGAGATGCCAGTTATACAACATTTCTGCCTCCAGAATTAATTTATTCTCTTTAATATTTTAATTAGCAGTGGATCAGTTAATAAAAGCAAATGTAATAAATTCAGAGAATAATATTTTGAATGGAACTAATTTAACAAGAAAAACTAGATTTAGATGTGAATTACTTATACTGATTTATTTATTTATTATACTGATGAGGTGGGTGCGATAGCCCAAACTAGTACTCAGATAAAAGTGCTATGATAAAAAAAACATACTCAAATAAAAGCAAACTTACTTGTTCTAAACTTTACCTGAAAAAATAAACATTATTAGCTTTAAATACAATGGATTCAAAAAGTACTCTGACCCCTTCACTTTCTGCACATTCTGTTGTGTTGCTGATTTCATTTTAAAAGGATACACCTATAAAATGTTTGGATTTTTAAAACTTTAAAAACATGCAATGAATTACCGTATTTTTCGCTCCATAAGATGCACCTGACCATAAGACGCACCTAGGTTTAGAGGAGGAAAACAAGAAAAAAAATATTCTGAAGCAAATGTTGTACTAATATATTTAATAAAATATAGCAGAATAATATTTCAACCATGTAAAGTCAACAACGGTATTAAGAACCATCATCACTGTCATTAACAAATGAGGAGAGACTTTAAGGTTCAAGCACTCTTCTAGTTTTCTGGAAACTCCAAGAACTCCTTACTGCTAGTGTCAGAATTTATGAAGCTCAGTTGCTAACAATCACTTTGCAGGAGCACGTACTTATCACGCAGCATAACCTGTCCAAATCCACCAGAGGACAAAGCACGTTTGGACCAATGCTCCCTGAAGTTATATCGCCAGTTTAGTCCCATCTCCATTTTTAATGCCACAAAGCCCTTCATCTTTTTTTTTTGTTGTGGGTTCCCACTTTGAAAAACGAAAATGCGGTGCAAGCACAGCCTGCAATTCAAAAAATTGTTCTGCTTACCTGTTTGTCTCGTCTAACAGTAGCTGAAAGGCAGCCTCAGGAAAGAACAGCCTGAAGTAGTCCAGCGGCTGGTAATCTGTCGTGTCCAAAAGCAAGCCATGCTGTCTTATGAAGTCCCGTAGCCAGTTTGGCTCCCATGGATTAATCTCTGGATATTCCTCCCACACGAACCTTGCCGTAGGTGCATCGGCTGTGAGAATGCACTCACCTGGCAGCCAATCTGCTGGAGCGGCATTGGCTGGTGTCTGATCAGTTGATGTTAGTTCCTCACTTTCTTGCTCGATCTCCTGATCACTGTCAACAAAATCAGATTCTGAAAAATCAGAGTCCGAGTCAGCGATAATGCGCAAAACATAGTCTGCTGAGTATTTTGTTTTCTACACTTGCTTCGCTCCCTCGTGAGATGTCGATGTCATCTGGCCTTTGTTTACATTTGTTTACATTTCATACATCACGCACACACAAGGATTAGATGCCGAGTCAATGTGTCTAACATTCCTCCAAGCAGAGAGAAAATGCCTGTAATGTAATGGTGAGTTTTGTAGCCATTAACAGTTGATTGTCGCCCTCTAACCCTGGATGTCGACTTTTGTCAGGTAATACACATCACGGTCTGTGACGCAATATTTGCTCCATAAGACGCACAGATTTTTCCATCCTTCTTTTGGGGGAAAAAAGTGCGTCTTATAGAGCGAAAAATATGGTATATGTACTACTTCGATAAAACTGGGATAGTTAAAACACATTTGCATTTTCCTGAAAACTTTGTAATGCTAAGTACCTCTTTATCTGGTCTGTTTCATCATTCATTCATTCTTAACTAAAGCAGTATGTAATCTCATTAGGAAATTAACAAGTGAATCAATCCGCTTGTTATTTCCAAGTTTTTCTTTATTTGCACTTTTACCTGAGATTCTATAACAGAGAGACAGTCACCCTAAGTAAATCACAAAAAACACATCTTATTTGTGAAATGTAATAAAATAATAATAGATCAATGTTGTGATATAAATATATAATTATAATGCAGGATATAAATTGGCAGAAAAGAGGCACTTTGTAGCTTTAATACCTGTAAACAATTTGAGTACATAATGAGTTAACCAATCAAACTTGTTATGTAATCGGTCACATCCTTTAAGGTGGGAAGGTGAATTCCTCTTTAACACTAACAGTACCAGAGCCTACGAGAAAACTCGTAAATCAGCCCACTTTAAATCCGTTCACACTACTCCGTCAGCGTCTTTGTCCTGTAAATCTGTAAATGTGCCGATTAAGACAAATATATGGGACATTGGTTATAAATTTATGGTACTTGTAAAAGTTAGCTTTTTTCAGTTTTATTCTCTCAATGACGATCACACTCTAACACCCCGATCTGACTCTAAGTAACAGTGCCAGAATTAAATTTATACCCGATCTGACGCTGTTTGTTTTCAAATAATATTGCATTAGTGCGATGATGTTTTCTAATTGGTACTATTCAGGTCATAAAATGTTTTCTTCAAAATATCATATTTACCTACGTCTGTGGTTTTTTGTGACATCATACACCATAAGGTGCATACTAATTCTGCGTGAGCAGGAACACTCAATAAAACTGAATAAAAAAAAAATAAAGTGACAGTGAGATACGAAGAAGGCAGATTCACGAGTGTTTGTGTGTCTGCTTTTATCCTTCCAGATCAGAGAATGTCCCGTTCCACTGCTCAAAACACCACTCACATCTACAGTTATTCCCAGTTTCAAATAAAAACTAACAGCGTCAGACCCCTAGGGCGGTAGTATGTATCGTGATCGTGAGTGAGAGAACAAAATTGAAAAAAAAAGGTAACTTTTAAAAGTACAGTACTATAAATGTACATGTTCTGTTACAGACACAAACCAAATGTATGTGTGTACTGTATAATATTAACAATAAGAGCAGCTCACTATTGAAAACAGTAAACATAGGAGGCAGTGGGGATTAAACCAGGGACTCTTGATTATAAGTCAGCAAATCTTACCACTATACCATGGAAGCCATTGTATCATCCTTGAACCTTTTGTGAAAGTGTTTATTTGATCTTGGAAACATCAGGCTTCACACATTCTATATTTTATGCAACAACAATGGCTGCTGTCCAAAGAATTGTGCAGCTGAACCAAAGATACTTTCTGAGACAATGCTGTCAAAGAAACCTAGTCGCTGGTTTCAATGCTGCTTTCCAGGCAGAAATAAACCCCTTAGACCATTTCCATAATCAACAATTAACCGATATATGCAGACTGCCCAGGGGTTAAATATTGACCCTCTTCAATCTGGAGGTGGTGTCTAGCCTGCTGTGATGTCTGCCCTGCTAGGACTGACAGGAGTTGGTGCTTAGATGTCTGCCTTGTCTCCCCTGCTGGGACCAAAAGGATGTGGTGGCTAGCCCCCAGTTTCATCTGCTCTGCTGGGACCTCCAGGAGGTGGAGCCCAGCCCCAAATTCCTCTAGTTTATGGAAGAATAATTTTAGGATAACATAGCATTCATCTTAAAGAAATAGCATAAAGGCTTAATAAATGTCAGAAACCTGTTCAGGCACACCAGGAATCCAGATAAAGGTGAAGTGAACAACAAAATGTACACTGAAATATAAGAATTGGTTTAGGAAAAATACTGAGATGGTCAAGTAAATAATGTACCTGAAGAAAGATTTATGTATTATACAAAATGTACTGAAGGATACTATATATTATTATAATGATTACTTTGTGATATCAAAATGATACTGTCATGAGCACTGACTTCAAAATATTACTTATTTGCTTTTTTCCAACTATCAAAGCTGGTGAGTTAGTGATAATATTAGATATAATGTTTACATTTAGGTGCTATTCAGAAAACAAGTAGAAGCTGCTGTCTATGTAAAGATAATTTTTACATTATAGATACTTAGGCGTGGTGGGTAGTGCTGCTGCCTCGCAGTTAGGAGAACTGGGTTCACTTCCCAGGTCCTCCCTACTTGGAGTTTGCATGTTTTCCCTGTGTCTGCGTGGGTTTCCTCTGGGTACTCCAGTTTCCTCCCACAGTCCAAAGACATGCAGGTTAGGTGCACTGGTAATTCTAAATTGTCCCACTGTGGGAAAATGGAAATGGCAAAGGAGTGCAGTGAGTTGCCAACTTTGATAAGAAGCCATAGGGGTTTAGTGAAGTCCCGGAAGATGAATTTTAGAAACTCGAAGTACTTACCAGAGAGAGTGCATCCATTAATGGGAGAAAGAGCGAGTGAGTATAGTTGCTGTAAGGGACGTGTGCCAGCTGATGTTGCTCCAAGAGGTGGGGAAGCACAATGTGAGCAGCATAGCTGCATGCCACCTGAGTGGAGGAGCGATAAGACGTCAACACGGATTGGGTGTCACAATTCCCATTGACATATAAATCTGGTGGATGGACACTAGTGGTCATCTTTTCTTTCTTGAAAGAGTTGAGAGTCTGGCACACTTCAGAGCAGCCGCATTGTGAAGGGGATCGAAGAGATTTGGAAGTCTTTTTTGTAAATATTCTTCTGATTTATTTTTCCTCCCTGAATAATTTCTGCTTTCCAAGGAGCAAAGGGAAAGATAATTTTCTTTTTGGTTTTTGTATATAGCATTTATTCATTTTTTGTACAGTTGTTTTTATCTCCTAATTCTATTTTGTTACTAAGAGCAAAACAGGAGGACTGTTTATTTTTTTTATTGTAAATATGTATTGCCTACCATTTTTCTTATTTTTATTGCTGTGTGAGTGTCATAGTTGACTGAATTTGAATTAGTGACGCTCTATTGATTTGGATTTTGGAGTTTTACTTTTTCACCTTTTAATGTTTTTGTGGGAGCATCTGTAAATAAAGCACAATTGTTATTTTCACAATATTTTGATGTCTGTGTCTTCCAACCCTCTTACCATCAATCCTGTCGGTTTGTGAACTACAAGGGCCCAAAGTGTAGCATGGTGCCAATTCCTACTGTGATGTGAGAGAGTACATATAACATATACAACTTAGTTCTAGTTATCCTCATAGGAAGAGAAAAAAATGAAACACTAAAAACCTGAAAGGCAGTGAAGTAAAATAGTTCACATCAAGTTCAGGTAAATAAACTTTTCTTAATGACATAACTTACATAATTTTCTTTGTCACTGCAGGTTGATGATTAACTACTGCAAGTTGTCATGACTTAGCAAGATGAATAAGGAAATCAACAAATACACTAATTTGTCCCTTGATTCCTGCTGAATTACTGATGTTAGAGCTGAGTAGCAGACAGTAAATAACTAATTGCTAGATGAAACTGTGGTCAAATAATGTAAAGCAAAGTATTCTTAACAGAAAGTCTTATACATATACAGTACTGTAAATACTATACACAGAGGAAAAACACAAATTCAGAATCAAAGACAAGCAAATTAAAGAAAATATATATGAGTATCAGAGATTCCTAATAATTTCAGAAACAAGAACAGTCACAGCTTGGAGACAGGACACAGAATCTCAGCAGTTTTTAACTTATTTCAGGAGACTTTCTGTCAGTCTGTTGAGGGGCATTCATTTTAACTTCTGTTGCTGCTAATTATGGATGCCTCTAATTGACTGTTTTAATCTCCATCTTTTTTGTTTCCCTTTATGGACTTCTTGTATGTAAGAGTTATTCTCCAAGTATCCTGTCAGTCCCTTTTCATGTTTGTTGGTCTTGTGAGATCAACTGAAGATTGTTCACCAGTGGGGCATTTACTTTGGTAGCGAGCAACAATAATACAGTCAAATGATTTGTGGGATTTTAAGATAAGACAGTGATTTCATATGACCAAATAAACAAGTTATTTAAAAATGATGCCCTGTTTTTCTGTATGCAATTTAGAAATGTAGTTAAAGGAGACCTACCCAACCTTCCACATCTCGCACCCATTTCAGCCTCAAAGGCCATAATAGTTACCCTTGATGAAGACTCAGATAGCATTTCAACAACATATAAAAATATGTCAATGAATCTATGCTTCAAAGATTCTAGAAAATAGAGGGAAAGGAACCTTTCAAATGGCATTTTAGAAAAGGAGTGGAACTTGGCCATACATAGAATGTACTGTAGTTCTATATGTGACAAGCATTCTATAATTCAACTAAAGGTGTTTCATGGATCACATCTATCTTGTTTAACATTGTTCAAAATATACCCAGGGCAATAGCCATATTGCAAGTGCTGCCATCTAGCTTCAGCTTCACTAGGCCATATGTTTGGCGAATGCTCTAAATGTTTGGACAAAAATGTTTTACTTCTTAGACAGCCTCAGTTTTACAATCACTCCTAATCTATCAACAGCAATATGTGTTGCACTCCTGGATGACGTAGGAATTAATCAACTGTAGTATTGAATAAAACACTACTAGCATGTACAGTAGACTTATCTCGCTCAACTGGAAGAACCTCAACCCACCTTCTATAACTGCTCTATAGCTTTATGCACCTTCTATAACTCTTCCGTAACTCAACAAATGTGCTATAAGCAATTTTCTATTTTATTTCAAACAATGAAAAATAAAATTTTCTAATAGAGGATATGTCCAAAACCTTCCTTAAACCTGGCAAGAATTTATTAACATGATTTTAGAATAAGTAGTTTGGCCTGTACTATAAGTTTGCTAATATATTTAACATATTTAATTTTTTTTTTTTTTTTGCTGAGGTCTTTCTTCTTTTTCTCCTTCTGTTAGGTTGGGGTTAGAACGTTTTGTTTTCTTTTGCATTTTTCCTTTGTAAATGTGGTTTCTGCAAAAGAAAAGAATAACCAAGGCCCTGAATTTAAACACACAGAATCCAGGGATTCTTCTACAGGCTGTGTGTCTAGGGGAGCTTTTAAAATGATTGAATTCTGTTATTCAAGAACCATTTTAATAGGCCATCCACAAGTGCTCCAAGTGCTCCCAGATCTTCTTCCAGCAGCACTTCCAGGTTTGGAGGAAGTGCTGCAACCCAGGGCTCAGCAACTGTCCTAGCGCCCCCTCGGAGGTGGCCATGGGCCCCTGCAGTGTTGAGTTTCTAAGTTCCAAAACTGTGGCCCTGCTGTGAGCCCTTGGGGTTGCCCTCTTGTGCTCTGGAGGAGATATTGCCCTGAAAATGCCCTCTGCCCTGGTCCTTCCATTACAGGAGTATGGCCGTCCACCACAATATTTAATGCAAAATAGTGTCTTAATGACAGAGTTAATTGTATAGGCGGATATACAGTGGTAGATATGAGAAAGTACTGGACAGGTGAACCAGATTAACAGACCTGGACAGCCACCAATCAGGGTCATGGGAATGACATTCAGCTAAAAACAGAATGAAGTCCCCATTCAAGACAACATGCACATTTCATTGTTTTGGACAGGAATTAAACAGCTGCTTTTCAGTTTGAGAAGTCAAGCTGAACACAAACAAAATATTAAACCAAACAAAAAGCTCTAAACGCTTGTTTCAGAGCCACTACATAATCCTGGGTTTCAGTCTCTACAGTATTAACAGAAATGCATATCTGTGGTCCATGCTGATAATGTCATAATGCCTTATAAGCCGCAACACAAACAAAACAAGGAAATGAAAGTGAACCAAAAAAAAAACAACAGTAAAAAAACAAACATTTTGCATACTTTACATATACTGATATAGCATTATTTTTGTATTACACCTATGATCATTTTTGTAGGTATGTTTATCTATTCACCCTCAAAATCTTTATTATTACTGACCTAACTTCACTATACAATATACACAACATACTATATCCCTTGTTATCTTAATGGTTATCTTTAAATTCTAGTCATGATAACTAAACCTAGCAATAACAAATCATTTGTTCCTCCAAAAGGTAAGTTTCTAGGTGTATGAATCATGTGTTTTTGCATCACTGATAACTAAAAGGTGCATTTTCTTTTTATTCATACAGGTTCTTAGAATGCTGGAACAGTTTTCCTTCAGAATCAATCTATAGACCTTTAGAAGCCTTTCTTTTAGATCTTTTGCAAGCATCCCTAAGACATGAAGCTGCCACAATGAAATGTTGTGACAATGCAGTTAGCAAGTGGATCTGAGTGGTTTACAACATACCACATGAAAGTTTTTGTTAATTCCAGGAGAACCTCACCCAGAATAGGTAAACCCTGTCCCATAGGCCTGAAATTGGTGGTCGTCACCTGTAGGCCAAGTGCTTCACATACCATGAAAGGATCCACCATGTGGGCTTATTACCAGCAAAGGTGAAGAGTGAAGGTTGGGCAGGAATTAGCAAAATAAAACTAGCCAACCCGCGGCGTACCATACACTGCATAATCAGGCCGGTTTTTTAATGATTTTTAAGCACAGGGAGAAAATTAACATTTGAAAAATCGGTAATGTAATAAATCAGGAAGAAAAGCAACATTGTAACAATGCACGGAACGAACCAACACACAATCATCCGTGACTAAAAAGTGGCGGACCGCCATCGCTCATGTGCCTACCTCCAACTCGTCACTTGAGTCGTTGTCGTCTTTGCACAGTCCAGATGCACCTGTGACTCAGACTTTCCGTGTTCCTGCAGGAGCATCTAAGAAGACGCATGTTTATCGCAGATGCGAATTGCTGTATGTAGCGTGTAAAACAGTTTGCTATGGTGCACGCGGTTGTGCGTCGTAACCAAAAAATCGGTTTTTAAAGACTGCTTACTTCATTGTGTTTTAACCTCAATTGCAAAGGATTGTTTTAAAGATCCCATGGGATACCCCTCGCAAACCGTTTTACACGCTGCATATGGCGATTCACCTTCGCGAGAAACATGCCTCAATGAACAGACATGGCCTCTACGACAGACGAATATAAACAACACCGTTTTTTCTGTGTCGTCGCGTCTGAGTTGGTGGGCGTGGCTCTGCGAGTTGTCGTCGTATCCAATGGTCTTGGAGTTGGTGGGCATGGCTCCTTCCTGCGTGCGCCATAGGTGTCTTACTTGTCGGCGGCTTAGTGAATCCACGCCGCTTTCCATGGGTGTCTTGCCTTAGTGAATTATATATATAGATACACAGTTTCCTTCATGACGTTTAGGACAAAGACCATTTTCCCTTGATTTACCCTTCTGCTCCACAGTTTAAAATTTAAAATAAAAAAATTCAGGGAATATTAAAGTGCACAATGGGGCATCATATAAAAACTGGGACATAGCAATGGTAAGCTTATTAAAGCAGTCATATTTACCGTAATACTTTGTTGCAGATCCCTTGCGTGCAATGACTGCTTGAAGTCTGTGATTCATAGACATCAGCAGGTGCTCAGGATCATCTCTAGTGATACACTGCCAAGCCTCTAATGCAGACATCTTCTGCTCCTGCTGGTTTCTGGGACTTGTCCCTTTTAAGTTTTCGCTTCATGCTCAAGGAAGGCATACTCAATTGGATTTAAATAAGCTGACTGGCCATTTTTTAGCTTTGAAAAATTCTTGTGTTGCCTTAACAGTTTGTTTGGGATTATTATCTTGTTTTAGAATGAAGTGCCATCCAGTGAGTTTGAAGACAGTTACTGGAACCTGAGTAGATAAGATGATTCCATACACCTTAGAATTCATTGTGCCACTGCTGTTAGCAGTTCTGTTATCAATGACGATAAGTGTGCCAGTACCTGTGGCAGCCATACATGCCCAAGCTATAACACCCCCACCGCATTGTTTAACAGATAAGGTGGTATACTTTGGATATTGGGCAGTTCCTTTTCGTCTCCATACTTTGGTCTTGCCATCACTCAGATACAGGTTCATCTTTGTCTCATCTACCCATGAGACCTTTTTCTAAAATTCTGCTGGCTCTTTTATGCACTTTTTTCACAAACTGTAATCTGGCCATCCTGTGTTTGTGGCTAACTAATGGTTTGCATCTTGCAATGTGGCTTCTGTATTTCTGTTTATGAAGTTTTCTCTGGATAGTAGTCTCTGACATAAACACATCTGCCTCCTGAACACATTTCTGATCTGTTAGACATGTAACATGTGGACTATGTAAGTAACGTGAGATTTTTTTTTTCTGTGGATGTTTTTCACTTAGTTTGCCACTGCAGAGCATTGGTTGCCATTGTCTTGTACTATACTGTAATTTTTTTATTTCCAAAAATTAAGAATTAATTTAAACTTTTCTTGAGGTCACTACAAACTACATGGGATAAGTAACATATAATTTTTGGGTGAAGTATTTGTTCAAAACCAGTTTTTGCACAAATGACGCTTAACAGCATTCGTGTCACATTTTGCCCAATGAATCTTGCAGTTTTTTAAAGTTTTACTGATCTGCACAAACCAAACCAACATCCTTCCGTGAGTTTGAACGTTGTTCAGCAATGGTACAGTCCCACAGTGGTGCGTCTGCTGTATGTTCAATTGATCTTGGCCTTAACTAGACTAATGGCAGAGCTTTATACGACTCAAAGCAATTTTTTTCTTCTTGTTTCCCTGTTGTGTTTGGACACATAGAAGTGCTACTGCATTCCCCAGCACACTGTATATCAGATAAGAATACTGGATTTCATAAACCAAAGGTAAGATGATTGGTTTACTGTCATTTCATCTAACAATATTGACTATTCAGTTTAGGTCATTTCTTAAAATAATATGAAATTTAATTGAATTGTGAAGTTTTAAGGTATTTATGTTCTGTATAAATTATTATTTCTACCACTAATACTTGTTTTCATTTAATTAAAATAAATGAGAAGGTGCTAATTTATTAAAACATATTTCAAAGTTATAAACAATATTACCTTTAAGTGTAAACCATGTAGAATCAGATATCCAATAGAATAAAAACAAAACACAATTTTAGCTATAATAATAATAAATATTTTACTAGAAATATATAGGTCTTATTAAGTTAAACATACAGTAAGTAGAATGATTATTGACATAATGTTACTAGTGCCTTTGTAAAGTATACGTTTTATTTATTAAATATTACAAGCATTTGCAATAAAACAGCATTGCTTACTTTAACAAAACAGAAATAATGGAAAATTTGCAAAGCATTATTAGTTAAATGAAGGAAGCCCGGAGGAGTAATTAATTTGTGCAAATAATAGCTTGTTTGTAAACCGCCAGTATCCAGAGACTTGTCTACACTAAATTACAATCTCCTCAGTACCTTTCACTTACCATGTTTAATGATTGTTTGCTTTTGAAATATGTACAGTACATTTAGTAGATAAGAAGCTTTATTTGGCCTTTTATTAATGATGGCCCATTAAAAATTAAGCTGAAAAATATTAATATCACTGGGCATATTATATGAATATAAAAACAACAAAAGATGCTTCCTTGACCTGCCTCAATTAAAGTAATCCATAACTGTTAGCAATACATTTTTAATTTACAAAATTAATAAATGATAATTCAAATAAATATTGCATAAAAATACAAGCACCTGGTTCTAGCTATTAATGCTTAAAGTGCTTAATTCACTTTTTCTGATACAATAAAATACACTTCTTCTAAATGTGTACATCTAAGAAATACTGTATTTTCATGTGTGCTCTCTGTTCTTGTTTTGTGTGGTCTGTTATGTTACCTCTCACAGAAAGCAAATTTGAGATTTTTAAAATGAATTAAGAGCTTTATTTTAAAACGTATGTTTGGCAAAATATAAAATAAAAAATGACAAAGTTTGAACTGACTATAAGTTGAGTATAAATTTTAATGCAACAAGAAAATTCTATCAAAAGAAATTTTGATAAAATTCAGAATTCCAGAACCAAAGAAGCAAGAACAGCAAATAAACATAGTAACCTTGTTCTGGAAATCTGACTAAAACATCAGTACAAAATGCATTATTAAGAACATTGTGATTTTAGGCATTATTATTATTGAGTCCCACCAAGATTAAGTTTATAAGCAGCCTGAAGATTCTGTTGCTGCGAAGTGAACTTCCATGATTTCATTTTTAAAAGTGCTTTAGCCATTAGTCAAAAATAAAAAATAAAAATTGAAGCAGTGGTAATAGATTGTAATTACGCATATACATTATTTTACTTGTGTGTTTTTTTAAGGAGTCAACCACATTTCATTTTAATGAGCCATTTACTATTTAATAAAATGTTACTTTCTATGTGTGTCACCTTCAAGGACAGGAAGTATTCGCAAGAATAAGAATTAGGTTTTCATAATGTGTAATGGGGGTCCACTTATCATTGCAGGTAGTCAAAAAGCAGACAGGAGGCAAGCAAGGCACCTTAAAATGAGAGAGTCAGAGAGAATTAGGCATTACTGCAATGCGATCGAGAGAGGAAGCAGTGAGCGAGAGACGCTGAGGCACATGAGGATACCGATGAAAGCTATAGAAAGATCATAGGCAAAAAATATCAAATTTTTAAAATGCATTCTTTTGTAATTTTAATATAAAATAAAATGTTTACTTATTAAAGAAACTGATCTTAAACTGCCTGATGATCTGTTATTAAAGTTTATCAATAATCTTAAGTGAAAATGAATGTGCAAAAATAGGATAAAAGCCTTAATGTGCCTTAAAAAGTATCACAGAACCTTTGTCATAACACAAGTACATCATATTGAAATCACTTGGACGCTAGCTCAGTTTCTCTGTGTGACTCACTTGTAGAAGGACAAATTCACTTGTAGCTTAAAATGAAAAACTGTATAAGGTCCTACTGACTGGGTTCACCATTCTCAAACGAAATGCTAGAGAACATGTGCAATGCCACCAGCTGGCAATAACAGCTCTAGAAGGGATTCACTGGAATTCTTGAGAGGTGTCACATACTTCACTGGCTACATATAAGCTGGAGTTTGAGTGTGATGACAAGATTCTCAGCAGCTGGGCTTTACTCTTCTCGAATCCCAGACATCACTAGTCATTGAGTAGGGTCAATGAGGACACCAAACAAGTGACAGTGGTGGTGCTTTTATTTCATGATTCAAAGTGCAAACAGTAGAGATCAGTCTGCAATTAATAAATAAAGCCAATAATTAATCCTGGATAAAACCCATGCCTTTCCAGAGATAAAAACCAACAATAAGTAAATTCATTGAATACATAGAATTTAAGAATAAAACAATTTGGACATTTGGTTTCTTTACCTTGATCTCCTTCCAGCCCATTGTGTCTTTCTCCCTTCACCTCTCCAGCTCACTCTTTGGGTCTTGCAGCTCAGGCTATGATGCCAACAGCTGCAGTTGCTCTCCTAGGCAGACTCTGGTCCCAACCATCATCCTTCAGTGTTGTCAGGACACATGGAGCTTAATCTCCATTATCCTGCCACCTGTCCATGGTCCAGCAGGACACCTGGAGTACTGGATTACTCCCCTTTCCTCCATGGTGCTTAGGGCTTAATGCTTAGTGCTTACTAATTACTTAGAAGACCTGAGTAAATATGGGGATTTTAATGGCTAGATGACATATATTCAGAATTCAAGATTAAAGTTGAGTAAGCTGTTTCTGCCTCCGAATAGTTTTATTCAAAGTACTGTAAGTGTGGTACTCCAAAATTTGCTACTTACACAATTGTATATATGTATATATTGCATTTTTTCTGTGGTATTCTTTTTTACGTTTATAATTTTATTTGCAAATGATTTCAGCATTCTGGGTTGTACATCGATGTGCATTGCATAAAAATCAGTTGAACTGAATTGGTGCATTGAATTTAGCCTTTACTCTTCTTCATAGTCCCTGTAGTTTGAATTCAGTAAGAATGAATCAACATTGAGTCTAGAGAAATTCTTATGAAAGAAAAGTGAGAAATCTGTATACTGAAAGAGAACATGTCTATTACAACTATAACACAGACAATGGGCTTAACAAAATCAGCAATCTGAAACATTTTTGAAAAGAAAACACTTGAACTTAGTAACCAACAACAACCGGGCTAATATTTATTCACTATTTTACGCTAATTTTGTTTTGAAGACAATAAACCTGCATGGAATAATTTATTATACTTGAGAACATTAGCTGCAG
Organism: Polypterus senegalus; assembly: GCF_016835505.1. NCBI lineage: Eukaryota > Metazoa > Chordata > Cladistia > Polypteriformes > Polypteridae > Polypterus > Polypterus senegalus. The sequence goes on along the minus strand of NC_053157.1, from coordinate 190,757,696 downwards.
TTTACATAAAAACAAATTCTGATTACTTCATTGTAGAATGCAGAAACAGACAGACATTACTGATCCAATTTTACCCAGTTTTACGTTCATGAGTAATTTGAATATGAACATATTGTTTCACGCAAATAACTTTTCAAGACTGCTAAAATGTAATCATTTGTTTATAGCTGTCTCACCTCAGTTCAAATTCACAGAAATAACAATTCAAAAATGATTTAAACACCTATTCATATTTAACTTTAGAAATATGATGAAATGTGTTAAATAATACATTATTTACTGATCATGTCTTCATCTCACATTAGCTCTGAGAAATAATATTAGTAAAATGAAATATCCTCCCAATATTGTTTTAAATACATTCTTTTATATATATATATATAATGAACACATCAATTTCAGTTAATTTCAAAATAATCCGTTCTTACCTAGGACTGTTTCACTTATGAGGCTTCCTTTACAATAATTACAAATATGTGAAAAAAAATACATTTTAAACATGAAAAATAATGCTTTAACATACAGAGAAAAATCATGCACTACATGCAGAAGCATAAATTTATATTCATTGTAGACTGTAGGGGGTGCTCCATCTCCACCAAACCTGACACAAAAGGTTTGGATACAAGTATAAAATGAACAAGAGAGCTTTTATGGTGGGAAACTCTTCTCAGGCAAATATTTCCCATGCCATAAAAAAATGTACAAGCACAGCACAATAGCAACATGTAGCACTCTGTGATTCTCTGTCTTCTCTCTCTCTCACTCTTTGTTACTGCCTACACTGCTCCTCACAGTAACCTTTTTCCTTCTTCCCCCCATCTCTGGCTCTTGGAGAAGTGGCAGGTAGCTCCTTTTATATTGTGCCTGACTTGGCCCAGGAGCACTTCCGGGTAAGGCTGGAGCCCCACATATTAGGGCATCCCAGTCCCTGCAGCAAACCCTGGCAGCACCCATGGCAACTGAACAGGGTTGGGAAAAAAAAAAAAACTCTAGTTCTCATGGCTCTCTGTGGGAATCCATGGTGCTGCTACAACCCTGGGGGCTGCCATCTGGTGGTCCAGGGGAGATACTGTCCTGTGTATGCCATCTTCTCCGGTTCTTTCCAGTTGTCACAATATATACAAACTGTGTTGCCTGACTTCGCCCAGGATATTTTGTAAGTTAAAGGGCCTCAGTTTCAGTCTGGCAGGTGAACTGAATATATCAGAAGTACTATGTAACTAACTATGTAAGTACTTTTCTGTATACAATGTTTGCATTCTGTTATTTTTTTTTTACCAAAGGCTAATATTATTAGCTCATTTGAGCTGCTTACTGTTGAACATGCTACATTACAGTACTTGTTGGTGTTGCTGTCAAAGAGATTGCAGCAGAACTCCATAGCAAAGCAGTATTTGGTAACATTATAAAGGTGATTTAAAGTTGATTCATTCAAAGCTAAAAACTGCTAAAACTCTCAACTCTGCATTTGCATCGAAGTTTTAAATTAGTACTGCCTCTTTCTACAGTGGGTTTGAATAAATGTCTACCAAGAAACAAATTAGAAATTACTAATTACTTTTTTTCACTCAAAAGCACCACTCTGTTCTCTTCTCATCACATTCTGAAAAATAGCAACTCCATCATCGTGGTTTGGCTCCATTGGTTATCTTGCTTTTTTAATTTCCTAATTTCTTTTTTTTTTTTTTTGCAAAAAGCACTTAACACTGATCATTGATTAATATTACGAACTTAATGATGATCTGCAGGTGGACAACCTGCCGACTTTGACAACTGTTTCCAGCAGGGGGCGCACACTCCCTGGGAAGAGCTGATTAACTGATTATAAAATGTAGTCTAATCAGTTCATCTCAGATTTATTGTCACTCAACATGAAAAATGAAGTGTACGCTTGGCCAAGTGCATCACGCTGCCACTGTCTGGCTGCCCAAATCTTACTTTATACATACTAGAATATGTGAAATATAACATCACAATAGGTAATGATTAGCAAAACAGATCCTTTTGAATATGTTAGGTTTCACATGTAAGTCTGCAATAGTGAAATTTACTAAAAACAGGTATTTGGATTTTGGAACATTTTAAGTTTTTTATTTTTGGAACGGGTGTACAAAAAACAAAAAAAGATTACTCCTTAATGGTTTGGCAACACTATATACGCTGTTTTTGGCAACATATTTCTCAGAAAAGGGTCCAGATTAAATTAAACAGGGGAAAGGTATCTCTTGAAGGTACAACATGTCTAAATGGAATCCAAGATGAGACAAAAGATATACTTCAAGATAAAAGCTGTAATCTAGCGAGACAATTAAATCTGAATGTGGTTGAGAAAAAAAAGAGCAGCAGTTGCTACCTTTGATGTCAGGGGGGACTAAAGATATCAGTCATAAGCACTACATACCATGTCATGTGTTACTCATATCTGCTTATCGGTAAAAAAAATTATAGGGATCATTAATCAGAGCCCCACATGGGCAAGTGAAGTCAGGTATGGAATTTGTTGGCTCTCAAAAACTTGGATTTTGAGATAAGGATACTCAGCCTTCACTAAGAAGGCTGAGAAGGTAATGCATGTTCTATATAATGCAGGCCCTTATATAGGCTGCATTAATATTGGAGGTGAGTTAGGTTACAGGAAGATGGTATAGGTCTCTGTCTCGTTGTGCAGGGACAACAACTAGCAACTGAACATCAGCAAGATAAAAGGTTGAGCTGTAGACTTTCAGTATGCCAAGAAGCCTCTAAGACCAGTCACCATCCAGGGTGAGGACGTGGAAGTGGTGCAGAGCTATAAGTACCTGGGAGTTCACATGAACAACAAACTGGACTGGTCTGACAACACAGTGGTGCTGTACAAAAAGGGCCAAAGAGGACTGTACTTACTAAGGATGGATCTTTTGATGTGAGAAGCAAGTAGCTGAAAATGTTCTTCCAGTCCATAGTGGCCAGTGAGGTGTTCTATGCTGCAGTCTCCTGGGGAAGCAACCTTACCTCCAAAGATGCACAATGCCTGATCAAACTTATCAGGAAAGCCTGCTCCATTAAAGGGCAAACTCTGGACACACTTGATTCTATTGTGGAAAAGAGGACAATGGTAAAATTGAATGCCATTATGAAAAATCACCTCCGATCCCTTCAGGAGGCACTCTATTAGAGCACTTCTAGCTACAGGCTCATTCCACAATGGTGTACTAAGAAGTGTCTTTTTTGCCCACTGCTATCAGGCAATTCACTACTTCTACCTATTGTACATATTAAGCTTATTTATCTATTTATAATGATTGATTAGTTGATGTATTGGATGTATTATCTGCCCTGTGAGACTGTATCTTTGTGTTTATGTTTCTGCTGCTGTATGCCTCTGAATTTCCTCAGGGGATTAATACAGTTTATCCAAACTAATCTTATAGGTCCTGTGAAATAGCAGTATTAGTAGTAGTACTGTGTCTTTACTTATACAGAGAGTCCTGTGAAATTCTTGCTTGTGTGTCCAACTAACATACAGTACATCATGTCTTTCTCCGGCACCATGTAAAGATAGAGCCATGAATAACTTTGTTTTGAGAGGAGCTGCATTATCTAAGGTCTCTTTTATAAAAAAAAGTAGTACATTATTTCACAGCTCATTTATATTATAAGTTTCCAGGCTCAGGTCTGAAGTTTTTATAATGTCAGAAAATTTTACCAAAATTTTTTATTTAAATGTATTATAGTTGTTGTTCCAGTTTGAACAATTCTTGGCAGACAAATCAATGTGATTAAATATGAACTGAAATAGTTTCCTTAACAGAAACGATAATTATATTCTGAATATAAATGGCATGGTTATTAAATCTAATATTGCTTGTATATGAGCTTTCACAGTTTGGAGAAACTCCATAGAATCAAATGAGTATAGGAAGCTTACAATCAAGGTGTCAGTACATGTACCTGTATAAAGGTAGGATTACTTAAGAAAAAAACATTAGTTTAAATAATCTCTGCAGTTGTTAACCACAAACACAAATGTTCAACAATATTTCTTTTTTTGAAAGTTGTGAATAAGCTGTGCAGATAGATTTACCTGAACAGGGGTGTAACCAGTGGTTTGAAGTAGCCCACTGTGACCTGTCAGGTTTATTCCATCCTAATTATTGCCTTAAAAAGGGTTAATTAATAAAATGAATAAATACAGCTGAATTCATCCAAACCAGCTGAAAGGAAGAAACTGGTTGGGTCATGGGAAGAAACAAGTGGAAGACAACTCAGGCAGGCTTTTTGAAACTGCTGATTTGTTCCCTGTTTGGAGGTAATTGATATATGGCTAGTGGCCACTCTCTCCTATTTAGAGTTTCCCTGTGAATGTGTCCATTTTTGGTAAATGACTGTTCTTATTTTGAAACCTGAAAAAGAACAGAGCTATGACAATAACACTGGACATTAGAGCTCACCTACGGACAGATGGAAGAAATTGCACCTGTCCCTACCTAGGAAACATGCATTCTCACGGTTTCTAAAAGCAGACCAGATCCAAATGCAAGAATCCCTGACTGCATCACGATATATATAGATTTTGGTTTAGAAACGGCAGCAATCTCTAGCAAAGCTATTCTCAGGGAATATGTGCCCCCTGCTGGAAACAGTTGTCATAGTCGGTAGCACTGTCGCTAAATTACTAACATAATTAATTATTTTATTTTCTAATAGGTGCTTCAGATAATATTTGCATGGGAGGGAACTAGCTTCATGTGGGTGGTAGTCCATGGGCACCTGTGACTGAGTGAATTTTAAATCAACATCCTGGCTACATCTAGAAAGGGAGCTGGGTTCTCGGAAGTTGTTAGTTGGTGAGCTTAAAGGTAGATTTAAAATGTCAGGAAAAAGGTGTAGCAAGCAGTAGGAGAAATACTCCTTGTGATCACAATTTATACAAAGTTTTATAAAAGTTAAAATGAAACTCTTGTCTGGCATGTGACATCCATGATAACACAGATCTGAGTTTATCAAACTCTGTGGCAGCTGTTGAACTGAGATCTTCACAATGGCGAGGTTTGGTTTGGGGCTGGTAGCTAAGGAAGACCTTTTAAGAAAGAATTGGCTGCGCTTATCCAAAATACAGATGTTAAAAAGTTTGCTAGAAGTAAGAATATTAAATGAAAACAATATGGGGGATGGGATTTAGAGGAAGAACTGGCAGTGAAAGGCTGGCACTGTTGCAACTTGAACAGTATATTTTGTATAATAAACTGCTGAAAAGAATATCCACTTCATTCATAACATCATTTTGGATAAAAATTTTTAATTACCTTTCAGACAGCCTTGGACTCACAATCCCTCCTAACCCATTAACAGCTGTGTTTGAGGTTCTTCCAGATGGGTTCAAAGTGGAGAAGGACAAACAAACTGTGATTGCATTCACTACACTTCTGGCACACAGACTTATCTTGCTAAACTGGAAGAATCCTAAATCTCCTCTTTTAAGTCAGTGGGAAACCAATGTTTTATACTATTTGAAATTGGAAAAAATCAAATATTCAGTTAGAGGATCTGTACAGAATTTTTTCGAAACCTGGCAGGATCTAATCAATAATATTTTAGAACAAGCTCTTAAAGCACAGAGAAAGCAATTATCTCCTAATTTCTTTTTCTCATCTCTATTGGTCTATTAAACTCATCAGTTTAGGTATGTTCACAAGCCTTAAGTTTTACCCCATTGGCCATGCTCTCTCTCACAGGGGTGAGAGTCGACTTGTTTTTCAATCTCAATCCTATTTTTTGTAAAAATTGATCGATTTGTATGGACTGATTACAATAACATTATTAAAAAAATAAAAAATAAATAATATATCATTAAAAATCACTATGAAGGATGTTATAAAATTAGATTAAGAAAAAAAGATAACACTTTACAAGGAACAGTTAGAATGACTTTTAGAAAGTGGTAGACATTTATCAATAGTTTCCTCAATTGAATAAGCATACTAAGCCATTGAAATGGCTTAGTTGAACTAAATTGAATTTTGGATATTTCAACTTCTATGTGTGATGATTTCAAACTAAATCTCTTTTTTACTCTGCTCTGTAGAATGATTGAACTGGATAGGGAACAGAGCCTAAGGAGCAATAGTGAAGTTTTATAATCTACTGTTTGCAGGAGACTTCAACAGTAGAATTACGAGGGTCACATCACAGTAAACTTCTCAGAAATTTAACAAGGCAAAATCAGCATTTACAAAAAGTACTGCGATTAAATCATTGATAAAGCGATATGGACAATTAAAGTGTTCAAGACAATTCAAAACATACAATTTAAGATGTGATGGAGGAAGTATCACAGCCTGGACATGCATTTTCCTTCTAGAACTGGCTCAGTTGTTTTTATTGGTTGCTAATAATTTTGCTCCAAAATTGCATTTTTTTAATGTAAGACAACTTTAAAACTATCACTTATTTATAATTTGCAATCCATCGATTTCAGGCTATGATAAAGAAAGAGACAGCCATGATATCTGTAAACAATACTTAAGATCCAATTAGCAAACTATTGACTATATAAACACCTCTTAACTTGCCTAAAACAAGCAAATATATTTTATGACAAACTCCTCCATATTCATCTGCATCCTGTTTCTTTTATTACTAGCCTGTTTTATTTTAACTACTAAGTCAATCAATTAATGAATCAATTAAAACTCAATCCACATTTTTAGCAAAGAAGATGCATCTTTGCTGTATAGAAAAATATGCTGTGATGAAAACATCTTGCACAAACATACAATGAGGAGCAATTAATATGACCTGAAGTCCATGCAAGTCAAGGCCTTATCTATCATTTTAGGCACATTTGAGGTTATGAGTATGCTTGTTTTATTTGCATAAGAAATATTAGAACCATTTACAATACAACTTATGCTAACCACAAAATCAAGCATATGTCAGAGGCAAAAAAATAATAAAGAGACTTACATCACCACCACCAATCTTTGTTCTATGATACATATTCCATATATGACCATATCCATAAACTATGGAAACCTAAATAACCATATCAATAAAAAAATATCTTTCATCACTGTTAAATTTTACAGTTACTTATTTTTGTATTTTCAGATGTACATTTGTAAATTATAATAATCTTTAGGTGTAACATTTCATATTGAATATTACTTTGAGACTGCAAAGTTGCAATCATTTATTTTGTTTTTTACAACACAGAAGTGCTTTTAATGAATTTATGAGTCCAAATTGTTACATAAATTCCTTGAAAAGTTAAACATAATAAACAAATATCCAGTGTATAATTTGCATGCTTTGCATCATAGAGGAATACAGTAGTAGTCACCAGACAGATTCTCCTAGTGTTGTATCCTTTCTAAGAATATATAAAAATATCAGTTTTTGTAAAAAACATTTCAGAACATTTTCTTAAGTCTTAAATATCAGGTATGCTGCAGAAACATCTTTAATGGCAATTTTCTTCATGACATTCTTCTAAAAGCCAATATGTTCTTAAAACTCCTTTCCCCTAAAAAAGATATATGAAGAGATGTTAACCTACCTAACTTAAACAGAGGGCACAACATTTATACTATTAACAAGACAAGGCATTTAAAACATTTTTTCATTTCCAAAAAGAATGAAATAATACCATTAAAAAACATTGAAGTAATAAGAAAATGTAGACTCGCAAAAATAATTTTAACGATCTGGTATAAATTGGAAAAAAAAAAAACAATCATGCAAAAGACATTGATCTAAATAAAAACCTTAAATGCAATTTAAACTAACATCAGCTTCAGCAGGTACAATATAAAATATATATATAAAATTTTGACTTCTATTGTTTTTAAAACTAATACCTCAAAATCTTTAAAAATTTAATCATATGAGGAAAAATATGGTACCTTTATCTCAATATCACCTCGCAGCTCATACTTGAAGTTCTTAAATTTGTCAAGGAGTTCCTTTGTGGAAGTGCTAATATGAATTTTCAAAGCTGGAAAAACACAGTATTAGACAAATAATATTATTCTGAAGGGTTATTTAAGGATAGGATTTAATTGCAGTTCAACTTTTGTAGACTTTAGTACACAGTTGTCAAAAATAATTGTCCTTACATTTTAAATTAAGATCTTAATTTAGATATCAATATTCATGTTAACTTCTGGGAATATGATAATATTTTTCAAGTGTCTGTCTGATTTCTCATACCTATCTGAGCAATTTAAGCATTGTCACCAGATACCTTGAAATAAGAGTCTGGAGACAAGCCAAGGACGAGAAGGCTATATAGTGTGCATACAGTATAGCATTTGTGAAGTGATAGATTTTACTTAGCTGGTGTAAAGTACAGATGGAATAAATGTTCAAGGAATAGAGGAAATAACATCTCCCACAATAAAAATACTTTATAGACAGTTTTGTAGATGCAAGTGGGTTGTCAGGACTCGGTTACTCTCAATGATTTCAATGTTACATTTGACTATAGAGTAAATGAAGCATTACAGATTAAGCAGCTGTACATTAATTAAGCTACAGTAATACATTTACATTAATATTTTTTCTGTTTAATATTTGCATAAATAATGATTTATTATATGTAAGTCTGAAGTATATTAGTACATGATGAACTGCTTACTGCCTACAATAAGCAAATGTAATATTAAACTAATACATTTCAAAACCAACACTGAAAACTAACATTAAAGAGAAATCCAGACCACTTTCCATCTAGTCCTAGTCCTTATCTAATCCTCAATCATTTTAATTTAATTAGAGGGTTCCAGTTGATTTAGTAATTGAAGAATGCCATTTTATACTGCTCCAAGGTCTTTCAATTCTAACTCTGCCAAAACACAAGATCTGAAATTTTTGCATTTATTATATTTAATTTTAATAGAATAGGCACATACAACCAGTTTTTAAAATTAAGTTTGCAAGGGTCCTGCAAATGTTTATATTTGAGGATTAAGCAAGAGCAATGCCTTAGGCATAGATCTTGAACCAATAGATCTTTTGTATTATCTACCAAAAACAAAACATGAAACCAGAATCTCAGTTTAAACCAAAAAACCAAAACAAAAATCTGACCCTAACTAAATCTTTCTGACTGTTTGACCACTAGTCTATTGTTGGGTCTATTCATTCAAGATTTCTTAAAGTTCAGATACTTGCTTAATTTGAACAGCCATATTACATATCCTGAAGTCAGGGTCACATGCCATGTGCATCGCATGCAGCATCATAGGATTAGACACACATGAAAAAGAAATAAAATGGTGATGATAAAAACTATAAACAAATGAAAATACAATGTTAACAAAACATTAATCAAAAGCAAATGTGATAATCAAATTATTTATGCATTCTAAATAGTATTAGGCTATGAATTGGCTATAAATTATGATCACGTAGTGTTGATGGTGGATTTTAATGTACACATTGATGTAGAAACTGACACTTTTAGCAAATATTTTAAATATTTGTTAAATACAACAGGATTTTGACAGATTGTCAAAGGTCCAACTCATAATCAAAATCACACATTAGATTTAATTATAACTTACAGAGTTGAAATTCAAAATTTAAATATTAAATGAAGTTATTTCTGATCACTACATAATTATGTTTGATTTGGTTCTGCCCTTACCAATACACTCACAGTTTAAAACAATGTGAAATCTAGTTTGTAATTCTGTTTCAAAATTTGTAGATATAGTACTTTGAGTAAGTTAAGTTTAACATCAAATTTAAATGTGACAAACCAATTAGATCAGTTAACATCAGATGTGTGAAAAAAAATTTAGACTCAAATTTTAATCTGACCTTGAGAGATGCTCTGGATACAAATGGCTCCCCCTAAAACAAAAATGGTCAAAGCACATAGAAACTCACTCTGGTTCAATGAGAGCACTTCAACTCTTAAATTAGAGTGTCAAAAACTTGAGAACTTCTTTAATGAGAAAATTAAACATATAAGATCCCGGATCTCAGCATCACAGATCAAACCGCATAAAAGCTTGACAAACTCTGTCACACCTTGCATTTAACACTTCAGAAATTTTAGTCCTGTAACAAAACAGGAAATCTTAACTTTAATTTCTAAAATGAAACCTACTACTTGTTTCCTAGACCAACACAACTAGTGTCAACAAAACTAGTAAATAGTTCAATGGATGTTCTTGCAGCACTATGTTCTTAACATTATCAATAGTTCATTATTGCAAGGCACAGCATCTAATGCACTAAAAGTCAGTCATCAAGTCATTACTTAAAAAGTAAGACCTAGACCCACATATACTAAATAATCATAGACCCCTTTCAAATTTACCCTTTCTCTCTAAAATACTTGAAAAAGTAGTCCCAAATCAGCTTCTGCCACACATTATGCATCAACAAATTATTTGAAAAATTCCAGTCTGCCTTCCACACTGGTCATAGTACAGAAATGGCACTAACATTTGTTGTAAACAACATTCTGATATCCTCTGATGAAAGAAACTCCACTGCAATAATGTTAGACTTAAGCACTGCATTTGACACTATTGATAATTCTATTTTACTACACAGGCTGGGAAATGACATTGAGTTTACAAGCAATGCCTTTGCCTGGTTTAGTTCTTATTTATCAAATCAATTACAGTATGTACAGGAATGTGCTGACAGTACTCCATCATTATACACAGAATTGAGATATGGTGTCCCGCAAGGCTCAGTACTAGAACCTTTACAGTTTTCACTTTACATGCTTCCACTGGGATCTATTCAATAGAAAACATAATGTAAATTTTAACTCATACTCAGATGACACCCAGTTACACCTTTCTTTTAAACCAAATGTAGTTTCTCCAATGTTGTCTTTAATTAGTTGTGTTAGTGAATTAAGGAGTGAATGGATGAGAGCTACTTGTCTTTTGATAAAACAGAGATGCTAATAATTGGAGGGAATGATGCTGATTGCAACAATATATTGTCATCATTTAACTCGGCTGGAATCACCATTAATTTTTCGGAATCACCCCACAATCTAGGTGCTGTCTTTGACTCTAGTATGTCATTTAAAGCACACATTACAAAATTGTCCAAAACATGTTTCTTCCATCTTAAAAATGTTGGAAATTAAGGCATTTTCTAAATAAGCAGGATACTGAGAAATTAATTCATGCATTTATTTCTAGTAGGACTGACTACTGCAATGCAGTGTTCACTGGATGTCCAAATTGTCCTTTATACAGCCTTCAGTTAACCCAAAATGCTGTTGCAAGAATTATTACAAGAACAAGAAAATTCAAACACATAACTCCAGTTCTTAAATCCTTACACTGGCTTCTGGTTAGGTTTAGGGTAGATTTCAAAATCCTACTTTTAATAAGCTTTAAATAGTCAAGGTCTGGCTTACATATCTGAATTTATCACTACTTACAAACCAGAGCTCAAATTAAGATCTGAAGATGCTGGTCTGCTTATGATTCCAAGGATTAATAAAATAACAGTTTGAGGTTGAGCTTTTAGTTACAGGACCCCTAAACTGCGGAATGGTCTGCCTGCTACTGTAAGAGATGCTGTAAGTCATTTGCACTAAAACATAAGTAATGTTAGTTATAATTTGTTGCTAACCCTCACCTACTGTATTCTGTTCCTCTTACTGGTACTCAAATGTGGCACTTGGTGCCACTGCCCTACTGCCAAGTCGTTTGCCTGCCTAAGGAAAAGTCACCTCTGACGGAGAAGACCCGAAATCGTCAGGTAGAAGGGTCCTTTCATCACATTGGCTGCCCTCCACTGACTTATCTGTGGAATAGCCTGTAGGGGAGGCAGCTTGATGCCCAAGGTCTCCAGGACTCTGAACAAATCTGCATTGTATTACTTGATATCATCTACTCTTGCGTTTTGCTCTGTTCTTGTACTAGTACTATTGTACTATCGTATTGTATAGAGGATTACTTGTGTTCTGTTCTGTGGATTATATTGTATTTACCCCATTTTTTGACACCCACTGTGTACCCAACCTACATGGAAAGGGGTATCTCTTCAAATTGCCTTTCCTGAGATGTCTTTCATATTTTTCTTTACCCTACAAGGGTTTTTTGGGAGTTTTTTCTTGTCTTTTTAGAGAGTCAAGGCTGGGTGGCTGTCAAAAGGCAGGGTCTTTTAAAGCCCATTGCAACATCTCCTTGTGTGATTATAGGCTATACAAAAATAAATTGTATTGCATTATATTGTATTTTAATTGTATTGTGAGAATCCCCAATTGTCCTTCTGAAGTCCCTCTGCTTATCAGAAATTTGACTATAGTGAATGTATATTTTTATAGATATAAGACATAACTTTGTATATTTGTTTAATCTTTATTCAGTGCTTTGATACTAACTAGACATTGCCACTATCTTTTATATTGGCGTAAAGATGATCTTTTAACTTGAGGATGCAAAGATGTCATACATCATAATGCTGGCGAATCACATGACCAGCATGGACATTGTTGGCATGGCTGCTACCATAAAAATAAATTAATAAACAAGAAAATGGTAGCACCTACAAGAAAAAAAGAAGACACAAAATGGCATTGCAGTGCCAGCAGTAAAATAACATTATAAATGATTAAACATTCGCAAAATAACTGTACACACATAATATGCTTTGTAGAATTGTCACACAGGTTTTTAAACTTGAATTAAAGCAAATCCCCCCTTGTAAGGCAAATGCTTGAAACAAGTCTGGTTCTCTGGATGATAAAGATGGAATTGTCTTAGCAACCAATGGTACATGAACATCCCGAACTGGAACCTACAAAAACGCTTCAGGTTCTTATCTCCACCAATGAACCAAGAAAAAAACTCATCTTCAGTGTTGTCTGGTATCTGTTATATGCTGCCTTTAATATTCCTCTTCTTCTTCCACCTCCAAGTGGTGGGGGTTGCAGGAGTGAGGTTCAGTTTTGTTTGCAAAGAGACAAGAAGTGTACAGATTCCATTTATGACACATGATCGATGGGGTGCACCCTAAAATATCCTGCAGGAGCTCATTTATATAAACTAGTCCTATATATTTTGGAATTGCATAAAGATCAGTACATACTGTATTTGGGATTAAGGTAGTGAAGTAAACCTTTCCGGGCAGATGTCCCATGTACAGAGCCCACACCTTCTACCCTTCTTTCTAAAATTTAAGTGCTACACATGTCTTTCTTTTGGAGCACCTTTTCGGCAGACTTGTCCAATACTGACAGTTTTTTTTTTCTGGTAAGTTTTTAATTACTTCAATAATTTCCTTGAATAAATTTGTGATTAAAGTAGTGAGGCTTTAAAACCATTTAAGCATATATGGCAATATGCTGGTGACTAAGTTCCAGAAAATATTCATTGACAGTTCTGCCACTAAAAGAATATCTTTAAAATCCTTTGATAGGAAATGTTAACATTAGAAAATCTGTGTAAATAAAAAAATACCTAATAATTAAAGAAATTTGTGCGTTTTGTTGTGGGTTTCTTATACGGTTCCAGTAAAGGTTCCTGTTACTCAAATTGACGCGAAAAGGCATCTGCCTTTTGATTTTTATCATTTATTGGATATTATAAAGTTAAATAAAAGTAAGAACAGATGTGAGGTGGAGTTTATAAAATGTAATACTTTCATTTTTCATTTCTGGTATGTAATATATGCACTGTAATGAGGAAAATAAAATCTTGAAGTCAATGAAACTATGATTTTAATAAAGTAAAAAAAATGTAAGGCACACTAAATACATGGCAAGAAGTACTGCAGAGGAGTAAAAGACATATAAAGAGAAGCCTTGTGACAAATGTTATTTCTCATCCGAGGCCGGTGTTTTTTCAAGTAAATATAACACTATAGCACTACAAATTATCTTCTTCTGTTTTGTCTTTTCAATAATATTACAATGCTCCCCATCAATTTATTTTTGCAATATTTAGCAAATTCCAGTAATATAATATTTGGAAATTTAGCTTATATGGTGAAAGAAATAAGGATAGCTTGGTTTAAGGGAAGAACTATTCATTTCTCACCAGCCTATTAAAAGTCATAGCCTTGCTGCAGAAGTGATGATTTGTGTTGGAGAAGTGACACAAAATTGAGTCAGAGTGTGTCAGCATAAGTACAGACAATGTGACATGTCCATGCAGATAAAAGGTGATTAAATATATATTTTTTCTTTTTAGATGCACAAGACACTTCTCTTCATTTAATTTATTCTTCTGCCACCCAGCTTTCATTCATGTACCTTTCCCATTAACAGCTGACTTATTTTTCAACATACAGTACTGAAATGGGTTTAAAGAATATTTAACATTACATTTCAATACTTCTTTTTAAATCAAAGGTTATTTTTTCTTTTTATCTTGACACTTAAACATCTGACTCACAATCTGGTAAATGTTAATGGGTTTAACTATGCATAAACATGCACATTCTATTCTGTGTATAGTTTATTACTATGTTCATGATATATTGTGGCACTTAAATGATCACACCACAAAACAAAAAGCATAGTATCTTGTTGCCCAAAATTACATATATATGTATTTCTTCTGTGAGATGCTCTTACATGGGAAAAAATGTTTCTCAGTATGACATTGACTCATAAATCGCTTTGCTAGTATCATGAGAATGTAATTATGACACTACTGCAATGCATTTAAACATCTTTCACTGAATACAACCTCAGTTTGACTTATTTTTTATTAACTGCAATTTAATATTTGCAGTTTGTTTTAGATGAGAAGAATATTTTATTAGTGATGGTTTAAATGTATTCTCATTTACAGTAAATGGTCACCATATCCTGAATGTTAACTTTACAAATCATATTTCCCATATGATACTGAAGTCTTAAGATGACAGCAATCATACTGAAGAATAACTGTAACTGAGAAAATAGATCATAAAGGCAAAGGACAATGACATCTTAAGAATGTAACATTGAAAAATTCAACTTAGTGTGTTTACCTAATGTGGCTGTGTACATTTAAAAATGTTACTCTTATAATAGTTGTGGTCAGGGAAGTTATTTATAAAAATGCTTGCTTTATTTACTTTTTGCTTAAATGAGAGCAAAAAATTATATTTTATATCCCACAAGTCATATAACTTCAATTTCCTTAAAAATAAAAACTTATCATTTCCAGCAGTTTTTGTTAAGTAATACAAAAATGAATTATTCCAAAGAAAATGAAGCTGTGTGTAGGCTACAAACATAAGTATAATGGATCAGGTATCATTCAATATATTGTTATAGGCTAAATACTTTTTTTTAAATCAAGTTAAAATCATCAACAAAGATTGTATTATTGCATGAAGCATAAAATGTTGCTGTGTCTTAAATCTGGATTGATGTTGACAGTAATAAATGCCAAGTGCTGCTATTTAGATAAATAGTTTTACTGTAAAACACTTACGCAAGCCAGAGGATTCCATGCGTGAAGCTGTATTAACAGTATCTCCAAATAAACAATACCGTGGCATCTTCAGACCAACCACTCCAGCAACACAAGGACCTGTTTTAGAAAAATTCAAAAATTTCATTTTGAGCCAGTCCAATGAAATTGGAGGAGTAACCACCCAAAAAACTAAAGTAAAAAAAAATGAATTACACTGGTATAAATATATACAGTATGTGGAGTCAGTATCTTAAGTGCCTTATTATGCTTACAACAAACAACAAGAAACACACCACAAGATAAAAATATAAGAGTAATTAGATTTTAAAAGTTGCGTTGTGGTACAATGATGTACTCCCTTTAAGAACAAATGTATTTTGAAAGTGGTTGCATCTATTGTCAGACATGCATGCATAGGGGTCATTGTTGGGACCCTACAGAAGTAAGAACAGTGAATCCTGAAAGAGAGGTGGTGCGATTGCTATCTCCTTCTCCCTTTCTGTCTGTTGAACTAATGATAGATGGTTTAAGGACAACTGACACATCATTTCCTCCTCAAGCCCTGAAGTGCTGCTCCTTCTGCCACTATTTTAGACCTTGTAGGACTGGAAGTCAGTGTTCAGTTATGAATCTGCATCTGAGAGTAACAGAGCTCCTCTGCAAAAGTGACCTATTATTTTTAAACCAAGATGGTCTCCTTATTTCATTTGTGGCTCACCCTAGCTTTTCTTTTTCTTTCATCATTAAAAATAGTTTACTCTTTATCTTGTCCTTTAATTTTTTTCACTCCAGCTTTTGAATGAAGTTCTACATCCAGTATTAGGGATTAAACTTCAACTGTCTTGACAAGAGTTGTGACTAAAATTATTCACCCTAAACAGCCTAAATCAAATTCCTAACATGTAGTAATACTGGCTAAATGAATATAAAATGTGACATTATATATTTAGTTTTTGATTCCTCTTTTTTGATTTCTGCTAAAATATTGAAAAATGAAGTCCATAAATGTCAAGTTTTAGCTTATTTATTTCAAATAGGCTTTAGATATTCATAACTTGATTACATATTTCTGACTCCATATATACAAAAAATACATTACATTTGGGACCCCACTGCCTAATTAATCCTTACAGCTATATTTGAATGGAAATAGGCAGTACTGTTAAGCCTAACCATTGCAAATTGGTCAGAAAGTGAACTGGGCTTGGGTTGGTGATTCCTGGAATGTCCCTGGTGGCTAAGTGACCCATTTGGGCAGGTCTGGCTCAGCCAAAAAAAACTATACAAAGCTACTACATAGACTCATTAAATATGGGATGAAAGATGAAGACCAGATAGGTGTCAAATAATAATGGGACAGTCTGAGGCATACTAGACCTTGGCAACAGAAAATGGCCCTGTCTGGAGGGGAAGAAGTCAGAACGTGCACAGCAGGTTGAATAACACCAGTTAGATATAGTTGGACTCACCTGCGCACATGATTGGCTGTGGTACCAAATCACTCTTGTCAATAGTGGTCTCTCTCTCTACTGCTATGCAGTAAGCCCTTGGTAAAGGCCCAGGGATGGATGTGGGAATACTTACAAGCCCTCATCTGGGTGACTTGTTGGAGTTGGAGTTTGTTCACATTGGATGAGAGGGTCTCCTCAAGGTGATTTCAAGTTATAGACAGGAGAGCCGTGACTGCTGCTTGTATGAATGCACTAAAGAAGCTTTTATGAGACATTACATTATAAGGGTGCTTGAAATGGTACCTTGGGGCAAGGGACAAAAATCAACTTTATTGCTGCCTGAGCAGATGCCGCATGTTGTGAAGATTTGGGTGACAAGGCGATGAGCTGTCACTTGGTTATGAACTGGCTCAAACAAATGGATGACAGACCTAAAAGACCTTAATGGGTGGTAAAATTGTGATTGGAATAACTAGTGAATGCCTCTATTCAGTATATATATACTATACTATAGTTTAACTACTACCTCTGGAAGAGTTTTCCATACATCTTGGGAGCAGATAACAGTGTAGAGTTCAAACAGTCTGTATTTAAGACCTTAGCCATGCAGGCTGTGGTCAAAAAGTTAAGGATAAGTGGAATGTCATCTGGGCAAGGGTGCAGAAGTGTTAATAGCAATTATATTGGGTTCACCCCCTCGAGTTAAAGTGGAATGAAAATGATGATGATGAAATAACTAATCTAAATGAAATATAGCTATTTTACACATTAAATCTTCCAATTTATACTTTTAAGCTTTTTTTTCTTTAAACTATGTATAATATTCAAATCCAGGCCCAGTCCTACACTGAGATGGCCTCCTTTACCCTCAAAGCACCACTATAAACATGCTCTCAAAAGTAGCTGTTCTGCTGTTCAGCTTTGAAACAGTCTTTTGATGATACAGCAGTGTATGTCTTTTCTCAATCTATATTTAATGGAAAGGTGTTTTTCTGTGGTTTTGAAGGTTAGTAAAATATTTTTATTTAAATTAAAAACATTAATTAAATAGTTTTAATTGCATCCTTCTATGTGTTTAATGCTTCTTCTGATTGTGCTCTATATGAAAGTAGATCCACTGATGCATTTTACTCATCACCCAATACAATCTCTAAACTCTGTAAGAGCAACCTAACCTGCCCTGGCAGCATTGTGTTCAAAGAGGCAACACATCCTGGATGGCACATCAGTCTTTCTAAGGTCACACTCATACTAAGTCAATTTGAATTCTAACTTTCCTATCTTTGATGACGTGGGAAGAAAACTAACAGACATGGAGTTAGTAGTGTGCAAAAACAGGACTATGTGCAAAAGTCCAGTTTTACCAAGGGCTGTCTGTGCAGATGTAACATATAGCAGCAAGATTTTGCTTTGTGGATGTTTCAAACCATTTTGATTCGTATTTAATGAAAAATATTGTATTTTTTATTATGGCATTCAGTCACTCCCATCAAAAAAGCTTTTTCAATATAAGGTTTTATACTTCAGTGGCTTTCACTTTGCTGTAAATAATAGCTGTAACATTGTGCTTCATTCATCTGACAGTACACTTATATTGTGTAAATGTGTCTTTTGAGGTATCATCCATCACTGATATTTACAAACTCTACAATATCAAGACAATGGATGCAATAACTAAAAGTATTGAAAAACAGGGGGACTCTGTAAAAAGGAGGGCACTTTGCAGAAAAGTGTGAAATAGACATGTTCATATATTGTATAGTGTGTTGAGAAATAATGCCATAAAATACGTTTTGAATAAACAACTTAAAAAATAGTAATTAAGTGTTATAGTTTTATATGTAATGAGCCTTTTAATATATTGATAGTTGACTAATGCAGTCAGTATCACTCTCTAAAAACACAAATTCTACTGTTTAATGATGTCCAGCAGTTTAAATCTGTACATTTAACTTAGGATGTAAGTTTTCTGTTTTTGTGAAATAAATCCTTGTATCACTCTATTAATGACAACACAAATTTCCAGAAATAGGAGTTTCTAGACCCAATTCTGAATGATTATTATATGTTCTTGGTACTGATTCTTACCTGAATGGATACCAATCCTAACTCTTATCGAATGGCCTGGGATATGTTTGCTTTTAAAATCTTTAACACCATTTAATATCGCTAAAGACATACGGGCTATTTCTTTGGCGTGCTCATCCCCATTTCTTATTGGCAGGCCCGATACCACCATATAGGCATCACCTATGGTTTCTACCTGGAATGGAGTGAAAGAAAATTATTAATTATCAATAGTAAACTTCCCTCAAGATTTCTTTTACTTAATTGCAAAAGCTTCTTGGAAGTGCACAATGTCATTGTTAAAGTTTTTGGGTGTTTCTAAAAAGTTTTAGTGTCACCAGGCTGCTATACCCTCTGCTTGCCCCTGACACAATTGCACCCTGGGCCCTAGCCTTTTGATGCATAACTGGCAAGGCCTGAATGTCAACATCCAAATGGTCTGTTTTCTATATGAAACCTGTCACAGGTTTTATACTTTGCTTGCCACTGCTACTCAGTAGTTCTATTGACCACATCCTAGACCTTCAATCTCTGGTCCTCCTAAAGAATAAAGAACTTCTGGGACACATATAACAAATGTAGTATGTATTGCCCCAACATCAGTTGGATAGCTACTTTCTCTATTCATTTTTAAGGTTAATATTCCTTTGTCTCAATACAAGAAAATGTAGCTTTTGTAAAAAAAAAAAAAACATACTATAGTGTATATGTTCAATTAAAAAAAAATTTTTTTGGCTGCTTACCTTGTATACATCATGATGGTCAATTATGTTATCAAAGTATGTATATAGGCTATTTAACAGCTCAACAACCTGTGGAAAAATGCTGTGTGTTATTACAGTTTGTTTTAGTATAACAGTCAGTAGCTTTATAGTTGAAGATTATTAACAACTAGCAAAATACCCACGCTTCGCAGCGGTGAAGTACTGTCTTAAAAGTTTTATTAAGAAGAAAATGAAGCCTTTTAAAACTGTTGGAAAATATACCAATAATTATTTGTTAAGGATCTCTTTGTATACCACATTTTGAGTTCGGCCCTCCGGTTATAATATGACCAAGCTGTGTGCTGAGCTTACTCTTAAGCATGCAATGCACAGTTGGCCATGTGAAAAGCAATCTTGTCTCAAATTTCACAGCTTGGATTGCTGCTGTAATAATCGGTTTGAGTTTCATGGTTTGTTTCAATTACGACAGTATTTGTAGGACTTGTGTTGAAGTGACATTCAGCATCTGTTAAGCGTTGTAAGTATACAACCAGTTTCATTGATAAAATCACATCCAGCTTTTGAGAGTTTAAACATTCATAAACATCAAAGTGTCCACTACTGAAATCGTCACCTGTGAATCTAAGATGTTTAAGAGGCATTGGCGGTTGTCGAAAGGTGTAAAATATTTGGCCATTTCGGTACACTTGAAAGCGATAACCAAACAATTCAGCGGCAGCCATCAACTCACATGCAGAACCATAGGTGAAGGGCTTAAGCGTTTCACTCTTCTAGTGCTCCTGTGTAGTATAATTATCTCCTGTACCGTCATCAGTCCACACCTTGAACCTGTCCCAGTCATTCAATACATAAGACACAACGTTCCTCCGGATATCAAGAGTGAGCCTGATCTGGCCGTGCAATATGTACCAAAGAGAATGGAAAAGGTTGGTGCCATCTCCGGGCATGGAAACCACTCGGTAAGTGACAGTTGTTTGATCGATGGTAATCATCTCGATAGACATGTTAATGCGGGTACGGTTGGAATGATAAAGGAAATAGGTATCTGAACAATGTAAAGTAAGTCTAAAATATCTACACAATAACTATAATTGTAATAAATTAACAATAAAACAGCGGAGAAGCCGTGGATTAAATAAAAAGGCTGTAGCTATCAGCAGGGAGACGTGAATCCCGTGGCGAAGCAAGGTAGAGAATGTAGAGACTGGAGCGACGGACGTCCTTATATAGGAAGGCAGCCAACAACATGGGAGGCGTTGGGATGGTGGACCCAACGCCGCCTCACACGGTGACTGAGGTGCAGGCTATGGATGTATATATGTACACAAGTAGGATTCAGTTAGCGTTGGGAACCCGCGTACCAAATTTCTTGAAGATGGGCCCATAAGTAACAAAGACTGTTGAAAAGTTCAATATGGCAGCTGACAATGGCATCATACCACCGAAATAAGTACCAAATTTCAGCCTTCTACCTACATGGGAAGTTGGAAAATTAGTGACGATGGAAAGTTCAATATGGCAGCCGACAGTGGCGTCATACCATCAAAATAAGTACGTACATCGGTTTCGGTTAGCGCAGGGAAGCCGCCTACCAAATTTCATGAAGATGGGGCCATAAATAAGAAAGTTCAACATGGCGGACGTTGTCGACCGTTATGACCGTTACGTGTAGAATTTCAAAATGAAACCTGCTTAACTTTTGTAAGTAAGCTGTAAGGAATAAGCCAGCCTTCTACCTACACTGGAAGTTGGAGAATTAGTGATGAGTCAGTCAGTCAGTTGGTTCTATCATCTTATGTTCCAGGTATAACACAGATTTAGTCTTCAGCAGGTCCTAACCTTAGATAAATCTACCCTCTGTTGCCAATAAGACAATATATTTTTTTACTAATTCATAAAAAAATTATACTTTATTGTAGATGTCAATTTCAACCAAAGCAACGATTCCTCAGTACATTTCTCTCACTTCTGTCTTTTCTCTTCATTCTTTACTCCTAGATGAACAAAAGGCTTCATTGCCAAAAGGTGGCTGCAGCTTAAAAGTGACATAAACATACTCTGACATACTGTAAAGGAATAGCTGACAGACCTTACGCATTATTTATTTTACTGCTGTAATTTTATATATTGTTTAAATTGTATCATTAATTTTTTATTTTATTGATTTTAGTTAAAAGCAAATAACAATCCATAAAATTAAATCAAACTTAACAAACCAAAATTCAACCCCCACCCAAAAGAAAGAGAGGACAGCCTAATAAAGCAAATCTTTAAAAGCAACAAGGAAGGAAGAGTATCCTTTTCTCAATACAGAAGATTCATTCTAAAATGTTATTGATTAGATTCTGCCAATATTTTAAAAAGTTTTGAACAGATCCTCTAAATAAGAATTAGATTTTTTCCAATTTGAGGTAGTATAAGACATCAGTTACCCACTGAGTTAAAGGTGTTGGAGTGGGATTCTTCCAGTTGGGCAAGATAAGTCTACATACTGGTAGTGAAGTAAAGGTAATTACAGTTTGTTTGTTTTTCTCTTGTTTAAGCCCTTCTGGGAGTACACCAAACACAGCTGTTAGTGGATTAGGAAGGACTGTGACACCAAGACTGTCTGATACACATTCAAAGATTTTTGTCCAAAACAATTTTAATTTGGTGCACACCCAAAACATGTGGTCCAGTGAGGCTGGAGCTATACTGCAACGTTCAGGTTGTATCTTGCACTGGAAATATTTTGCATAGTTTAAACGGAAGATTTAAAGTTGAATAATTGAGTGTTTTGTGCATATGGAGCTAGAGTGCATTTCTGTACTTGGCTGCCTTCCACAGGTTTTCTGAAATATCAAATGAATGATCCTTACCCCATGATACCCAATAGAGAAGGGATTTTTAGGATAAAGAAGGAATTATAGAAGGGATCACTTATAGAAGGCATTTTTGAAAGGAAATGACTTTAAAATGTTTTTATAAATTGTAGAGATGCTATCTGAGTGATCACTACTTCTTCTGGTGTAGAAATAGGTGGAAGGTAAGGAAAATCGCACAGCTCTGTTTAACAAAGTTTCTGTCTTGAATGTAGTGGAAAAATTGTGTTAATGAGAAGTTAAATTTGAAGCTTATTTGCCATATGATGCAACAAAATTAATGTACAACACTCTAAATGTCTTAATCCCAGACATTTTCCAAACATTAAATACAGTGTATGTTTGAGAAGGTGGAAGAAAGTTGTTGCCATGTACAGTAGAGGTGAAACAGATAAAAGCTTCTCTGTGTTAAAGTGCTTCCTACATTGGTTCCATATTCTGAGTGAATGAAGGACAATTGGATTATTAGTATATTAATTAAATTTGGTGTTTACCGTAACACAGGGCAGGAAATATGAAGAAGTACTGCAAGATTTGAATTCTATTGCAGGCTAAGCTTTTCTATGTTCATCAGTTTTTGTCAATGTCCAGTGGCCTCATGTATAAATGGTGCGTATGCACAATAATGTTGCGTACGCTCATTTCCATGCTTACCTTGAGATGTATAAAAACTAAAAAGTTTGCATAAAGCCATGTAAATTTTCATGCCAGTCTCAGACTGTGTGTATTCACTTTTCTGCTCAGTTTTGCAAACTGGTGACTCTTAGCATCAAAACAGTGCTACTGTTTCTATGTGATTTTGCCTTTCTGTTTCATATTCACTTTCACGATGCAGACGTTAACAAACACACCAAAATTAATTGCATATTGTTTACAAATTTAATTCACTTGATGTTTATAGGCTTTCTTGCTATAGATGATGTAATGCCAGCTCATTCTTATGGTGATTCATCTCTGGCTGATGTAACTTTTCTAGCGCTACTGCAATTGCAAGGTGCGTGCAGTTGACTGCTCTGATTACATTTGGAAAATGGGATGTTGCTGCAAATTGTGCTTTGATTTTTTCCAGTTCAACCACAGTGTAAGGAAATCTTATCTATCTGGATGACAAGTGGATAATACCATTCTATACAGCTGGTAAGGCACGACTCGGTGATGTCTGTGAAATACCCAATCAGTCAGCAAGTTTACATTGAAAAACTCCTGTGGTTAAAAACCTGAGACTGGGCAGAACTTGCAAAGGAGCAGGTAGAGCACAATTCCTCAAAGTCTGCCTTTGTACAGCTGGTGCCAGTTCAGCACACAACTCCAAGAGGATAGCTCTTGGAAATCTAAATCGACTTAGAAGCCAATGGTCATCATCTGCAAGTATGTATTCTCTTCTAATTCTTCCATTTGCGGTCTTCTAACAGTGCTAAAGCACCCATGGTAGTTTCAACATTCTGCGCACCATTATATTGTTACAGAATGATTACAAGTAAATTAAATCTGTAAGTGATATGCAATTAATTTTGGTGCATTTGATAAAACCTGCATCATAAATGTGAACCTAAAAAAGGAGAGCAGACCACAGAAACAGAACTGCTTCGACACTGGGTGCCACCAGTTTGCAAAACTGAGCAGAAAAGTGCGTACGTAAGGAGGGGTCCTGCTGTTAAAATGTGAGTGGCTTTATGCCAAGTTTAGATTTTATACAACTCGAAGTGAGCATGGAAATGGCCGTACGCAACATTTTTGTACATACACACTGTTTATACATGAGGCCCCAGGTGATAAACAGCCCAAGAAGCTAGTAAAAAGGAAAAGTAAAAAAAGTGTATGTGTCTGAGCCAAATGAGCACAATGAGCTAGCAAAAGAAATTAAACCATTAATCAAAAATCAGAGTTCAAAAAATAAAACAGTGTTGCATTTCATCCAGGATCTCTGTTCCCTAGCTGAATTGTGTTTTTTGTCTTGTTTTGTTTAATCTTTTTGTTGTTTTTGGGATATTGTTTTGAGCATAATGTCTTAGTTCTATTTTGGTAATATTTTTTCTGTGCTTTTCTTATTTAATATTGTGTAATATTGTGTATCTTATTTAATATCGTATTGCTTGTTATTTCTGCAATTCAGTCTCATTATAAATATGCATTTGTTCTCTGCTCTACCTCCTACAAGTTGAGCTTAGAGAGACAGGACCAAATAATGATACTGCTGGAGAACTGACCCTAGCAGGATATAATGATCAGTATTGCTTCCCAATCTTGTCTTTGATTTGTTCTTCTTTCTTTTTTTTTTTTTTTTTTGGATTTCCTGGTTTTGTCCAGCTTATGTTTAAGGTAATGTTTCTGGTTTGTGATCTTAAGATTTGGGTTTAGGCAAAACGTATTTTGCTTCTTTGCATAATGTGTCTTTTCTTGTGTTATTTTTTTAAAATAATTTTTATATAGCTTTAAAAGACATTAAGAGAACATTGTTTGTCCTTGGTTTTTAATATTTTCCTCTTCAATTTTGGTGGAAATTTTGATATTTAAAAGCTTTTTACCCATTTTGGACCTGTGGAGGCCATAAGCCTGTACTCTGACTTTGGAACTAGGCTGCCTATAAGTGTGACTCTCCATCCCCCAAAAATGTATGAGCAAATACATATGTTTAGATTTTTTAATGTTTTTGTTTTTCAACTTAAATTGAACAACATTTTAGTAAAAGTACATGGAACAAGCATAGAACATTATTAATGCTCCATTTATACATTATGGTTCTGTGATTATGGACTTACCTGCATTGGAGTAATGCTGGCAGATATGGAGGTAAATCCAACTATATCGCTAAAATAGATTGTAACATTGTCGTAGGTCTCAGCTTCTACTGTCTTCCCAGCAACCAACTGAATGGCAACTGATCTAAAAAATTGAAAATAAAAAATCACATCTTCAGGCTAAATGCCACTCTTATACTATTATACCATTCTTATCCTAAGATAACCCCCAAAATTAAAATTTTGTGTCAGAACTAGAAAAAACATTTTCTTATGCAGTAAATAAACAAGGTTTGCACCTTTGGTAAGTTAAAGAGTGCCTTACTAAAATATGAGAATCTTTTGATACTATTTGATATGATTTTTGGTGATGTTTTGTGATTTGTAATTATAATTTGGACAATTTGGAATTTTTTTGAAAGCAAGTGTTCTGCTCTTTGCTTGGGTTTTCATAAGTTCTGGGAGGAGAGAAAAAAAGGAAGAGCACAGAGTTAAGGTCAATTGAATATTCAGTCTCTAATGTACAGTGTTAGGGAGTCTAGTATAGGTTTAGTTTTGTTCAGTATTTGCAGTGGTTAAAGCTAATGCCTCACAACTGTTAGTATTTAATTTGGCTTAAACAATGCATTTTTGGAATCTCTATAATCTATTTGTGTCTGTGTGGGTTTTCTTTTCATTTTTTTTTTAAGAAATGCATATTAAACTTACTAGTAATTGAAGAAAGGTCCTCCAATTAGACAGTGACACCAAAAAGACAACAGTGCCTCTATTATTTTTGTATATCACCGTTTTAATGTTTTTTTTTTCCCCTTGGTTGTGTCCATATTCCTGTTGTCAACAACACCCTGTTACCAGACATGTCATCTTTGCAATGGATACTGTCTTTTGTTACATAATCCCTATTTAAGCATCTCCATAGTGGATCAAAAAGTCCATAAAAAGTCCAGTCATAAAATAAGTGAGTTTAGAAAATAAATTATATGTGATATTGTGGTACACCATGTTTAAGGGTACATGGCAGTGTGCATATTTTTATTAAAAACAATGTGCTCAGGCTCAGGGGGGCATAGGTAAATTTTTTGGCAAGGCAGAGTGGCCTCTGGGTGTTGATGAGGAGATTGGCTGCATATAAATGAAGAAAAAGTGTACACAGTTTAAAGAGAAAGAAAGAAAGAAAGAAAGAAAAACAAAGTACTGCTGCAGAGATGAGGTAGACAGTCAAGAATTTTGTCCCGGGTAGAGCAAGTGGATGACTGTCACGGAGCAAGGTTGCTCTTGCAGAGCACATAGGAAGCAGGAGAGACCAACCGCTCAGAGAGATTCCTGTGGATGCTGAGGGATAGTGTCGGGAGAAGGGAACAGGGCTCATGGGCTTCTCTGCTGAATGCTGAGGGATGATGGCAGGAACTTGACTAGATATGCCTGTATTCCCAGCATAATTGACTTAGGGAGAGAATTAAATGCATACACAATGCAATTAAAAACAATAAAGTATATATGGGGTATATATATATATTTGCGCGATAGACATATGAGCGCCGACAAAATAGCGTCGATTAAAACGCGGCGTCAAAATTGCGCCGACAAAATCGCGAAAGTTTCATTAAATATGAATTACTAGTTTAAAGAATATATAATAATGTTTATTTTAGAAGTCAATATTATGAGACATGGCATGCCATCAGCACGGCACGCAGATAGTTCTTAAGATCACGCCCTGCATATGTAGGAAGAATTGCAGCAAGACGTCTTGATAGTTGAGCGTATTTAGACTTGCTGGCTGCCTGACTGCTGGTAAATCCGCTTTGTATACAACATGTTATGCTAACCCTCAACTGAGTTATTTGTTCACGGCATGCCATCAGCAGTTATAACAGTTATAACCTAGCACATAATGTGTACATAATGTGCACATACGCGTCCCACTCTCTTGGCCTCTCTCGCGATTTTGTCAGCACGCATTTGTTGAAAACCAGTTAGCAGGTTTGTCAGCGCTCATTTGTCCGTCGCGGTTTTGTCGGGGCTCATATGTCTATCGCGCTTTTGTCGGTGAACTGGAAGCATGGAGGTGTTTAGGAGAGATGGCAGTGGAGTTTTTAACCAGATTGTTTAATGGAATCTTGGAAAGTGAGAGGATGCCTGAAGAGTGGAGAAGAAGTGTACTGGTGCTGATATTTAAGAATAAGTTAGATGTGCATGACTGCAGTAAATACAGGGGAATAAAATTGATGAGCCACAGCATGAAGTTATGGGAAAGAGTTGTGAAAGCTAGGTTAAGAAGTGAGGTGATGATTAGTGAGCAGCATTATTGTTTCATGCCAAGAAAGAGCACCACAGATGCAATGTTTGCTCTGAGGGTGTTGATGGAGAATTATAGAGACGGCCAGAAGGATTTGCATTGTGTCTTTGTGGACCTGGAGAAAGCATATGGGAGGGTGTCTCATGAGGAGTTATGATATTGTATGAGGAAGTCAGGAGTGGCAGAGAAGTATGTTAGAGTTGTACAGGATATGTATGAGGGAAGTGTGACTGTGGTGAGGTCTGCGGTAAGAGTGACAGATGCATTCAAGGTGGAGGTTGGATTACATCAGGGATCGGCTCTGAGCCCTTTCTTATTTGCCATGGTGATGGACAGGTTGACAGAAGAGATTAGACAGGAGTCCCCGTGGACTATGATGTTTGCTGATGACATTGTGATCTGTAGGGAGCAGGTTGAGGAGATGCTGGAGAGGTGGAGATATGCTCTAGAGAGAAGAGGAAAGAAGGTCAGTAGGAACAAGACAGAATATATGGGTGTAAATGAGAGGAAGGTCAGTGGAATGGTGCGGATGCAGGGAGTAGAGTTGGCGAAGGTGGATGAGTTTAAATACTTGGGATCAACAGTACAGAGTAATGGGGATTGTGGAAGAGAGGTGAAAAAGAGAATGCAGGCAGGGTGGAATGGGTGGAGAAGAGTGTCAGGAGTGATTTGTGACAGATGGATATCAGCAAGAGTCAAAGGGAAGGTCTACAGGACGGTAGTGAGACCAGCTATGTTATATGGGTTGGAGATGGTGGCACTGACTAGAAAGCAGGGGATAGAGCTGGAGGCAGCAGAGTTAAAGATGCTAAGATTTGCATTGGTTGTGACGAGGATGGATAGGATTAGAAATGAGTACATTAGAGGGTCAGCTCAAGTTGAACGGTTGGGAGACAAAGTCAGAGAGGCGAGATTGTGTTGGTTTGGACTTGTGCAGAGGAGAGATGCTGAGTATATTGGGAGAAGAATGATAAGGATAGAGTTGCCAGGCAAGAGAAAAAGAGGAAGGCCTAAGAGAAGGTTTATGGATGTGGTGAGAGATGACATGCAGGTGATGGGTGTGACACAACAAGATGCAGAGGACAGAAAGATATGAAAGAAGATGATCCGCTATGGCGACCCCTAATGAGAGCAGCTGAAAGAAGAAGAAGAAAGTATATATGGGGTATAGTGGTGTTTTCATGCATGTTCTGGACACTCCCCCAAAAAGCATGAAACCAATAACAGTCCTGTTTCAAAGAGACAAAGGTTGACAAATTAATAGAAAGACCAGAATATTGCAAAATCTCATTGTGGTGAAACAAATTATATGAGGATGTTAATTGTTTTAACTGTCCATTCCTTTTAGTGGTTTCATCGATTTAAGGTCAACCCATTTTAGCTCAGGTTGATGTGGGGCATTTATTTCCAGGCATGGAATAAAGTTATAGATGATTGCTGATACTGATAATATGGCCCCACTGTATTTAGTCAGCTGAATAAAGTATGGACAATTACATATCCAGAAAAATAAAAATTATTTTGATATGAATTTGTCCATCCATTCATTTTTGTCCTCTCTTAAGGTTAAGGTGGCAGAATACTCATGTCAGTCTGTGGATCATTATTTACCTTGTAAATCAAAAATATTACAAATATGTACATTTGGAAAAGGGATGGAAATAATATCCAAGAATTTAGAAGCTACCAATACATCAACCTTTTCAGCTGCTACTTAGCAAAAGTTGCCCCTCAAAACTCTGTGTAAACAAGAAGACTTTTGAGATATGCTACTGAAACTCCAACTATCACTTTGACAGAGCTAAAGAGTTCAGTAGCTCAGACTTGAGTAATAGTGCATCATTCAGCCATATCAAGAGTCCTACATAACAATGGCCCGAGTGGAAGGGCAGCACAGAAATCACTGATGTGGAGAAAAGGATTAGGGTCAAATGAGACAATTGTAGAGCCTGTGTGGCACAAGTGAAACACAGACCATGCTATTTGAAAATTGCACTGTACAAGCGTCGAACTAACATGAAACACGGAGAACAAATGTGCCAAAATCACTCCTGTACAGTGTGCCAAGCTGGTGCATACTTACCCCTAAAGAGCTGTTATTGCCGGCTGTAGAAAATATGAAAAGAGTTGGCGAATTTGAGTTTAACATTTTTTCTTTTTTTTTTATGTAAGTTTATTTATTATAAACTCTGTACATTCACTAAAATTTTCCTTGCAAGAGAGTTACTTGGTCATGCTGGACAGCCAGCCAAGCTTAAACAAAGAGGATGTGGCAGGCTCTTCATCCTGGGATGCCAGCTGTTGGAACAGACATCCTGGCCGAAATGAATCTTCTGTTGGTGGAACAGATACAGGAAGAGCCTGTGCTTTCATACTTTCAGAACTCCTTGTAGATGATTTGGATGTCCGTGTGGAAGACATACTGAGTGGCAGGAGACCAAATCGTATTTGGCTTGAAGCTAGTGGAAGAATATTATATGGCTCTTGGGAGTTTACATAGGTGTTATGGCTGATTAAATGCTTTTTTGTACCCGTAATCAAACCAAGGAGGACAGATGTCCTCTGTAAAAGACTGGTCAGATTATTATTCAGAGGCTGAGTGAACACATCCAAATCAAATGGGTCAATGTAACTTTCCAAAGTGTCTATCACTTGCTGAATCCTAGGGTCTATCATGGCACGGCCAACCTTGCTCTCCTCCTGCCTTGAATTCAAGACCATACTGATATAACGAAGATCAAGCAGCAGCTGCAGAGCATGGTTCTGAGTCATAGGGAAGGACATATCTTGCTTGCTTTGCTTGTTTTTTGTGAGTACTTCATAAACAGCCACCACTTCTTGGAGGCAGTTTTTGAGAAGTTCTTGAAGGGTGATTTTTGGCAAGGCATGACCACCAACTCTATGTATTAAGTAATATGTATGTTTTCATTTTGTAAAAAATTGTTTCTATGATAAGTTAATGTCACATTAACACAATAATCATAAATGATAATTTGCGGTTTCAGTGCGATAAAATAAAAATATCATAGAGAGCAAACTTTAAGTATAGGACTTGTTATTCCTTAAAATTAGAGAATTTGTTAAGGTTCTGAAAGCTTTTGCATGGCACTGTAATGTCTGCCCTTGTTTTGATTTAGTAAACTATAAATAGCTTAACTATAGATTTGTTTGTGATTACACTTCTGTTTTAAAAAGCTTAATTTTCTAAAATGTTATTATCTTTGAAGATGCATTGATTTTCTTGAGCAACACAGTATGTAATATATTGAGCAGCAAAACAGATTAAGAGAAGCCTAATTTCATTTAAATATAATATTAATGAAACATTACTGTGGCAACATCTGTGTTAAGAGACTTTCTGCCTTCTGTTTCTCCTCCAGAAATTTTGCAGTTCGCTCATTCACCAGCTCTTCCAAATTGTTTGCATACTGCTCCATGCGTAACAGAAGATTGTCTAGAATGTTTTCACTTCCTCTGAACTCACTGAAAATAAATGAAACAAGCTTTATGCATTTTGTTGAAAGGTTTGCGAAAGCATCTGCTTATGTGTTTTATATGACAGTGGTACTACTCTAAGCCAAGCAAAACAAATCACAGCGTTGGGCCACTCTGTGCTTTTGTCATTATACCACAGATTATGCAAAATTACTCAATGAGCTAGAGGAGTTCAAAAATAGCAACACATGTTTTAGTTTAAAATGTACTAACCACTGACACCTTAAGCATAATTCAAAATCATGAAAATGATCACCTTATCTGGACGTTTAAATTATACAAAAGAAATATGGATACAATACCTGTAAATGTAATATTTTAATAAGAAAACATCATCCATATTATATATGAAGGGTTATATTTCACTTTTTAAGCTTCTTCTTAATTAATGCACACATTATTCAATATAAAAAATAAACTTAATTAATCAATTAAAGTTCAAATGCTAACCGGTTTCAAAGAAATAAATGGAGCCTTAGCATTTTCATCTGAGCAACGGACTCCTAAAGTGTCTTAATGAAAATTGTACATTTTAGGTAGCATGGCCCAGTAATAATAACATTCCAGTAACGGCATGTTCCAGCTGTCAGAATGAAGAAGGTGGCCTTCCGGGAAATGCTCTCTGTAGGATCTCCTAGCTCCATTGAGAGGTGCCAACAGGATACAAAGACTTCTGCAAAAGTGGTTATGAAAGCAAAAGCTTTGTGCATGACAGAAATTGAAAAGACCTTAGAGGAACATTATCAGATGGTCTTGAGGCTGTTCTGGCAAATTGTTCAATGCCTCAGAAAGGGAAGGCATGACCTTGCCCAGTCTGTGTTAAGAAGGGATGGAGAGGTGCTGATGTCTTCTGGGGAAATTTTGGAGCGGTGGAAGGAACACTTTAAGAAACTCCTCAACTTGGTACATGCTATTCTATCAGAATGCAGTCTTGGACACCTCTGCAATGGTGGCTCAAGGACTCCATGGTGGTATGGCTGGCGGGGTAGGTGAAATCCGATTGGTGATGTTAAACTGACTTGACATTGTTGGGATAGTGTAGTTAATACTCCTATTTAATGTTGCGTGGAAGGTGGGAATTGTACCTTTGAAATGACAGACTGGTGTAGTGGTCCTCGTATTTAGGAATGGTAAACAGAGGTCGTGTTCCAACTACAGATGAATTACACTTCTTAGGGGAGATTGTGTCTGATGGCTGAGTCTAAGATACATGAGGAACAATCTGGATTCTACCCTGGCAATGGAATAGTAGACAAGCTCCCTGTTGCAGCTGCAGGAAGGTGCATTGGAATATGTATGTGTTTGGTAGATCTGAAAAAAGCATGTAACCCAGTGTGTCCCTAAGCCTTTGTTGTGGGTGCTACAGGAATATGGGTTAAGAGGGCCGCTCTTTCATGCTATTCGTTCCCTATATAAATTCAGTGAGAGCTGTGTCTAAATGCTTATTGTTAAGTCAAATTCATTCACTCCATCAAGGATCTGTCTTGTCAAGATTTTCTGTCATAGCTCCTGTTTGTGGTTTTCATGAACAGGATATGAAAATGCAGCCAAGAATGTAAGGGTGTCCTGTTGGGGAGAGATGGAAGAAGGTAACATGAAATTGACAAGTCAAATGGAGCACCAGTCTGTGATGGTGAGGCAGGACCGGAGTGTAAAGAAAAAAATTAGCTTACTGGTCAATCCCTGTCCCACATGAGCTGTGGGTAGTGACTAAAAGAATGAGGTTGCAAGCACAATCAACAGAAATTAGGTTACTTTGCGTGGTGCTGGCCTGATTCTCTGTGACAGGGTGAGAAGATCAGTAATTCAGAATAGTGTCAGAGTGGATTAGCTGCTTCTCCTAATCAAGAAGTGCCAATTGAGGTGGTTTGGGTAAAGCTGTGAAGATGCCCTAGGGGCAACTCCCCTTCAAACTGCTCTGGCTATGTCCCACTGGGTGAAGACAATGTGGCAGGCCCTGTACCTGGGGACAGGAAAGTGTGGGCTGCCTTGGCCTGCTCCATAACCCTCATCAGGAAAAGAGGTTTTAAAAGATGAGATATGATGAGATGAGATATTCCAGTAATAGAAAGGATTAGCTTTTAAGTAAAAAACTGGTTGGAAGACATGTCATCAAATGTTGCAACACTCTAGGATCACTGTTGGTACCTGCATAAAAATAATTTTGATGTTCAACTATAGCATTACTTTTACCTTGAGTTGAAAAAAAAACATATGTGCAGGACAACTAACTAAATATGTGAGTACAAAAGAAAAATGAAAGGACAGAAGATTGTTTACATACAGTATAATGAACATGCAACACATGCTATGGCTTTATACATACATACAATGTATTATAAATAAATGCACAAAGTGCCACTTTGGCTTCCCTTAAGCCTGCCAGGGCAGCTCACTCATGCCATACATAAATATACATCTCACAACAGAAGACCCAATTAATGAGCAAAAGTTAAATTCTTCAAAAGACATGAACTTTGTATGTACAAAGATCTTCCTCAGCCTACAACAACCGACTACAGTTGTGGTTTGCATTTCAGTACTCTTCTGAAAGTGTTGAACTAAGACTGAAAAGAAATTTTGAGTAAGTGTTGCTAAAGCATACAGATATCTTGAAAATTGAATATTTGGAACTTAGTTATTTTGATGTTTAAAGCAAAAAATAAAAATCTGATGTCTACAGTTGTGTGTTTTTTTTAGTCACCACCACGGTCACAAAAATCAATTACTAACATATATAAACATAACTTTACCCATGTGTTCCTTTTGAATAATGCAAGCTTTACCTGGGTAATGCTAGGTTTATCCAATTTCTAGCTTTACCTGTAACATATTGTGATGGACAGATGGCGTTTCAGTCTGGCCAGGTCGTCCCTCAACTGGAAGAAAGAGCCTTTTTATAGTAGTACATCCCCTGGGATGCTAGATTGCAGCTCCCCTGGACGGAAATGGTTCCCCGGATTCCCACAGGGCAGCATGGGGCATGGAGTTCTGTTCTTCAGCCCTGTTGGGTGCCGTGGGGGCCACCAGGGGGAGCTCACCAAGAACCAGGGGATCAGTATCACAACATTAAAACGGAAGTACGTAGGAGTCTCGAGGTCGGAAACCCACAGTACTTCTGGAGCACCTGAAGAAGGCGTTTGACCTGGAGATGGAATACTTCCTGGTCATGGGCTTTAAAAGGACTTTGGGTAACCCCAGCAAGAGGAGATGGAGTTGGGTGGTAAAGGACAGAGCTGCTGGTAGTGGAGGATTGTGGATTGTTGTTATTATTATTGTTTATTAATTATTGGAAGAATTGTGGAGTGTGCGGTGCTTGGTGCACTGTATTTGAAGAATATTATTATTAAAATCTTTTTGGTGTTTTACAAGTGTGCCTTGGACGTCTGTCTGGTGGGTTCAACGAGGCAACAGCGACCTCTAGCGTCCACAACATATATATATATATATATATATATATTGTGGACCGGAGGAGGACTTTTGGCTCCTCCAGACCATGAGGGGGCATCCGTCCTGGTTATGTAGGGGGCCTCGGGTAAAGGGCTTGGATGCCCAGCCCTGTAGGGACCCGTGGCCACAGCCAGGCGACGCCCTGATGCCGGAGTATCCCGTGTGGGACCCGGTCGGGGCCGGAGCCCGGCCGGGACGCCCAGGAGGACTGGAGGAGGGCTTGTGCCTCCTCCAGACCGCAAGGGGGCGATCGTCCTGGTTGTATTGGGGGCCACGGGTAGAGGGCTTGGAAGCCCAAACCTGTAGGGGCCCTGCCCTGCAATAACCGGCCCTTCGGGGGCGGACATACCTTGTTTCTTTCAGGGAGGGACAACCCGGATCCGCGTCGGTGGCAGCAAGGGAAGCTGCGAAGTCAGAGCCGCTGCAGCTCACGGAATCACAGCAGCTGCGAGGAGGCACGTCACTGCACCCAGAGCAGGGGAGACAAGATGGCCGCTGGCCGGTTGTCCGGCCCGCTGACAGGCACGGGATTGGCCGGTGTGTCTTGTGTGCCCGCCAATGACGGTACAGAGGCGGGACCAAGGAACGCCAGTCTCGTGCCAACAAGAGACCCGATTGGGCCAGAGGGAGTGGCCTACAGGAGGCAGACGACGAGTGGAGCTGATCGACAGGTAAGCCCACCGGCGTCTGTCTCTTTTTCGCGAGCGGCTCTGCGCGAGCCGGAGGGATCCCTTCGGCCCGCCGAGTTGCCTTTGTTACAGCTGCTGGATACCATCGTCGACCGCTTGGAGCAGCTGAGGGGGAAGGCGGTCGCGTCGGGAGAGACGCCGAGTAGTACGGAGGATCGGCGCGACGCTGGAGCCTTTGGCCGACGAAGTATCGCGGGGAAGGTAAGTCTTGCCGTCCCCGTAAAGCATGAGGGGGGTTTCGCCGAACATGGCTGTGACTGTTTAAAGGAACACCGGCTTCAAGTAGGCAATTCCCCAACAGCGGACGCGGTGGCGCAGACGGCCGACGGGGCGAGGAGAGCGAACACACAGGGGGCTGATGAGTGCCCTGGGTCCTAGCGCCCTGCGCTCCAAGCCCGCCGCAGTCTCCTGTCGCTCTGCAGGGATGCAGACGGGGCTGGATTTGAGCTTTTGCCATGCTCAGACCCAGACGGTTGGAGCGTCCAAGATGAGAAGGAGGAACCGAGGGGTGAATGCGTTCCTCCACAGGAGGGCGTCACTGGGTGCGAGCGTCCGGAGAAAGGCCGTCCTCTGAGGAGGCAGAGGGAATCCCCTGGGCGGCTGGGTGAGCTGCCTGCGAGAGCGGACCCACGGACATCACAAGGATGGGCATGGGACCTGCGGCGGAGGAGCAAACCTGGCACGTCTGGGGCTGTCGATAGGGGGGAGAAGCACTGCAGAGGCCGACAGGACGCTCGGGGTGAGTGTCCGGGCAGTGCTTCTGGCCCTCCCTTTTATCTTTTCGCAGGATCGAAGCCCAGACGAGCGCTGGACCCGACGCCGTCTGGAACCTGCCCTCCTGGAATGGGTCGCTCTGCGGGAGGCCAATGGTACCCCGACTGGCGGGGACCATGGAGGCGAGAGCTGCACAGAACGGAGGGGCATGTTGGAGTCGGAGGGGGTGCCGAAAAGGGTGTCCCAGGGGGCCGTTTTGGACCCTGGGAATGTAGTAGGACCCTCTCTGGGGACGTGCTGCCCTTTCCGGGAGTGTTGCTCGGACCCGCGTGTCTTCGCTAGCGGTGGGGCACTGTGGTCCGACACCCAGGAGGACTTGTGGCTCCTCCAGACCGTGAGGGGGCATCCGTCCTGGTAATATAGGGGGCCTCGGGTAAAGGGCTTGGAATCCCAGCCCTGTAGGGACCCGTGTCCACCGCCAGGCGGCGCCCAGGTGCCTGAGGAACTCTGGAGCCCAGCACTTCCGCCACACCAGGAAGTGTTGGGGGGAAGACTTTGGGAGACACCCAGAGAGCTGCCGGCACTTCCGCCACGCTGGGGCGTGGCCAAGGGAGGAATGCTGGGAACACCTGGTGCTCATCCGGGAGCTGTATATAAGGGGCCGCCTCCCACCAGTCATTAGCAGAAGTCGGGTGGAAGAGGACGGAGCTGGAGTGAGGACTGGAGGCGGCCAGGAGAGCAAGGCACAGAGACTGTGAGGCCTGGACTTGGGGGAATCGGTGCAAGAGGCACTGGGGTTGTGAGTGCACAAAGTTTGTAAATATTTGTAAATAAACAGTGTGTTGGGTGATGAACAACATGTCTGCCTGTCTGTGCCCGGGCCAGCGTCCACAGTATGTATATATATATATATATATATATATATATATATATATACAGTGGTGTGAAAAACTATTTGCCCCTTCCTGATTTCTTATTCTTTTGCATGTTTGTCACACAAAATGTTTCTGATCATCAAACACATTTAACCATTAGTCAAATATAACACAAGTAAACACAAAATGCAGTTTCTAAATGATGGTTTTTATTATTTAGGGAGAAAAAAATCCAAATCTACATAGCCCTGTGTGAAAAAGTAATTGCCCCCTGAACCTAATAACTGGTTGGGCCACTCTTAGCAGCAATAACTGCAATCAAGCGTTTGTGATAACTTGCAATGAGTCTTTTACAGCACTCTGGAGGAATTCTGGCCCACTCATCTTTGCAGAATTGTTGTAATTCAGCTTTATTTGAGGGTTTTCTAGCATGAACCGCCTTTTTAAGGTCATGCCATAGCATCTCAATTGATTCAGGTCAGGACTTTGACTAGGCCACTCCAAAGTCTTCATTTTGTTTTTCTTCAGCCATTCAGAGGTGGATTTGCTGGTGTGTTTTGGGTCATTGTCCTGTTGCAGCACCCAAGATCGCTTCAGCTTGAGTTGACGAACAGATGGCCGGACATTCTCCTTCAGGATTTTTTGGAAGACAGTAGAATTCATGGCTCCATCTATCACAGCAAGCCTTCCAGGTCCTGAAGCAGCAAAACAACCCCAGACCATCACACTACCACCACCATATTTTACTGTTGGTATGATGTTCTTTTTCTGAAATGCTGTGTTCCTTTTACTCCAGATGTAACGGGACATTTGCCTTCCAAAAAGTTCAACTTTTGTCTCATCAGTCCACAAGGTATTTTCCCAAAAGTCTTGGCAATCATTGAGATGTTTCTTAGCAAAATTGAGAAGAGCCCTAATGTTCTTTTTGCTTAACAGTGGTTTGCGTCTTGGAAATCTGCCATGCAGGCCGTTTTTGCCCAGTCTCTTTCTTATGGTGGAGTCGTGAACACTGACCTTAATTGAGGCAAGTGAGGCCTGCAGTTCTTTAGACGTTGTCCTGGGGTCTTTGTGACCTCTCGGATGAGTCGCTCTGTGCTCTTGGGGTAATTTTGGTCGGCCGGCCACTCCTGGGAAGGTTCACCACTGTTCCATGTTTTTGCCATTTGTGGATAATGGCTCTCACTGTGGTTCGCTGGGGTCCCAAAGCTTTAGAAATGGCTTTATAACCTTTACCAGACTGGTAGATCTCAATTACTTCTGTTCTCATTTGTTCCTGAATTTCTTTGGATCTTGGCATGATGTCTAGCTTTTGAGGTGCTTTTGGTCTACTTCTCTGTGTCAGGCAGCTCCTATTTAAGTGATTTCTTGATTGAAACAGGTGTGGCAGAATCAGGCCTGGGGTGGCTACGGAAATTGAACTCAGGTGTGATACACCACAGTTAGGTTATTTTTTAACAAGGGGCAATTACTTTTTCACACAGGGCCATGTAGGTTTGGATTTTTTTCTCCCTAAATAATAAAAACCATCATTTAAAAACGGCATTTTGTGTTTACTTGTGTTATATTTGACTAATGGTTAAATGTGTTTGATGATCAGAAACATTTTGTGTGACAAACATGCAAAAGAATAAGAAATCAGGAAAGGGGCAAATAGTTTTTCACACCACTGTACATATACATATACATATACATATACATATATATATATATATATATATATATATATATATATATATATATATATATATATATATATATATATATATATATTCAGGATAAATATATACAGCATGACCACATAACAAGGATAAGAAGAAAAAATGGCTAGAGCATGCAGCATGTCTATCAGATGACCTCAAATGGCAGTGAAAGGCATTGCAGCAATCTTGACAGAGTGACCTGAAAATGCTGTGTTTCATAAGAGGTGCATGAACCACCAGTCATTAAGGACCAGAGGCCTTTAAAAGCAGTTACAACAATACATTTGACATTAGCATTAATAAGTAGCTATTAATAAACTCTGATTAACAAAAATATTGTAATATGTATGAGTGTAGCTTTTACAGTTAATGATTTAAAACTTTAAACAGTTCCTGCTGGTTTTGATAGCTGTGTTTACACCTTTTAGTAAAAACTCTACATTTAACTTTCTAGCACTGGAAAGAATTCTGAAGTGACCTGTTTAGTAACTGAATCCTTCAGCTATATATCTGAGGACTCATTGATTAATGTGGTTCTTTAAGTGTTTAAATCATCTTTTCTGTAGATCTGTATTATTTTCAGGAAACTTACATTGTGTTTTAAACATTTGGAAACACTTTTTCAAATGAGGTATTGTTCTTTAAAATGTTCCTGTTTGTTTTCTCATTATTTTGTATACTAGTAAACAGTTCCTTCAGATGGTGTAAAACATTGACTTGTCTAGAAGTAATCTCCAAAAACAAAGTAATAAGAAATTACGATTTAGTTTTGGAGTGAAATGTGGCACTTTGGTTAGTGTGGTTGCCACAGAAATATTGTGTTCTGATTATGAACCACATGTCAATCAATGTGTTTGTGAGTGGATTCATGGTCACTGCCATATTATTTGTAGTAATGACCCTGTTACTAGTAATATAATGCATGACCTGTTATGTTATCTCTTTACTACCATCCAAAACCTGGTTAGGGTGGTAATAAAGAGGCTGCCTCAGAGACCATTCTCTTTAAAAGCAACAAAAGACTCAAGGGTGCATGATAGTGATGAGTAATTAACAAATAATTTGTTCTTTTTTGAACAACTTCTCAATGAATTATACAAATCGATTCAGAGGAATTTGAAGCACCATGTGTTAAAGCGCAGATTTAATTACTGTCCATCTGATTCATGATTTTTGTTCACTTCATTTATTATTCTTTGGAGTATGAACTGAATCATTACAGGTGAATCACATCTCTGTCACCGATGATTCTCTTATTTAACATACAAGTATACAGTACAATTCAGCAACAACATATGGATATTAGAATGTATTAATTGTTTATTTTGTACAGTTCATTATTGGCATTGTTTTAAGCAATATTAAATGAATATATTTGCACCGCTTTGTATATTAACAAATTATTCTCAACCATTATTCTCAAAACTGAACCATATGAAACAATTATTTGCTTTTAACTTTACTGTAGTGCACGCTTTTTATTGCTCATTGACTGTACCTGGCATACTGTATATCATTCACTGGATCCTTCAGATCATTAACCGTGAATGAGTCTCATTCAATTCTCAGCTTGAATAGTTACTTGAAAACGAGACACACAAATCTTGCTTATTTTTGATTGTGGAACTTATTGTCTTTTTTAATTATGCATTTTCAATACGTTGTCATACATTGTATACAATATGAATTATGGAAAAATTTGGTATAATTGAATATCTATCTATCTGTATATATTAGGGGGCTCTGCCCCCTGCTCACTTCGCTCACTAACCCCAGGGTGGACACTGTGTGCTACCCACTTTGCAACTCTGCCACTCACGTATGGTGACGCGGATGTACAATTTAAATAGATTGTTATTTTCATGGGAATTGTTATATATGCATAATAGAACTAACTATTTTGCATTACAGTGAGTGATTAACCATAGTAAAAAATAGTAAAACGTTTCGTTAGAGGTATCCATTGCAATATAAGTTTTTGTTCTGTTTGGCTTTGAAATTAACATGTAAATACTTTTTAAACTTAAACTTTTACTGTAAAACTTAAGTAAAAACAATATTTGGAATCAACTTTTCATCCATATCGCATTGAATTTTGATTCTGTGTTTGGACTTACATCGTGACAATGAAATGTATAACTGCCCGTGATTAAATATTGTTTCTTTCTCTCTAGTAAATAAACCAATTATTTCAAATGTTGGTTCCTGCAATTTTTTTTATTGTCATTGCAAAATCTATGCTAACGGGAAACAGTAAACATTTTAATACGAACAGTATATCAAAATCTCCTTTGGTGTCTAATGTTATCCGCAAAATATGTACTAAATTACCTTTCTTGTTGCCTGTTAAAATTTTACATGTTAGAATTGTTCGACCAATTTTCAATACAACTAATCTTGTCCCATTGCATAGCCCATCACTCATACATAAATTACGCAATAACATTACGATACATCCTTCTTTCAACAGTAATTCGGTCGGTGGAAGACCGGACGGTGTTAATGGTTATAGATATTCTACGGGATATTGTAAATTGAAGTGTTCATCTTCTGCACCATCACCACCAACTCCTTCAGCAAAGTCTATTGATACACATTTAACCAATTTGCGATGTAACCGATGGACAAGTTTCGTGTTCATTTGTTTTACATCGTTTCTCGTTGCTAGGAGTGCCCATTTACTCATTTCTTCTGTTGATAACCCTTTGGGATAAAATTCTTCAATAAGATTTGGACATAATAAGTCTTCTTTTATTGGGAACTTAAAAGTGAGGAAAACGTAAAAAATGTATAAGAGCTCAGAGCGCAGGAACTGTGTCTGACAAAAGCATTCACACGAATGAGAGATGAGAGGACCGTGGTCATGGGCTGTTAATCGGAAATGGTTGAGAGGAGGGTGGGACCCCCTCTACCAACTTGAAAATATCTCTTGGCAATAGTCTCGTCCAAAGATTTTCTTTTAGAATCGAGATATTTATATATATATATATATATATATATATAGAGAGAGAGAGAGAGAGAGAGAGAGAGAGAGAGAGAGAGAACATATTTTTTCAATTCATTCAAGAAGAACTGTGCCACCAAAATGTTTTGCTCTATCACTGGTCCCTACCCGATTGATACATAGATGGATAGTACGAACAAATTGTATTAGTAAAGTGAATTGTAATGTCGCTCAGTAATGAAGGAGAACCAGGGACCACAAAAGAAAGTTCCAGACTAGATTACCAAGAGCACCATTATGGCTGTCACTAATCCCATACATACTAT
This sequence comes from Polypterus senegalus, assembly GCF_016835505.1. NCBI lineage: Eukaryota > Metazoa > Chordata > Cladistia > Polypteriformes > Polypteridae > Polypterus > Polypterus senegalus. The sequence goes on along the minus strand of NC_053157.1, from coordinate 190,715,982 downwards.
AAGGGCATGGTAGGAAGTGACCCCAAGAATGCCACATTCTAGCTACTTCTACTCAAAAGTTGGGTTGGAATAAAGTCTCAACTAGCAGGAGAAGGAGAACCAAAATGCAGAGACAAACACAAAGATGTGATTATTTTGTAAACCTAGCTACATAATGAAATAATTAAAAACTTACATGTTAGGGTCTAATTTCTTCACTGATATTTTTAAAATGGAAAAGTCAGGTCTCTCAGAAGGTTTCTCACTCCAGCAGGATTTCATTAAATTCTCCAGATTCTGAGGACAACCCACTTTATCAGTGTGGGGTCGGAAGGGATTATTGTACTCTGTCTTTATCTTTTCAACAATTTCTGCAATAAAGGCAATACATATTAACATGTGGTTTTATTGTACCATTTTTTATTATTACAATTTGAAAATATTAACTAAAATATTTTGCAAAAAAGTTTGAACAATTGAATCACCAGACCATTTGAGCCATTGTCGCTATTATGAAAAGCAATGGCTCAAGAACTTTAGACTTCAGTCCATCAAGCATGTTAGGTTGGCTCATAAATAAGACATCCAAATATCTCATCCGGACACTTTTTTTGAAGGTTTTCAAGGTTTCTGCTTTAAATACAGTTTATTCCAGATACCCAAAAATTTGTTGTGTTAAGAAGTACTTCTTGTCATTTGTCTTAAATACAGTTCCCCTTAATTCCAAGTGGTGTCCTTGAGTATGTAATCCATTTTTTTTTTTAAAGAATTCTGTTGCATTCTCTTCTCGAGGCTAAAGTAGTTTAACTCCAAGAGATTGCTAGAGCAGGACATGCTCTTTTGACCTGGTTGTTCTGTGCAACTTCAAGTGCTGCTGTGTCTTTTATGTAACCTGGCAACTAGATCTACATGCAGCATTCCAGATGAAGTCTTGTTACTACATTATATAGTCTGAGCATAATGTCCTTTGGTTTACATTCAACACACGGCAAATTTAAAGAGTTAAAATGGTCTGAATTAGTGTAAGTCATCCTAATGTATTGTAATGAAATATGATGTTTTACTTCATGAGGTAGAAGTACATAAAAATCAAGAATAGTTGTGTCACATTTTTGAAATATTAGAATTTCTCAGGTCTAGAGGGCCGAAAACAGGTGGCAACCCCAAAAAAGATTGATATCTTACATAACTTGACAGCAGGTCAAATTGTTCAGTATATTCTGTTTGGGGGTTTTTCATGCTTGTGAGTCAGGAGGTGCCGGACATTAAAAAAAAAGTTATTTCAGAGTGTTCATAAGTAATTATTTTGAACACAATATCCCTGTAAAGAAAATATGCAGAAAGACTGGACTGATGTATACATTTAAAGGTTTCATTTAACACTGCTGATTTTGTTAGTGCAGTTTTGAATTTCAGTTCCTCCTGCACATTGCTTATACCATGAGGATGTTGTGTTGACATAAACCCCTAAATCGTTTTCTGAGGTTGTTTCTTGTAGGACAGTGCCTTCCTTCTTGTATTTATAATTAATGTTCAATTTGCTTACATATACCGCTTTGTACCTTTCAATGTTAAAATACGTTTCCCACATTTTTGTTCAGTTTTGAAGATTGTTAAGCCCAGGTTTTTTAGAATTACTTCTGCTACCTCATTATCTGCTGTCTCTCTAAATTTCAAGATCATCTGCATATATCACACATCAAATACAGGTTAAGTGTCTTATTAATTTAAATTTGAAAAAGTAAGGGTTCAAAAACAGACACCCAAGGGACTCCACTGATGACTTCACCCCAGGCGGAGCACGTCCTATCTGTACTGTTTGTCTCCTACCAGTAAATCCACTTGAAATCAAGATCTGATGGCTATAGCTTCTGCTTTCCAAATAAGTGTTCAGTGTGGGATTGTATCAAAGGCTGAGAAATAGGCTATGTGCTTTGATTTTGTGAACTATTCCAGAGGCCTGTTCAAAAAAGTCTTCTTTTAATAAACCCAAGCTGGCTCTTATTGAGTGTACTATCTTCATACAGATGGTTTGTTTTTCTAATTCTTTTCTATATAGTAATTTCAATATATAAATATAGTTTCTAGAATTTAGTGTGGTATAGAAGTGAGACTTATTGGTCTGTAATAACCAGTGTAGAGGGCATGATGACAGTTTTATTTTACCAATAATAATACCAATATTGAAATGTTGAGTATTTGTCTATACCAATAACAATGCAATGTTTTTTTTTTATTTTAACAGATACTATGTTTTAAAGGAGCTATATGAGTGAATGTGCTTCGTTTAGGATGATAATCTAAAAATACCATATATAAGGTTTTCAGTTAAATACTCTACCACCCCACAGGATGAAACACAACAACATGACTTATGCAAAAATAATATTGTGTATATTTGTGAAAAATGAAATTAGAGGATTTGTAATTCTAGTATCATATACATTAAAAATCACTCAGAACAAAACTATAAAACTCTTTGTATACCTCAATATAAAGTATATAAGGTACACAACTTCATCCATCCATCCATTATCCAATCCGGTATATCCCAACTACAGGGTCATGGGGGTCTCCTGGAGCCAATCCCGGCCAACATAAGGCGCAAGGCAGGAAACAAACCCCGGGCAGGGCGCCAGCCCACCGCAGGGTGCGCACACACACACCAAGCACACACTAGGGACAATTTAGAATCGCCAATGCACCTAACCTACATGTCTTTAGACTGTGGGAGGAAACCGGAGTACCCGGAGGAAACCCACGCAGACACGGAGAGAACATGCAAACTCCACGCAGGGAGGACCCGGGAAGCGAACTTGGGTCTCCTAACAAAATGAAAATAAATAGTATTATTTTCCCAACTACTCAATAATTAAAAAGAAAACAATGGAATACTGAAAATGCCTCTGTGTGTATGTCAGTATTGATTATTGATTTAGCTGCCTCACCTTTGACAACTTCACACAAAAAAAACACTATTTACTGGTTCATCTTTTACACATCTCTCTGCGCACTGTTTTGAAAAAATTGCATTTCATCTTTCTCGGCTGTCAGCTTACTCCTTCTGTCATCAATAATATCAGAGGTATAGTGCAATAGGAAAATTAGCTTATATTAGTCAGAGTGGGGAATCAAGATTGGTTGATTTTCCCTTTAGCTTAACAGTTGTCCTTACCTTGAATAGGTGCACTTGTTGCAGTTAACTCAGTGTTACTGTTGTAATTTCCCCCAAGATTTAATCAAATGTGCCTGCAGCCTTATTTCTTACAGTGTCTGCATTTGTAAAGTACTTGAAACAATCAAAATAAATACCATATAAAATTTTAATTTAGCAGATTAAGTGAATAATCTTCCTCCTGTTATGGAACACTGATATTACTATGGACACACAATTCAATATTTCTGTATTTTACAAATCTATTTTTGCTCATTATTTCCTTGATCAGTCTTTTTGTAATTTTGAATGGCAGTTAGCTTGTTATCGTCATTAGTAAAACAGATATTCTTCTGTTTCTGTTAGAAGTTCTTTTTCAGTTAATTAATTTTTTGTGGGCTTTTCTTTAGCAATTTCCTTGAATGGCCAATTGTTGTGCAGCTTGTTCTAGGCAAGGAACCTGTTTACTGATTTTTAGCTTAACGTTTCTTTAGTGAATTATTTTGCTCAGGCATTTTTGACACCACCATTTTGTGTATCCCCTGTCATTAGACTTTATGCAGTCTAAGCCTGTAATACTTTGCTTTAAAGTTTTGATCAGTATGGCTTGTTTATATATTCGTTTTCTGATAAACACTAATTTTACTAAAATTTTCTTTGTTACTGTGAATAAAACAATTTGCTAAGTGATTATAATGTGATGCCTCACAGGAAGGAGACCCGGATTCGCTTCCTGGGTCCTCCCTGTTTGGAGTTTGCATGTTCTTCCCGTGTCTGCGTGTGTTTCCTCCGGGTGCTCTGGTTTCCTCCCACAGTCCAAAGACATGCAGGTTAGGTGCATTGGCGATCCTAAATTTGTCATTGGTGTGTGTGTGTGTGTCCTGCAGTGGGCTGGCACCCTGCCTGGGATTTGTTCCTGCCTTGCACCCTGTGTTGGCTGGGATTGGCTCCAGCAGACCCCTGTGACCCTGTAGTTAGGATATACGGGATGGGCCATGACTGATTGACGTTTTCACCTTCATCTTTTTGTTATTTTCAATCAATGTTTAGAAGCTTAAAATCTGCAATAATCACTACATTGTCTCTATTGCCAAAATCTTATGTGATTAAATGATACACAATGATATTGTTCAAAATTAGAATCTGTTGACCTGTAGCAAACTTTAATCACCAGATCTATGGATTTTTTTCCTTACTAGCACAACCCATAGAAAATTTTTCTAGATGTTTTAATCCTGAATATTATGTTTAACATATAGTGCAACACTGTCTCCTTCCTTCTTTGTCTTTCAGTGCTCTTCACTGGCAAAACAATTACTATATGTTGCAAGCTCAAACAACATCTCTTTTTAATCTTGAACTTTTAATTTAAATTTCCTGAAATCTAGCTGTGTAAGTATTGTATGCATGCCTTCCATAGTTGTTTCTGTTTTCTATACCTAACAGTTGCAACCATTTTATTGCATTCAATTCTAAGAGCAAGACACACATTATGATAAAAGACTCAATTTACAATTTCTTGTCAAATTTCAAGGTGAATTCATTATTTAAATATTTAATTTAATCCAGTGTCCATTCATAAGTTAAGGGTATGAAAAAAAACAGTGCAGAAGGAGAAAATGGACACATACACAGACAGAACATGTGAGCTGCACACAAACCAAGACTGGCCTAGGAACTGAACTGAGGTCCATTAAGCCATCCCTGAAACTGTGAGGGTGCAGCTTATCACTGTACCACATAATATAATATAATATAATGTTTACAGAAGCCTGCATATTATGTACGAAAATCAGTTTAAGTATATGCAGACATTGTATATGTACATAGTGGTGTCAGACAAGCATTAATTCCAATCGTAAAAGGAGGGTCTTCTGTTTTTCTGTTTTTTCTCTAAGCTATATGTGGATGTTGGTTCACAATGAGAAATGTTTTCATACTTTCATGCTGTATTATTAATGACAAAAACAAATTTCTTGTCACGTCACTGTACAATCACATATTACTTCACATTATGGCTTGAAGAATCCGAGTGTATGTTACTGTGTATTGCCTCTTAGCTTTCCAGCAGATGATGCTGTCATTTAAATCAATCATTGAATGCTTATCATTGTCAAATGACACAAGGAACTGTTAATAGCCTATCTCGAAGCACACACATCCTAACATTGCAGCAATTGATTTAACAGCATGATTTTAAGTTTGTGAGCAAATACTAAACAAGTGCAATAAAACAAAGCCAAGTTTAAATGAAAGCATCATACCTCAGGATTGAATTTGGTGAACTAACATGCTATAAGGTGTCAAAACTATCTACTGAACAAATATGTTCTCCTAAAATGAACTGCTATCACAATGAAAATGAAAGAAAATGGTTACTGTACCATGTGGCTGAAGAATACACCCAGGAATATAAAAGACTCCACTTTGATATACAATTTCATGCACTATTATGCCAAAACTGTATACATCTCCTTTTTGCGTCCCATTTCTTGGCATTTCTTCTCGTAGTAATTCTGGTGCTCTCCACAGTAAACCTAATAATTATACAAAGTAATTAGTAGATGTGAATACCAGTCATAAAAAATGGAAACTTTTAGAAAACAATTTTTAATTGTAGTTTGCTTTAATTAAGACAATAAGACAGGATTAAGACAGTAAAAATCCTTCATCAAAAAAGGGAAATTTCTTAAAATATACAAGTCAAAGTTGCCTTTATTTTCAACATTATCCCATTCTTTTTTTAACAAACATGTACTATATTCTCACTTTGCACATACATACATATGTCCATCCAACTGAATCCACTTGATCCAGTTTAAGGGTCTCTTAGGGCAAGAGTCCATCTCTGTAGCAAAGGGCACAAATTAGGAGCTAATCCTGGAAAAGGCACACTGAAATACACAAGGCCAATTTATAAATAATAATTAACCTACATATACCTCATGGATGAGGAAAGAAAGAAGACTACCTGGAAAAAAATACTGAAACAGTGGTCATACTTCAGACAAATGGAATGTAACTATTTTGGAGCAATGAGACAGCCATGCTAATCAATGCTCCATTATTCCATTTCTCAAGAACATGGAGACAGGCCATTATACAAGGAGAGCTTCAACCCAGCAGCATGACCATTATCTGCTCCTTTGTTTGAAAAGGAACAGGTGGAGCACTGTCAAAACCCTGCAAACTGACCTCCCAGTGGCTAGTGGTATGTATGTTTCTGACCAAACTGTCAGAAACAGACTCCATGAGCGTGGCATGAGGGCCCAATGTCCTCTAGTGGGACCTGTGCTCACAGCCCATCACCATGTAGCTACTCATGTTTTTATTTTTTCTCGCCTCGATTACTGCAACTAACTGTATTCTGGGATTAACAAATCTCTGATATACAGGTTACAACTGGTCAAAAATGCTGCCGCTTGCTTTTTGGTTGGGGCAAGAAAGTATGACTCTGTTTCTCCTATTTTAGCTTCTTTACACTGGCTGCCTGTCAGTTTTCGAATTGATTTTAAAATATTGTTGCTAGTTTTTAAATCTTTACATGGGCTTGCTCAAGCCTATTTATCTGAATTATGTGTTTTTACACCAGCCATCCAGAGTGCTTAGATCTTCTGGTCAGTTGTCTCTGGTTGTCCCTCGTACCAAATGTAAAACCAAGTGGGACAGGGCCTTTGCAGCTGCTGCTCCTCGCCTGTGGAACTCTTTACCTCATCACATAAAGGAGTCATCTACAATTGAACTGTTCAAAACAAGATTAAAAACTCACTTCTATTCACTTGCATTCCATGACCTTCAGTAAAACTGACGGTTTCCTCTTTGTGATTATAAAACATTACTTCTATTTATTATGTATCTTAATTTATGTTCATATATTTTATTACTATTTATGTTTTATGTTAACTGTTTTTCTTTCATTCTATTATTGTAAAGCACTTTGGCCACAGCATTACTGTGTTATTTTAAATGTGTTATATAAATAAATTGACATATATCTCAATTGGCATTCGCCAGAGAATTCCACATTTGGCAGGTCTGCCATTGACACCTAGGTCTCTTCATAGCTGAGAGCAGGTTTACACTGAGCCAATGTGATAAGACATGAAAGAGTCCAGAGATGTCTTGGTGAATCTTATGCAACCTGCAACATCATCCAGCATGACTGGTTTGGCGGTGGGTCAGTAAGGTCTGGGGAAGCATATCCTTTGAGAGTTGCACATACCTCCATGTGCTAGACAATGAAACTGTCACTGATGTTAGCTACTGGGATGAAATCCTCAGAGCCATTGTCAGACCTTATGCTGGTGCAATGGACCCTGGGTTCCACCTATTGCAAGTCAATGTCTGGCCTTATGCGGCCAGAGTGTGTAGGCAGTTGATGCAAGGCATTGATGCAATTGATTGGCCTGCATGTTCCCCAGACTTGAATCCAGTTGAGAACCTCTGGAACATTATGTATCAGTGCATCCAACTCCACAGACTGTCCACAAGCTCAGTGATACCCTGATCTAGTTCTCCAAAGAGCTTCCCAAGGTAACCATTTGCATCTATCTTTCGAATGCTCAGTATGCAATTTCTTGTTATCCCCAATAAATCATTTTTTAAACTTAATAACATTTTTCACATTTTGTTTGAAAATTTTGAGCTGTATACTTTAAAGTATTCATCTATTAATACAGCTATTCATCTAATTAGCTTAACACTTATATTTATCGTGTGTGAGAGAGAAAACTAAAGTACCCTGATATAAAGTATTCAGCATGCAAGGTTCACAAAAACGGTGACTGGGCACCAATTCTATTCTTCAGGAAATGTAAAAGTGCAGGATCTCATTACTACAAGGGTGAGTCAATAAATATCCACAGTTTTGTGATAATTTTGTTTGGGTTGGCTGTACAGACTCCCCCACACACATTAACAAACATGGTGTGACTCAGGTCACAGTGATCAGGTTTTGACCTTGATCAATCAGTTTCTCTTGTCCAATCTGTTTTCCATTTGCCCCTAAAAAGAGCAGCAAGCAGTGGTCTACTTTTATGGCTAGGGACCAAATTCGCCGTGGGTTCTTCAGATTCACGGTACAGTCTTGCTCAGTGATGTTGTCAACAGTGGATGTAGATGGGCATCCTGCTCCTTCTTCATTATTAAAACTTGTTCACCTATTTTTGAACTTCTTAATCCATTTGTAAACACTTCAACCCATGAAAAGCAAATTACTAGACAATACTTCTCTTTGATGCAAATGGAGAGTGGAACATCCATATTTACTCCTGGAAAACAATAAGAGAAACTGACTGGTCAAGTTTGAAAAGTTACCACTGTGACTGGATACCCACCATGTTTCTGTATGTGCACAAGAAAAGCTGTACAGCCTGACCAAATAAAATTACCACAAGAGTGTGGGCAATTATTGACTTACATTTATATATTACACACATCCATTCATTCTTCATCTCTTTCAGGATCACAGTATGGGTAGCCTATCCCATCAGCACTGGGCACAAGGCAAGAATCTTACCTGTCCATGATAAGGCTCACTACCACTCTTTAAACTTACTTCTGTCAGACCAATTCATTATTTGACTTGTCATTTGATCTAATCTGAATGTCTTTGTTAAGTGAGAAGAAAAAAAACAAAATAGCCACAGAAAAACACACATAGACATGGAGAGGATCTACAAACTCCACACTCACAGTGACAGGGTCAAGATTTGAAACCAAGACTTTAATAAAAATGGTGGCATAGTGGTGCAGTGGTAGCACTGCTCTCCTGCAGTATAGGGACCAGTATATGTGTCCTGGGTCCTCCCTGCATGGTGTTTACATGTTCTTCCCATGTCACCTTGGATTTCCTCTGGGTGCTCCAGTTTCCTTCAGCTGTCCAAAGACATGCATTTTAGATGCATTGCTGATGCTAAATTGGTGTCTATGTGTGATCTCCCTGCTATGGACTGGCACCCTGTCCAAGGTTTGTTCCTGCCTTGTGCCTTATGCTGGCTGGAATAGGTTCCAACATCCACCCACAACCCTGGGGCCTCATGTATAAACGGTGCGTACGCACAGAAATGTTGCGTAAGAACTTTTCCACGTTCAAATCGCGATGTATAAAACCTACACTTGGTGTAAAGCCACGCACTTTTCCACGGTACCTCATACCTTGTCGTACCCAAGTTCTCCGCTCGGTTTTGCAGACTGGCGGCACCCAGTGTCAAAGCTATGCTACTGTTCCTGTGTGGTTACACCTTATTTTCCTGAAGCAGGTTCATAAATACACTGAAACTAACCGCATATTGTTTATTAGTGTAATGCATCTGATTGTAATTAACTTGTAACAATATAATGGTCCAGGGAATAGCCATAGTATTCCAAATACCATAACTGCTTTAGCGTTGTTACTCTCACTGCACCTTCTTCTTCTTCTTCTTTCAGCTCCTCCCGTTAGGAGTTGCCACAGCGGATCATCTTTTTCCATATTACTCTCACTGCACCACTCGGAGTATTTATATCACTGTATCTGAGTATGAATCACAGCAGCAGCTGATTGGAAAGAATTATCGGTATACTGCTTCAAGGACACGCTGTCTCAGCCACGGCAAAACGTTTTAAAGCCTTTTCTGTACGGACCTCGCGGTTCATAAACAGTTTCATCCCAAGAACTTTAAATGCACTTAATCAATTGCACCTTGTAGAACTGTTAGTACTTATAAGTACAATCACCCCACTGTAAACTTGCACTAAAGTTATAATATCGCACAACCTGAGCCACTTTATAAAGCGCGTATTTACATATGATGACGATATAATTTTTAAGGTGAAATGCAGCAAAATATGTTTATTATATTATACAGATAAAACTTTAACTTCATTTAAATAATCTATATTCTTCACTGGGAGTGTCATGAAGGATAGATTAATTAAACATGTACTACGAAGACATTTCAATGTTCCTTAAACGTTTTGAAGAATCGGCGCTCTAAGCTTACAGATGGCTTAACTTCTATTACAGAGCTGATTGTGTGGTGATTGGGTATTTGGGGAAAGAAAAGCAAGGACTGCAGTGGCGGCTACGCCAATATATATTGAATATAAAACAGAAAGAGAAAATAACAACACAGCTAAAAACGCAGCGACAAATTTTGACAAAAATTAAATGCTTGTGTCATGAGCACGAGGCGGCTATGCAGTGTCTGCAATGGACGTGGCCATCCACCGTGCATAAGCTACCTTACTGACATTGGCGGGCAAAGGAGCCACTGATTCTTCCTCTGCCCAGTGCTACAACAAGCCTAGAGCCACCCCTGATTACTGCTGCAATAAATTATTTTATCGAAGGTCGCACACAATCACTGCGCCGTGAAACTCATGTTTAATAATGTGCTTTAACTCCTATCATCATGAAATGATATCACGTATACATCTCAGTATTTTAGTTATTCAGAGAGCTGTAATATCACGAATGTAATGGATTCTGTGTCCAGTTGGAGGAAGAGAGGAGAGCCGGTTTAAGAAGCAAGTAGTGATTCACACACATAGAGCACATAGAAGATCAAATACAAAACAAAGCATTTAACGTGCTACTTTAATTACGATGTGATTTGAGAAACTGGTTAATTAAATGATTTTAAGATGACGTTTATGATGTTCTACTTTAATGACAAAATAAACTACGTGATTAAAGTGGAAATGTCGAGATTGAAGTTGACATTTTGTGCTTTTTTCCCACTGTGTGCCTTTTTTTCTCTGTACCCTAATAAGCTTTCATATGACACTCAGACAGTGGACTACAACTCGCCTTTTCACGGTGACTTTGATATGTGACTTCTTTTTTATTTCCGGCACTGTGCGATTTTGTGAACGTGAGCCTTCAAGTTTCTCCAACACGCTATGTCACTCGATCAACTTCCTTTTGTTGATTATACCATGGTTTATTTGAACAAATAGTATGTTTTTCCTTTGCCTCCTCTTGGTATTCGCTGAAATTCTTATATTTTCCCCTGTGCTTTTCCCATTGTCTTTTCACAGAAGGCTGAGTGATTTATATTCATTTGCATATTCAAAGAGGCGTAATTCTGGGAGGAGTTGGGGCGTTACATAAAGCGCGTGCACGAGCATTACTTTTCATGCTGACCGGGATTTATGTAGCAGAAGAACGTGGAAGTTCCTGCATCTGGATTTTTCTGTGCGGAAGCACATTTCGGCTTTTGTGCTTACGCCATGTTATAGTGCGAGTTCTACGCACGGCGTTATACATGAGGCCCCTGGTCTGGATTGAGTGGGTTAGAATATGACATGACTCTAATTAAAAAAATCTTTTCTGACAAACTTTATTGAAGAACAACATCACGCTACTCACTTTGATAGCAGGCAGTAGTCTTTAAACTGGCTTCTGTATGTGGTCTCCTGAGCCCACTAAGTCCGAAGTCTGTGATTTTTAAAACAAACCTACTGTCCACCACACAGTTTGATGATGACAAGTAACCATGTGATTTGAGGGGGCTCTTGTGAAGGTAGTCCATTCCCTTGAGTAATAAAAAAAAATAATTAAAATGAAGAAGAAAGGAAGGGGTAATGCATTTAAAAGAAAATATTACAAAGCCACTTGGTTATGGAGGTTAAGGCATAGGGCAGCAAAACGTGAAGTCCTTGGTTCATTTCCCACCAGTAAATGACAGGGTCAATTTATAATTTATAATAAAATGCTATTGTACAAATGTTTACATTTACAGTACTTAATTTGGATGATGCCATTTGAGATACAATTGGTTAAATTTCTTTTGTTTTCTTCAACTGGAGAATAGGCAGGTGAAATGACTTGTTCATGGTCACAAAGTGTCAGCAACAGGATTTAACAACTTCAGGATCTGAAATCCAAAGCCTTAACCAACTACACTACACTGCCTGCCGAAAATTTGAAGAACAAAAAAAACAAAACTGTATTTAGGTATTTGTAATTCGTAATTACATTCTGCTAAATGTGTTGCCTAAATAAGTAAAAATACAAGGAATGTAAAAACATAAACAGTGGCGCAGAATTGAAATAAAATTTAGTGTCTAGTTGAAGAAGATGCAATGACAGTTTTTAAGAAGAGCTTGGATGAACTATTAGGGGAACTAAGCTATGTAAAAACTACAAATGCTTGAAAGAGTTAATTTCTTAGTTTTCCAAATAAATAAAAATATCTTATTTTTAAATTAAATATAGTGATTGTCATGTACAGCAGTCAATGAATATGGTCTGTGTTTCAATAATAATATAATATTTTGGAAAAATAAACAGAAAGATTTAAGTTAAATAACTGATGCCTTTGGCTTCAACAAACACCACAGTATATATAATGCTGCAGGAAATGGAAGGAAATAAGAAAATTAAATTAAAGATTTCTCTGTACTAATCCATGATATAACAGCCAATCTTATAACGTGTAATGTTAATGCTAAAATTGCTCAATTTCAGTAACAGAATATAATTTTCACACAGCTGCTTAGATTATGGTGTAGTCTTTTACCTTCTGTAAGTTAATATTTAATAGATCTTCTTTTGCTTTATCTGTAAAAACTGATTGTTAATTAAGCCAGTTAAGAAATAGTCTTATTACCAGCATGAACTCTTAGATAAGTTTTTCTGACCGTGCTTAACGTGCCTAAAGTACGACTGTATGACCAGACTTAGAGATATGAAACCTTAAACAGAACTTTTCTTAAACAAGAACTTTTCCTTTCTTTAATATCAATTTTTTCTGTTTTTTGTGTGAACTATTTTGCTTGGAATTTTATAAAACTTTTTTAAACAAAGATATTTGGTTTGTGGAATTATTTGGAACACTTGTCACTCTATTGCCTGAATCATCATTTGAAGCAAACTAAAAGCTGCAGAACGTTGGTCATAATTTGGGACAAACACTGGTACACCTGAATAGCTTTACAGACGTCTTTAAAACATTTTGTTTGACCACCATTCCTAGGAACGAAGATGATATTTTAAACTGCCTTTTATAACATACTACATCATCAACAGCAACATTTATTTATATAGCATGTTTTCATACAAACAATCTAGCTCAAATACTTTACAATTTGAAATAAAAGGAAGTTAATATGAAACATACAAATAGAAAGAGGTATTGTTGAATGGCATACTACCTGTACAATGTCCAGCATGAGAGAATATTTAAAGGTCCAGTCAAGCTTAATTGACATATTTTCTAAAATATCCTACAAAAAACATTTAAAAACAAAATAAATTATTGCACTTGTATTTATCCCTTCATATTTAAAAAAAAAAAAAAAGAAAAAAAATCGGTCAGATACCTGTAGACTCCCCTTTGGACAATATTCTGTTAATAAGCAGAGGTTAGGGGGATCCACACATGCACCAGTGAAGCAGCAGATGTTGGGGTGATGTAGACTATTACACTGGAAGAAAATAAAGCCATAAATTCAATGTGCAGCTTCAAATTAAAAAATATATAAATATAATATGAACACATTCCGTTGCTATTGTAACCATTTAGAATATGTGTGGCTACTGCAGAGCTAGTGTTTAGTGTTGAAAAGCCCCCAGCTAAATCAATAGCTGCTGTATTTACATGACACCATTGTCCTCACTAAAAAAATGATCTCTAACAGAACTCTAGCAGGCCTACTTATTCAGTTAACCAGAATATTTAAACTGACTTGAAAAGGATTAATCGAGCTTTTCTTTTCAAATGTCTTGACTCATTTTTTTTAACTCCTAGAATAATCTTAGATATTAGACATTTGTTTTTTGTTCTGTGCTGCCTAACATCCTATTTACTATAATTAAATATAGAATACTAGCTGTGCTACCCATCTAAGACAGGTTGAAATCTTAGTAATTAACATACGCCTCATTGCAATATGCAATACATTATGTATCTGTTATATGCCATTTGCTACGGGATTCATAAAAGCAGTGTTAATGTTTGTGATGCATCACCTTTTGGAATGACAGAGATAAAGCAACCAGATGGACACACAATCAGACACACAGACACAAACCATTTTGTTAAGGTAGATATTTAATTGTGTCATTGAACCATTGTGCTTGTCAAAACTCAATAAGACAATTAAACATGAGAAAAGATAATAATCATTCAAGGGATCAATGTTGGCTACATTAATAATTCAAGGAATTTTTCTTTTCATAACCTCTGCTTTCATATTGGAAAAGAGGGAAACATTTAGTGGCTTGGGTTGTTTCTTGGTGATATGATGCACTGAACCAGTGTGTGTGACTGGAGATATATGTGTGAATGTGGCCCATGTCTTGGGTTGCATGCTTATGGCCTAAGATGCCAAGGGAAACTTTTGCTCCATGATACTCCTGAATTGGATTACGCTGGTTAACAAGGTGAATAGTTGGATAGATGGAGTAAAGCCATTTTGTCAGTAAATTTGTGCACAACCACAATGGACTGTTGGAATCTGATGTCATCTGGCAATTTTCAAGGTACATAAATACTGCAGTTTTACAAAGCAATCAATAATAGAAGTGAAATTACTATCACACATAAAAATAATTCATGTTACTCTAACCAACACTGAGCACCTATGCACAACTGGACTTCTGCCTCCATAATGGCATGGATCTTATCTGTGGATGTTTCATTTAATTGTGTGGTTTCCTAAATTGAAATATCTTTAAAACATAACACATTATTTCACTAGAAACAAAATTAATGAACAAATATACCAGCCACTAGTCATTATACATGCTCTCATTAGCTGTTTTCATAATAGTGATAATTAACACATTTTTAGCAAAGTTTTTAAAAAGATGCATAGAACAAAAGGCTATTTTGTCTGTTCTGTGTATTGTATTGTATTGACCCCCTTCTTTTGACACCCACTGCACGCCCAACCTACCTGGAAAGGGGCCTCTCTTTGAACTGCCTTTCCCAAGGTTTCTTCCATTTTTCCCTACAAGGTTTTTTTGGGAGTTTTTCCTTGTCTTCTCAGAGAGTCAAGGCTGGGGGGCTGTCAAAAGGCAGGGCCTGTTAAAGCCCATTGCGGCACTTCCTCTAAGATTTTGGGCTATACAAAAATAAACTGTATTGTATTTTGCAAATGAATGGTTCTTTAGAATATTTATAAACTAAACATCTTTGCAATGTGATAACCACAACATTTAATGTAACATTTCAATTTAGTATAACTAAGAAGCACAAACTGTGGTCTGGCAACAGTAAGTCGTAGATTAGCAATACAGGATAAGGTAATCATACTGGTTTTATAAAGATCATTACCCAGATCCTTCATCCAGCAGAAAAGATGAAAGAGGTTGAATTTTTTTTAAATTTAAAGGTAATGCGTTCCATTCTTTTCTGTCTAATGCTTTTCCCCTTCACAGTCTATTCAGTCTTAACTCAGCTCTCCATATTTCCTTCATCTGCTGTCACCAATTTATCAATATCTTAACCTGACTTTTTCAGTTTTTTCACTTGTGCCAGACTGCCTATAGGTTTTCTGGTTTCTGTACCTTCCCATATCATCAAGTCTTGTTGGATGCTTCTCCATTCTTTCATCATGGACATAGCACCAAAACAGTAAAAGAACTGCAGACCGATACAGATATGCAAGGCCAAAGATTACATACACAGTATATCAGTTGTGGGGTACAGCCCGGACACAGACAGGCAGACATGTTGGTTCACCACGCACGTGTTTATTTACAATACTATATATTACAAAAGTGCACAAACCCAGTGCCGCAGCACCAATCACCCCTTACAGTCCTGGCCGCACTACAATGCCTTGCACAGTCCTTCTGACCGCCTCCACTCCTCTCCTCCGAGCTCCGTCCTCTTCCACCCGATAAAAGGCGGCCCCTTTTATGTACGCCCGGATAGGCTCCAGGTGCTTTCTGAGGAGCTTCCATCGACACACCCCCGTGTGGCGGAAGCACCAACTGTGTAGCCGGATGTCCTCTGGGTGTTCCAGGTCCTCTTCCCCCCAGCACTTCCTGGTGTGGTGGAAGTGCTGGGCTCCAGGTTTCTTCAGGCATTGGGGCGCCGCCTGGCGGTGGCCACGGGCCCCTACAGGGCTGGGCTTCCAAACCCTCTACCCGTGGCCCCCAATACAACCAGGGCGGTCGCCCCCTCACGATCTGGAGGAGGCACAAGCCCTCCTCCGGTCCTCCTGGACGTCCCGGCTGGGCTCCAACCCCAGCCGCCTGTGACACAGTGTATACATATAATGTAAAGAACTATTGTCTTTATGCCAATGCTTTTGTCATAAGCATATTGAAAAGGATCTTTATTATAGAGTCTCTATTCATCACAGTCTCCTAAAATCAACAAAACTAATAAAAATAAATTCATATGTTTATTCAGAATCTCCATTGAAAACAAGTGGCATCTATCAAAATTTTGTCCATACAACACTATATTCTTAAGACTGCCTGTAGTGCTTTGAATATTGAAAAGTTTTAACTAAACAAAACAATTTTAAAGTTTTATTTTAAGTAATATCTTTTAAGTTGGATGAATACAGGCACTTGAATAAAATACAGCAATTGTGGCCATGGAATGGTAAAAGACTGAAAGATGATATCTAAGTTAGCAAATCCATTTTCTGACTATTTTGGTTGTCAAATGCATTATTTTTTTAGTTGTGATGTATGCATTTACAGCATGTATTACAAGATAATGACCAAAGAAAAGAAAAATAATTGGGCACTCTAGAGTTATGGGAGACTGCAAATTGTCATTTAATAATGATTCAGGCATAATGAAATAATAAATTAGCCTGCTGTGCTCATCAGTTAAAGTGAGTTCATAAATGGAACTTTATTTAAAAAGGTTCATTAACAAACTTTCAAAGTACAAGTTACCACTTACATATAAATACTCTATATTTAAACACGAGGGAAATAATAGTGAAGCAATGTGGACGGTAATGAAAGCAATACTTGACTAAAACATAAATTAATAACTTTTGAATTCTTCACAAAACAGGAAGATGAAGTTTTGGATACTTGCTTATTAGAGGAAGATAATTTAAATGGACAATTATGTGCAGCTAATGAAACGATTTGATTAAAAATGTTGATTCGCTTCTGTGAAGTAACCTAACTCTGTCCCAAGTTTATAATTACTTTGCAGCGCCCTTAATAAATTAGCATTGTCTTATTTAAACAATATTTGTATAAAATCTATTTATAATTTGCTGCAAGTTATGACTGATGCATTCTAAGTAATATCCAGTTATAAGGTAACATTAGGCACCAATTTAATTTATTTCCTTCATAATCAAACAGTCTCAGTTTGCTAACGGTAAAAGTTTAAGTTCTTTAGATATTTCCTCATAGATCACACCCTAAGTTGTAGAACAGTGCACATTTTGAGTATGGGTTTGATTTTTCTTTTACATGGCCAGTGAGGGAGGTGCCCCTTCTGCGCTGATTTATATTACTTGTGGCTGAGAATGATGTTATGCCTCTCTTAGGCACCTCTAATCTAAAAGCTTTTTCTAGCTCTGCTCTAGTAACATAATCTCCTATTAGAATTATGGAGATCAAGCTTCACTAAGGTAGTTTCTATCTATCTATCTATCTATCTATCTATCTATCTATCTATCTATCTATCTATCTATCTATCTATCTATCTATCTATCTATCTATCTATCTATCTATCTATCTATCTATCTAAACATAACCTTGAACTAGACTCACCAAAATGCAAAATCCATGTATTTTATTTACAACCCCAATTCCAATGAAGTTGGGACGGTGTGTAAAACGCAAATAAAAACAGAATACAATGATTTGCAAATGCTTTTCATCCTATATTCAATTGAATACACTACAAAGACAAGATATCTAATGTTCAAACTGATAAACTTTATTGTTGTTTTGAAAATCTTCACTCATTTTGAATTTGATAACTGATACTGATTAAACAAGCCAGCACTCATGACCACCTGAACTTTAACCTTTTGTCACTATAACCTTCCTAAACAAATCATAAAACCCAAGACTGCAGGGCATTTATTTAAACTCTTCAATCTCAAAACTTACCTAAATTCTTAAACAAGCCGCAATTCTACCTGTTGCAGTCTTTATTTGATATTTGTATTTTTTCACCAGTGATAGTATAGACTACTAGATATTTACCTAAACTTTGAATCTTTTACTGATCTGAATCTTTATCTTTTACTTAATTTCTTTGGAATTTGCAAAACTAACTTTATTTATTAGTTGGAGTAATACAGATCTGAATGGACAAACAGAAAGGAGAAAGGCAAACACTTACTGATTATTCTTGTAATTGAATTCTTAATTCAACGTGAAGTGAGACTTTTAAGTTTGGGATGCATGCTGAGCAGAGAAAAGGGAGAGCAAAGCCAGGAATAGCAGAGAAGGAAACAACAAAAGATAGAAGAACCCAAAAATCCTAGTGAAGGCAGTCATTATGCAGCTTAATGATCACCTCAATAAACATGCTGTTCTTGATAAATTTTAGTCAGGTTTTAGAACAAATCACAGCACAGAAACTGCACTCGTTAAAGTAGTAAATGACTTGCGGGTGAATGCAGACAGAGGCCATTTATCTGTCCTCCTAGATCTGAGTGCCGCATTTAAAACCATTGATCATACTATTCTTAGAAATTGCCTTAGTCAATGGGTTGGCCTCTATGGCAGTGTCTTAAATTAGTTGCATCCTACCTTGCAGATAAAAATTTTTTTGTTAGTTGTGGTAATTACAGTATACATCAAAGACATGTGATATTCTATATGGTGTTCCACAAGGCTCTATCCTGGGTCCACTGCTCTTTTCGATTTACTTTCTTCCATTAGGTCAGATTATTTTGGGGCATAACATCAGCTACCACAGCTATACTGATGACACACAAGTGTATTTATCAATAGTGTCTGATGATCCCAACACTCTTGATTCACTGACACAATGTCTTACTTGTGTTTTTGAATGGATGAGTAGTAATTTTCTCAAACTAAATAAGGAGAAAACAGAAATTTTAGTGATTGGCAAAAATGGATATAATGAGGTTATTAGAAATAAACTTGATGCATTACGATTAAAAGTCAAGATGGAGGTAAAGAATTTAGAGGTAACTATTGATTCTGACCTGAATTTTAAATCACATATTAATCGGATTACTAGGACAGCATTTTTCCACTTAATATATAGCAAATATAGCAAAAGTTAGACCCCTTATAACATTGCAAGATGCTGAAAAATTAGTTAACACTTTTGTTTTCATTCGGCTAAATTACTGTAACTCACTCCTTTCAGGACTACCTAAAAAGACATCAATCGATTGCAATGAGTGCAGAATGCAGCTGCTAGAATCTTAACTAGGAAGAAACTAACGAAGAAAATCCGAGCAGATCTCTTCAGTTTTGATGTCACTGCATTGGTTACCTGTGTCATTTAGAATTGACTTTAAAATACTCCCTATAGTTTACAAAGCCTTAAATAATCTCTCTCCAACCTATATTTCAGAATGTCTTTCACCTTACACTACAAAACGTAACCTTAGATCTTCAAATAAATGTCTGCTTATTATTCTAAGAGCTAAACTTGAAAGAAGTGGTGAGGCAGTCTTCTGCTATTATGCACCTAAAATCTGGAATAGCTTGCCAATAGGAATTTGCCAGGCTAATACGGTGGAGCTCTTCAAAAAACTGCTAAAAACTCATTATTTTAACATGGTTTTCTCATAGCTTCATTTTAGTTTAATCCTGATACTCTGTATATGCATTTAATTATCAATATCATTCCTGATGGCTCCGTAATCCATACTAACCCCTACTTTCTCTTCTGTTCTTTTTCAGGTTTTCTGTGGTGGCGATCTGCACCACCACCACCTGATCAAAGCACCGTGATGTCACTACATTGAAGGATTAAAGGCCAGAAGTCCACATGACTGTCATCATCAAGTTCTTTGATGTGAACCTTGAAAACCATGACGACTGATTAAGGTCATTTATGTTAGGTAGAATGCCTAGAGGGGGCTGGGCAGTCTCGTTGCCTCAGAACTCCTGCAGATTTTTTTTTTTTTTTTCTCCAGCCGTCTGGAGTTTTTTTTTTTGTTTGTTTTTTCTGTCCTCCCTGGCTATCAGACCTTACTTTTAGTCTATGTTAATTAGTGTTCCCTAATTCTATTTTCTTATTTATTTTGTCTTTTTTCTCTTTCTTCATCATACAAAGCACTTTCAGCTAAATCATCCATCCATCCATTATCCAACCCGCTATATCATAACTACAGGGTCATGGGGGTCTTCTGGAGCCAATCCCAGCCAACACAGGGCACAAGGCAGGAAACAAACCCTGGGCAAGGCGCCAGCCCATCACAGGAGCTAAAATCATTTGTATGAAAATATGCTATATATATAAATGTTGTTGTTGTTGTTGTTGTGTGCTTTTAAAAAAATGAACAGGCAGGGAAGAAGAAAGATAGCAGACACACAATGAGAATGTGATTTGTACAATTACACCTGCCTGTCCAGTTGCCGAACTGGAAGATGCAACAAATTTTCTTATGTACCTGTACCTAAAACTTTCCAGAGCAATATGGCGTCACACCTGAGATTAAATTATTCACAAACAGAAATCAGCTTTCTGGGCACTACCATTCACATAATGGACGGTACTCTTATGACCTCTGATTTTTCACAAACCAACAGACAGACGGACTTATCTAAGAAATGACAGTGTCCACCCAAAGCATATACGGAACTCCATCATCTACATCCAGACAATAGTTACAATCGTATTTGCTCAGACTCAATGGATCAGGAGACACAACTGCAGAAACTCAGGACAGACCTACAAGTCAGGAGAGCTACGGTTATACCCAGAGAAATCCTTCTGGAATACAAAGGTGCAGAAACCAAGAACTGTAATTTATAATCCACATCTGGAAACACTTCGCAAAATTATGAAAGAGCTTCAACCCATGGTACAGAAAGACAATAAACTGAAGAATATATTCCCAGAACCTCCCCTCCTTAATAATAAATGATTGTCCAAAACTCTATGTATGGCTCAGCAGCAAGTGGCACATCTCCTTGCCTACAGAATAGGTGTGGCACCTGTGCACATATCTACACAACAGATCAGGTAGTTATACCACATTGCCAGCAGGAGCATAAAATAAAGGGTTCGTTCACATGCAGACCTGCTAATTTGGTCTGCCTAATCATGTGCATAAGGTGCCCCAACACTGGACTAGGAAAAACTAGTCAGACACTGCACCAGCGAATGAACTCACATAGTTTTCATATCAAACAGGACAGTGTTGATCTTCCTGTGGCAGCACACTTTAACAGTAATGGTCACAACATAAAGGATCTGAGGTGCACTGTGCTTATGGGTAATTTCAAGACCAAACAGGAGCAGAGAGAATGGGAATACAAACTTATGCTTAAATTCAATCTATACTAATAAAAGGCAAAGCCCTCACTCACTCACTCACTCACTCATCACTAATTCTCCAACTTCCCGTGTGGGTGGAAGGCTGAAATTTGGCAGGTTCATTCCTTACAGCTTCCTTACAAAAGTTGGGCAGGTTTTATATCGAAATTCTATGCGTAATGGTCATAACTGGAAGCAGTTTTTCTCCATTTACTGTAATGGAGATGAGCTTCAACGCCGTGGGGGCGGAGTTTCGTGTGACATCATCACGCCTCCCACGTAATCACGCAGTACATAGAAAACCAGGAAGACCTCAAAAAAGCGCTGAAAAAAACATGCATTATATAATTGAGAAGGCAGCGAAACAATAAGAAGCGAGCGAAAGTGACATATACAACCATATTCATGAGTTCTGCTACTTGAAACAAAGCACGATGTAAACCTACACTTTAAAATTAAGTTCATAGACAGGCTGCGCTGGCGTTTGTAATTTAGTGCCTGCCCATATAAGGCCGTCCGTCAGCGGCAATCCAATAGCAAACTGCCACGGGTAAATATTCACGGGTGAAGGACTGTGCTTATGGAGAGGAAGATGAGATGGTCAGGGTGGTGTTTGACACAAACTCAGCGAAACTGCGAGAGAAAGTTTTAAGTGCCAGGACTAAGGTAACATTAAATACAGCCATGGACATAGCACAAGATGGCACCAGCACAGCTGGGAACCTTCGATGCATGTACACCGAGTGGCTCACGTGAACTGACGCAGTGCACAGATAAAAGCAACAGTTCCAAAGAGCTGAACAAAACCGAATTACACAATTGAAAAGGCAGCAAAAATATGAAGCGCCTGATACATACAAGCATATTCATAAATCCAACTACTGCGGAAACAAAGCACACGTTGGAAAAAGTCAATGTCCCGCTAAAGGAAGACAGTGTAAAAAAACGTGCATGCAGTGTGTCAGGTCTCAGATAAAGAAGAAGACGAGCTGTTTATTGATGCAGTAAGAAACGAATCGATGAATGAAACCTGTCATCTTTACAACGATTGACAAACACGGAATGTAACTTGAACACAACACATCCTACAAATACGAACCTGATTGAAAGAAATAATGATAATCAAATCCTTGATGACAGCAACACTCAGTAACACTCACAAAACAAATACTGTATATTGACAGTCATGTTACGTTATTTTTAAAATGTTCCCTTTTCTTTTCTAGCTTTTTTAACACACTACTTCTCCGCTGCGATACGCGGGTATATATATATGTATATATATATCCCGATCTACATACTCGAATAATGGATACTTTATTCGCCATCAATGATTGTTTTGGTAAAGCCATACTCAGTGTATTCATTAGATGAACGGTAAAAAAGTAAGAGCGAGGGGAGGATGACTTATTGAGGCATGCAGGCTGTAGTGGCGTCAACTCTATCTGAATTGCGATCACATTTGAAAAAATATATCTTTTCAAGTTCTATTTAGTCCATATGTGTCAAACTCAAGGGCGCGGGCCACATCCGCCCGGCGTAATTATATCCGGCCCGAGATCATTTTATATACTGTATTATTGTTATTAATGGCCCGGTATATGAAGCGCTGGTAACACAATAAACTACAGATCCCATAATGCAGCGCTTCAGCTGCCTTGCCAACACTTACGCGTTAATCAAGTCTAGCTTATGATGCTGCAAGTTATTGCGAAGCTAGCTCACACGATGCTGAAGAGAAAAGTTGATTCTGAAAATAGAGCCTTTAAAACCGATGGGAGGCTGAGTATATGTTTACTGAACCCGTGTGTCTCATTTGTGGAGCTAATGTGGCTGTAATTACAGAATTTAATCTAAGACGGCACTATGAGACAAAACATCAGGGTAACCTGAATGCAATGCAGAAGATACAGAAAGCAGAAGAATTAAATAAGAATCTGACACTTCAGCGGACGTTTTACCGTGCACAATCACAAAGTGATTTCAAGTGAAGCTGCTTTTATGGGAGACACAAATGCACCAGTGCAATTTGCCCCACTTTCCCTGTTGCCAAGTAATGTTAAACCAAGTCGTCACTACGGTGTTCCCAAATCGCACTTTGCTGATAAACTGAGCGCACTGAGTTTGCACGGCGCTTTGGTGACTTTGAAGAACAAAAAGTCCGTCTACATGCGGCTCGAACCTTGTGCATGTTTGGTAGCACATATCTGTGTGAGAAGCTCTTCTCAGTGATAAAGACTAACAAAACAGCACACAGGAGTCGCCTCACTGATGAGCACCTGCAATCCATCCTGAGAATCTCCACAACACAGAACCTCACACCAAACATAAACGAACCTGTGGCCAAAAAGATGCCAGGCGTCCAGCTCTAAAATGACATATGAGCAAAGACAACTGAATGATTTGATTTGTTATTGCTGAAAGGAACACATTTTATTTATATTTCCAGGTTTTGTTATGCAGCATGTTCATATTTGAATTTGTATAATTTTGACAGGATATATTTTTATGGAGAGCAAAATCTTTTGGGATATTTAAAATCTAAGTTTATTTTTTATATAAAATTACATAAGAGTAAAGAAATTTGAATGTTTGTTCTTTTAACGTTTACTTTATTTCTAACTTGTATAATTTAGACAGGATATATTTTTATGGAGAGCAAAATATTATAAGTTGTTTAAGGTTTGAGTTGATTTATTCACGAATAATATTCCTGTCTGTTTTACCATTCCTACCAAAGATATTTCTGTCGACTAAATAAAAATTCCTTCTATTTAAAATTTAAATAGAACTTGAACAAATACGATAGTTCATAATATCCACGCAGACTTGCACGTAAGAGCGGAGTTATCCGTTTTAACAAGCAGCGTATTGCACTGATACGAAATAGCTGTGTGTGTATATATGTAGATATGTATGTATATGTATATATGTTTATATATGTGTGTGTGTATGTATATATATATATATATATATATGTATTTGTGTGTATATATGTAGATATATATATGTATGTATATATGTGTGTGTGTATATTTATGTGTATATGTATAGATATGTATATATATATATATGTTTATGTGTGTGTGTGTGTAAATATATATATATATATATATCTATACTAATAAAAGGCAAAGCCCTCACTCACTCACTCACTGACTCATCACTAATTCTCCAACTTCCCGTGTAGGTAGAAGGCTGAAATTTGGCAGGCTTATTCCTTACAGCTTACTTACAAAAGTTGGGCAGGTTTCATTTCGAAATTCTACGCATAAGGGTCATAACTGGAAGCTATTTTTCCCCATATAATGTAATGGAGTCTTGAGTTGGAGATGGCCGTGGGGGGCGGAGTTTCGTGTGACATCATCACGCCTCCTACGTAAGTACGTAGAGAACAAGGAAGAACTCCAAACAGCGATGAGCACAAAACGCCATTTCACAATTGAGAAGGCAGAAAAACATTATGAAGCAAATGATGCATACAAGCATATTCATAAGTACAGCTACTGCGGAAACAAAGCACGGCGTGAACCGTAAGTTTATATTAAATTAAGTTCATAGACAGGCTGCCACTAGCGTTTGTAATTTAGTGCCTGCCCATATAAGGCCGTCCATCAGCGGCAATCCAATACAAACACTGCCAGTAAATGTTCACGGGTGAAGGACTGCGCTTATGCAGAGGAAGATGAGATGGTCAGGGTGGTGTTTGGCACAAACTCATTGAAACTGCGAGAGAAACTTTTAAGTGCCGGGTCTTAGCTGACATTACACGAGATGGCACCAGTACAGCTGGGAACCTTCGATGCAAGAACACCAAGCGGCTCACGTGAACTGGACGCAATGCGCAGACAAAAGCAACAGTTCCAAAGAGTGCTGAACAAAAACCGAATTACACAATTGAGAAGGCAGCAAAAAAATATGAAGAGTCTTATACATACAATCATATTCATAAGTGCAGCTACTGCGAAACAAAGCACACGGTGGAAAAAGTGAATGTCCTGCTAAAGGAAGACAGCGTAAAAAAAAAAAAAAACGTGCATGCAGTTTGTCACGTCTCAGATAAAGAGGAAGACGAGCTGTTTATTGATGCAGTAAGGAACTAATCGATGAATGAAACCTCTTATCTTTACAACGATTGACAAACACGGAATGTAACTTGAACACATCCTACAAATACGAGCCTGATTGAAAGAAATAATGATAATCAAATCCTTGATGACAGCAACATTCAATAACACTCACAAAACAATTACTGTATATTGACAATCATGTTACGTTATTTTTAAAATGTTCCCTTTTCTTTTCATAACTTCTACTTCTCCACTGGTACACGGGTATATATATATAAATGTATATATATACCCGATCTACAATACATACTTTAGCATAGACAAGCCACACGCTGTGGCTAATTGTAGAGTCTTAAGCCTCTAACGCCAACATTCGAGGTTCGATTCGAGAGGGGGTGTACTGACTATGTACGCGCTACCTGATTCATTTTACCTTCGCATCTCCTTGGTTTGGGACGTATGAAAAAATATTAGGTTAACGCAGAATCATGTTACGTTATTTTTAAAATTTTCCCTTTCTTAGCACAAGCACAGCTGAGAAGCTTCGATGCATGTACTCCATAACGCGTTAAAAAATAACGCATTTAATCACACTTTCAATTCCAAGCAAATGGGAACTTTTGTCAATGCATGATTTCCTGGTACATCCATTACACTGATGCACACATCACAGCTACAAAAATGTTAGAGTCGGAATAAAGCGTTCCTACGACTGATCATTTCGACTACCCAGCGAAGCCTTGATAAAAGCATGGTTTTGTGCACACTGAAAAGCAAGCAAAATTAGATGCATTACAGAAAGCGGACTTTGTGGCTCTTACTGGGGATCATTGGACTTCCGTGACCGTTAGTAATTCTAATTACATCTAATTACAAAATGTTCAATGATCACACTGTTTTAGCCTAATGTACAAAATAATTTTGGCTAATGTTACTCAGAGTTTAAAGAGTAAGCTGGTCAAATTACCTTTTATGTTTCTGACTTATTTTTTTAAGAAGAAAACTGCACTTTATGTTGAAATTTTGGTTATTATTATTTAAAGACAATACTATTCTGAAAATGTACTTAAAGTACTTAAACTACCACTTTATTTTTAAGTCTGCCCAATTTTAACCAGGGATGATATTTTTGTTTCTGTTTTGAATTCAAATGCAGTTTAAAAGCTTTTTTTCAGAAATTAAAACAGCTTCAGTTTACAATATTCATGTCCATGTCTATTATTTGATTCTGTCGCCCACTAAAACCGTTTTAAATTAAAAAAAAACATTTGCGATTTGGGGCAAATTTACGTGTGCGATTACATACGATTAATCAAGATTAATTCTTACACAGCCTCTAATTAATTGGATTAATTTTTTTAATCGAGTCCCACCCCTAATATATATATGTAGATATATATATGTAGATTTGTATATATATGTGTATATACAGTATATATGTAGATATGTATATGTTGTATATACAGTATGTATATATGTGTGTGTATATATACAGTATGTGTATATATGTATATGTATATATATGTATGTGTGTATATATGCCAGCAACACTCATGACAATGACAAAACAATTACATTGTCAATCATGTTACGCTATTATTAAAATGTTTCCTTTTCTTTTTACTTCTCAATGCCAATCGCAGGTATTTTGCTATATATATATATATATATATATATATATATATATATATATATATATATATATATATATATATAAATAGATAGATAGATAGATATGACAACAACACTCATATCAATGACAAAACAATTACATTAACAATCATCTTACGTTATTTTTAAAATGTTTGCTTTTCTTTTCATAACTTCTTTAACACACTACTTCTCGCTGAAGCTGGTATTCTGCTATATATATATATATATATATATATATATATATATATATATATATATATATATATATATATATATATATGACAGCAACACTCATCACTCACAACAGTGACAAAACAATTACATTGACAATCATGTTACGTTATTTTCAAAATGTTTCCTTTTCTTTTCATTGCTTCTTTAACACTACTTCTCGCTCTGAAGCTGGTATTTTGCTAGTACTCTATAAAATGGACTGAATAGAGACAAGAGTTTTATGACCAGATATGTGGACGAACAGACTGACTGACCAGCTGACTACATCAGAGGCCTATCTCACAATCAATGCACTTCAAAAAAAACCTTACAGGACTTTCTCTAGTGATGGTTATCTTATCTCTGCATTTTATTAGTTTATTGTTCTCTTTCTTCAGGGTTAATTCATCTAAGGTTTATTCATTTTGCTAACATGTGAACAAAAAGATTGTTAAGATGAAAGAAAAAATCACTGTGCTGTCCCAATATAAGCTAGAGCATTTTTCAGTTTCTCTGTTACACCTTGCCTGATGAAGGGGCCTTAGCTGCCTAGAAAGTTTGCATTTGAAATCTATTTAGTTAGCCAATAAAAGGTGTCATTTCTCCTGTAGCAATGTAAATTAAGGGCATAAGAAATGCACCTCATCTATATGAACTGTTCTGGACTTTACATTTAAAATAGTCAAATGGCACACAGAAAAGGGTTTTGAAAATGTACTATGGATGCCCTCTGAACTTATATTATCTGGACAAGACATATTCAATTTGTGTAGAGGTGCTGATAGTAATGCTTATATTGAAAAAATGATGATTTGCTATTAACAGTTTCTTAAGATAATAATATAATATATGAGGACTGAAGTTTTACTGAATGTTTTTTCTTAGTTCTTAGTAATTGATTCAGTTTATTTTTTAGAGTTTGGTGCAGTTATTTAGGAGTATTTAAATTGGATATTTTATGAAGGGCCATAACAGCACACTGCTGAGCTTCATAAAATAAGTTAATAGTACTTTGTGCAGCAGAGTTGTTTTGGGTGTGTCATTGCAAATGTTTTGAATGCCTATGGAATGAAGAAAATTCAGCTTTTTTTAAATATTGAATTTATAAGGATCTCTATAGTTTTGTTTTCAGTTTGTCATTACAGATTTTTTATGTGTTCAGTCAATGGCAAAAGTTTCAAATAAACACAATTTAATTCTGTGTTGTAACAAAAACATGAAAAGTCTAAAAGAGAGGTGGAATTCAATATAGTTTACAGTCATTACAATAATGCATGTCTATTTTAAATTGGTTGATCATTAATAGATTATTAATATATTTCAACAAGCTGCTAATCTTCTCATTTTTAAATAATGCAAAGATTAATTTGCATGTATTTTTTCATTAAATTACTTACTCAAACACTAATAACGGTGCTGAAGAACATTTTATTTTGCCCAGAATTTTACAGATCTCATTGTAACAAGTATTTCTAAATTAACAGTAACCACGTTCTCAATATGGCATATTTGTACTACAATCAAAATCCACCAGATGGTGCCTTAAAGCTCAGAAAAAAACTGAGTAGAGCAAAAAAAAGGCAAAAATATTATGTTCTAGTAATGTAAATATCAAAATGTGTGTGATTAATTAAAATGGTGGTCTAATGATGACTTACAGATGACTTAAATCATACTGCCACTGTAAAAAAATGCTGTATTAAAATGCATCTTTCATTACTTATTTAGTTACTTTTTATCAGATTTTTTTAAGTTATTAGTTGTAGTGCCATTTACAATAAGCTGATATTTGATGGTGGCTAAAATAAAAAATTGAAAAATAACACACTCTTAGAGAAAGGCTTCAAATCAACTTGTGAGGTTAATCTATTTGCACATTCTGCATCAATATTTCCTCTATTTTCCTTTAACTTTACTTACCAGATTTAATTCAGCATGCAAGTCTTCATTCATGTTTATAGATTTCATGTGCAAGTATCGAACAAAGCATGTGTTTTCCTAAAAAAAACCAAAATATTTATATATATTTTTACTACTTAATATCCAGAAAGACTTTTTTTTTACATTTTTACAGGAAGTTGAAAATGAGATATTATCTTGATTAGGTGTACACAACAAGAGGGTGTTTATTTGCTTTATGTTGATTTAATCGGATTTCTCAATTCTCCGTAGCTCTGTAACTTTATGGGTTCTAAAACTGTATTGTGAAGAATCAGCAAATTTAAAAGAACACTTAACATAACATCTTAGTGTGCAAATCCATCTCTCTATATAAGTTTACACATAAACCTGACATCAAATGCTGCAAGAAAGCATGCCAACATCAATGTTATGTGCAGTGCAGGATGGGTTTTTTTTTCTGTTAAACAGAGCAATTAGTATATTGTAATATGCACATTTTTTATTTGTAAACTGAATTCTAATGTTTTGTGGAGATTTAGGAGTATGTGATTTATTTCACAGCTCTTTTGCTTTTTTTTTAAGTCTGTTTAAATATCCTATAAATCAGACTGTGGCTTGGCCATTTCTCTTTACATTTAACTACTTGCACAGCTATGACTTGATTAAAAATCAGTTTTGACTGCATTACAAATTTTGGTTGAAAAAGTAGTATTCTTAATAAATAAAATCAATTATTTATTATTATTTATGCTGGTTAAAGGTATTTTTGGTCTTTTTCTCCTATTGTATGAAAAACTTCACATTCCTCTGGCTATTTGCGTGATGGGATACCAGTTTATAGTGGTGGTCACTCATCCCTATGTGATGCAATATGTCAGTGCCGTTACATGGTCACTGTCTCCAATGACCCTTTCCAACTCCTTGAGATTGCACTCAACTCTTTGAAACGACAGGACAGCCATGCAGCCAGTGACAAGGCCACATCATTAGGGATCTTAACCACTTCTTGTTAGGTGGCACGGCAGGCATGTTGAGTTCTGCATTGTCAGATGGTGCAACAGGGTGTCGAATGTTCTTCTGTCATGCAGTGCCACCTAGGTGTTAAACAGTGCACTTCTGTTAATTACAAGTGAGCAGGCACACCTCCTTGTGTGGAGTTGCTGATCTTATAGCTGTTTACCACCACTGAAAAACAACTGCAAAGACCATTCCAAGTCCAGATTTCCCTCATTTAATGTTCTGTAATGCCTCTGTGATCTGCTTTGTCTTATGCCTGTACAATTTTACCACTGGCTCTGCTTCACATAGTTCACATGTGGTCAGTGACAACTCAATCTGCCACAATCTTTCCCAGATACTGTATATGAGCTAGCAACTGTGATGGCATCCATGCACCCAGACCAACGGATCCTAGCAGATGGAGAAGCATTGGTGGAGCTGCAGAGGTAGCCTGTACTGATACTGCATATGGCACTCCAGATCACAGATCTCAGCCTTGAGACTCTCCAGCAACTTTTCAGAAAAGCAATGTAGGTCCATTGTGGTGCTTGTAGTATTCAGCTCTTGATATATTTTGAAGGCAGGTCTTTTTTTAGTCTCTCTTCTGACATCCATGTACAGTAGCTCTGGCACCAAGTACTAAAATGGATCTTTTGCTCTTTATATAGCTCTTTTAGGTGACCTGCTATTCTTTAAAATAACTGTTTACCTTTGTTGCACTAGATGGAATTCTGTTTGCAACACTGCAGGCCTGCGTTTTTTTATAAGCGAACCTGCTGCTGGCTTTGAAGCTGCTCATTTACAGGACAGACTGTCAGCTCATGGAGACGACGGTGACTCATCCCTGGCTGATGCAACTTGTCAGCATCATTACAATATAAAATTAAAAAGGCTTATAATATGTTTTATAATGTGCAGACTGTTAATAGATGCTTATAATAGATACCAAATTTTGGCACAGTGGTAGTGCTGCTGCCTCGAGTAAGGCAAACAGGGGTTCCCTTCCTGGGTCTTCCCTGCAATGAGTTTGAAAAACACTTTGACTAGTGAGAAAAGCACTATATAAATGTAAAGAGTTATTATTATCATTATTAATTGTTCAAATTAAGTAGTTTCAGTTTTTTTATTATGTGATTTAAGTGTTTCAGATTTAACTAGGAATATATACAAGCAAACCAATCAAGTGAATGTGCTCTTTTATTTACTTTAGGCAGTGAATGCAAAAATGCAAAACGAATGGTTGAAAATTGAAGTCGCAACTACACCAATATTCCATCTTATTGGGAAAATACTCTTTACAGTTGCCTGGGCTTCCTTAAGTTTAAATTCACTGGATGATTGCTATTTATAAAATCACATGATACCCTAAAAGTTGAACTTGTAACCTCTTGTCATCTTTGTGATGTCTCTAAAAAAGAATTCTGGAATTAGGAGTTATTCATCAGTGAGACTGCTTCAATGGAAAGTGATATATTTCAGTGAGACACCAGCCACAATTTAGTTATTTAGGTTAAAATTGCTGATTACCATACCTATGGTCATGAGCTTTGGGTAATGAGATTGCAGGTACAAGAGGCCGAAATGACCTTTCTCCGTAGGGTGGCTGGACTCTCCCTTAGAAGGGGGTGAGCAGTGTAGACATCTGCGAGACGCATGGAGTAGAGCTGCTGACCCCCTGCATTGAGAGGAGCCAATTGACGTGGCTCGGGCATGTGATACAGATGCCTCCCGGATGCCTCCCTGTGGAGGTTTAATTGTCACAACCAGCTGGAAAGGAGATCACGGAGAAGACCCTGGGCTCGCTGAGAGGATTATATCTCCCAGATGGCCTGGGAACGCCTTGTGATTTTACAGTATGAGTTGGCAAGTGTGTCTGGGGAAAGGGACATATGGACCTCACTGCCAAGGTTATTGATTATATTTACACAGTCATTTGTTCATCCTGAGATTGTGTCATATTAATAGGGCACACACAGGTATAGAAAAAGGTACACTTTCAACATGCACAAATCCTAATAATATATCTCTCAGTATCAAGAACTATTTTACAGAAAGACTGTAGACAGCAAGTAAGTTTTGTAGATAAAATAATGGAGAAATAATTTGTCTGAATTACATATGATACAGATATATTTCCCTTTAAACATTCTTCCACATTATAAAAAATGTACGAGACTGATTTGAAAAATATGAAGATAAATCAGCAATCTTATACGTATAAATACTGCTGTACATTCCCAGAAAATGCAAATGTCTGCCAAGTGGCTTTACTAGTTGGACAGGGATGGCATCAGTAAATATATTTAGCATGTGCATTCACATGGAGACTGAAATAGTAAACTGGTGATACTTACTTTGTAAAGAGCTGTTTTAGTTATTTTCTGTTGTGTGATGTTGCCCATATTGGTCTCCGAGAATGCATTCTGGGACTTCACTGTGTAGTGAGAAAGCTATAAAGTAAAAAAAAAAAAAAAAATGCTGGATTTTAAAATGTAAATATAATCCTGTGGTTCACTTCAAAATAATGATATTATGAAAAAAAAATTCCTTTTTCTTGATGACCAAAATGCTAAAGGAAAATACTGTACATGATTATCATGGAAATATATATTACCATATTAATATATATTATAATCATGGTAAAGTATTAAAAAATGTAGAGATCTTGACAATTATTTTATTAGGAAGAGGTAACAGCTATAAAACAGCTTCACAGGTATAATAAAGTCTCATACACAATCTAGTCCATAACAGACAGAAATGGGATGTTAATTATAGTCATTTATAATTTGACATATTGAAATTATTATTTTATACAAAAGCTATGTTAAAGCATCATGGGATAATCATTTACAAAAACTTCAGCAGGATACCAATAGCAAAACCGCAATAATGTCAAAGGTTTTGTAATAGTGCTTGTAATAAAAGACTACATTTAAAATAAAGAATGATTGAGGTTTTAAAGAAGTGGAAAGGCTTCTGTGCTTACAAAGGAGTAGAAAATTGAAAGGTCTCCCTTTAAAAGACCTTGCCTGTGGTACAGAAAAAAAAGCAAGATTACAGGCAAAGCCATTTTATTCTACACTGAACTTCTCAGATGTCAGCAGCGGCTTTCACACTGGCTGAAATTGTGTGGTTGATATAAATGCATTTCTAGAAATGTCCTGACATATGATTGAGGTTTAGAAAATGAATACCAATAAATGTAATGCATTAAATGTAGAAAGCCAAAAAATATTAACTACAATTACATAAGGGGTGGAGTGAACTCATCACTGTGTATGCTCTGATTAAATTGGCAAAAGGGGACATGGGGTCTTAAAACATGTAATGTGAAGCACTAGCCCAGAAAGTTTAAAATCTATTTTTATATGAAATTGAATAAAGTATAAAGACAAGTAAAACCAAAACTAAATTCTTTGCAGCATGAAATCAACAGTGATAATATACCTGGTTGCAGGTTGTTCATAAATAGGTCGGGACATATTTACAAAATACCACTTATTGAAATATTCACATATAAGATGCAAAGTCTCATTTAAAATAGTATCAGTGCAAGCTGTTGGATCAATGAGACTACATTGTTGTTAACTGTCAAACTGTAGGAAGTACAATAAAACTCCACTCCGCAGCACCAATCACCCCTTTAAGTCCTGGCCTTCTCACAATGCCTTTCTCTGGTCTGCCTCCACTCTTCTCCTCCGAGCTCTGTCCTCTTCCACCCGACTCCAGCCATCGACTGGAGGGAGGCAGCCCCTTTTATATCCACCCGGATGTGCTCCAGGTATCCTCCAATAATGTTCCGCTGGCACTCCCCTGTGTGGCGAAAGCACTGGCTGTGTACCCGGAAGCACTCCGGGTGTCCCCGATCCTCTTCCCCCCAGCACTTCCAGGTGTGGCGGAAGTGCTGAGGTCCAGGGCTCTCCAGGCATTGGGGCGCCCCCTGGCGGTGACCACGGGCCCCTACAGGGTTGTGCTTCCAAGCTCTCTACCCGTGGTCCCCAAAGCAACAAGGGTGGTCGCCCCCTTGTGGTCTGGAGGAGGCAAGCTCTCCTCCGGTCCTCCTAGGTGTCCTGGCTGGGTAGCAGCCCCAGCCACTCACCACAATATATGTTTAAATCTATATTTGTAGCACCACCAGAATATAAAAAAGAAAACAATAAAGAGCAACACAACATCAGTAGTTTAAATTACAAGAAATATTGAATGCAAGATAAATTACAAAAAATAAGAACACAATGCTCATAATGATTTGGGCTCCAAGAAGAAAACTTGCAGAGCATTTCTCTAGCTGGTCAGCTATTCAAATTATTAGCATTTATGAGGATAGAAGGATCAATAGACAGCCATCATGGGAATATTAACACATGTAGAGTATACCCACAACAGTAATACACTATTATCTGAGAATGTTTATTTTCTTATGAATATGTCAAACAAATTGCACATAACATTACCTGATCTACTGTTTTACTGTATCCAATGTGATAAAAAATGTTTTTTTCTTACCTTATACATTGAAGAATTTTGTTTCCCTTGTATCCAGGTCAGATCATTAAAGTCAACTTTCCAGAGCATCTTTGAGGCTTTCTCTTGAAGTTTATATTTTCTGAAAAAGAAATTTTGGAATATGTGCACAGGGCAAAAATGTTGTATAAAAAAGAACTACCTAGTACCTTTACTGGACAAACTGCTTTGTGTACATCTTCATAATGTTGCTCATTCAACACTGTTGCGAACTAAAAAGGCACAAATTTGGAAGTTGCACATGAATTCCAACATCTCAAAAATGAAGTAAATCATTTAATATATTGTTTGTTAAATGCCAAAACTAACACTAACTTCACTAGATGTTTAGTTTTGATTTAAAGTGGAGCTCTATTGATGATTCATATCATAGTCAGATGTCACCTGAGGTCATTTAATAATATTCACAATAGATTTTGTATTCTGACTTGTGCAGGAATTGAAAAATAAAAAAATGAAAACTTATATCATACAGTAGATATTTTTGAAATGCAAATTTGCCATAGTTTTTTTGCATTGCATGCTATCAAATAACAAAGTTATTCATATTCAGATTGACCAAAATTGTTATATACAGACATTTTTCAACGTTCATTGTGAACCTAATAAAAAAAGAAACATACATTCTATGTTTATTTGTGTATGTCATACTATTATTGTTTATTTACAGCAGAGCTTTTCCAAAGGCAATAGGAAAAAATCAATATTACATTAAATCTGAATGCATGCCAAAATAGTTCTTGGTTCACAGGCATCTGAGAAGATAAAATTTTGTGTATAGTGAGTTTGGTAAAGAAGTACTATATGAAAAAGTAAAAATACGACAAAACCACAGTAAAGAAAAGGGATGGATCAGACAGAAAAACTGCAGATATCTGAAGCAGAAGCAAGAGCTAGTGATGCTAAGCAGTCATGAGATGTTTATAAAAGAGTCACCTGTAAATCAATAGATTTGAAGCAATCATGGGAAGCTTGTTACAATGGGAAGCAGTATTATTTTTTAGGTTATTAATCCTGCATAAAATGTGGATGGACTCAAGACTTGATGAAGTGAGGAGCAAAACCATTAAGGAACTCACAAATTAGGACAATAAATTTGAAATATAGTAGATTCAGCCAGTAGCAGGGAGAAAATAAAAAGAGTAAAACAGAAGCATGGACATTCTTGCAGGCAGATTACATTAATTCAACCACTGTAGGTGGTGGTCTACTGTAGCTTCTAGTACCTCAAATCAGAAAAGAATGCAGAGATTAATACTTAAAATGTTGTGGGTGTATACATAATTTTACATCCAGCCTTCAAGAATTTTATGCAAGAAGGGCCAGAGCAGACTGTACTTATTAAGGATACTCTGGTCTTTTGATGTATGCAGCAAACTGCTGGAAATGTCCTACCACTCCATAGTACCCAGTGTGGTGTTCTGTGCTGCAGTCTCCTGGGGAAGCAACTTGAGCTCAAAAGAATCAAAATGCTTGAACAAACATATCAGAAAAGTCTGCCCCATCACAAATTGAATCCTGGAATCATTGGAGGCTGTTGTGGAAAGGAGGATGGTGGCAAAATTGAATGCCATCATGAAAAATCCCCCCTCTCTTGCAGCACTTTTAGCCACAGGCTCATTCCAACATGGTGTGTTTAGGAGCGCCTCTGGGAGTCTTTTCTGCCCACTGCTATCAAACAATTCAATGCTTCCTCCCAACATACATCATTCAAAATTTCTTTTTTAAATATCTGCTCATGATCAATTGTATTATTTGTCCTGTGAGTCTTTATCCTTGTTTTTTATGTTTCTGCTGCTGTGCGCAGTTTATCTAATCTAATAAAGGACATATGCCATTGATGTTTTATCAAAATTATTTTATAGTGCATTACTGTTATATTATAGAACAAGAACCAATATACAGTTATAGACAACCTTATGAACTCTGGTTTACCTATCTATAATGTTAAGAATGGCAGAGGCTGTTAGTACTTTAATAAATAATATTTAGAATCGATAATCTGCTCAAAAATGATTTAACATTAGCCCTGGTATCTAGTCACAAATTATCATACAGTACTCTCTGAAGTGAAAAAAAAATCTTTAGTGAGAGCTGGAAATCTTTACATATGGAAGTTGAGTCCCTAATAGACTGCACATATGCTACGTTTTGTATGTGCCTTTTAATCAGTTCCCAACAAAATTTGGAAATGGCCAACTATTTACTATTCGTCATTTAAATATATCCTTAGATCAAAACAATATTTCTCACTCAAAAATACATGTAAAAATGTTTTTAATTGCATTTATAGTTTTACTTAAATCAGGCTTTCACTGCTTTAGTGTTTAAAAAAAGACACCCATTAGACTGAAAGTAGAAATCTGCCCTTTCAGAATTTGATATTAGACATTACATTTTCTGTAAAAAAATGAGAGCGAGATAGAGAACATTGACTGATATTTACAGTACATTAATTTTATACAGAATTATGAAATATTGTGCTTTACACAAATCACATTTAAATGTCTTATCTTGAAAACGACATCCTGAGTAAGGCTTTAATTTATTGTACTTTTGCAAAAAATACAATAAATTTGGTTTAAATGTGTATTCTTTTAATTTGAATATGTAAAGCATGCTAGTACCTTATATTGCTTATAAAGTTTGAATGTAGTTTTAGCATGCATGTATTCATGGCAGATGATTTGAAGGGAATAACAATTGCGCAAGATTTCTCCACCATAGGAATTGTAGTTAGTCATATAATTGAATTTACATGTCTTTTCTGAATATATACAGTATAATTATGCACTGTAATTTTATTAACATCCAATTGGTTCCTTACCAACCATTATTTATCACAGGTACTTCATTTTAAAGCACCAGATTACTAGGACTGCATTTTTTTCACTTAAGGAACATTACAAAAGTTAGACCACTTATAAAACTGCAAGACACTGAAAAATTAATTGATTATTTTGTTTTTAGTCTACTAGATTACGGTAATGCAATCCTGACAGGGCTACCTAAGAAAGACACTGTTTGGTTGTAATTAGTGCAGAATGCTACAAGCAAGAGTCTTAACCAGAATGTGAAAATCTGAGCACATCTCACCAGCTTTAGCATCATTACGTTTTTTACCCATGTCATTTAGTGTTGTCTTTAAAATACTACTAATGGTGTATAAAGCATTAAATATTCTTGCCATTAACAATAATTTTGAGTGCCTGTCCTCTTATACTTAAAGTCATAACCTTAGACCTTCTAATGGTGGTTTGATTATAATTCATAGACCCAAGCTTAAAAGAAGTGGTGAGGAAGTCTTTTACTGTTGAGCACAAACATCTGGGATACTGTGCCAATAGAGATCGCCAGACTAATACTGTGGAACATTAAAAAAAAAAAAAAAAACTGCTAAAATTACATTTTCTTAATTTGGCTTTTTCATAGCTACATTTTAGATGTACTCTTACTAGACTATACAGGCACAGAATTATCAGATTCTTCAGGGATTTGTAATCATTACTAATCTCCTCTTTTCTCTGCTTTCTTTGCTTGTTCTTCTGTGGTTGAGTCTTACGCCATGACCACCTGACCAAGGTACTCTCCGGCCACTTGTGATGCTGGAGTGAAGGCAAATGCTCCAGCTGTCCACGAGACTGACGTCATTGAATCGTCTCAGACAAAGCCTGTAAACAACGAGGAATGATTCAGGCACATTTATGTTAGTTAGAACTCCCAATGAGGGCTGGGCGATCTTTTGGACTTGGAACCCCTGCAGATTTTTTTTTCTTCACTTTAACTGGAGTTTTGCTTTTTCTGTCCTCCCGGCCATCTGACCTTATCACCAGAATTATCTTTAGAAACTTACAATATGATATTGTATATAAGGATGCTAGTCCTCTAATAGTTATATATCTATGTTTGATAAGATCATATGGATTTATTTATTTTTATTTATTTTTTCTTTGTTAGTTATTCATTATTATTTTTACCTAATCTTATTTATTTTTTCTTTTCTTTTAACTTTTTAACTTAACTTTGACATTTTGTAAAACACTTCGAGCTACATTCTTTGTACAAAAATGTGCTATATAAATAAAACTTTCTATCAGGTTTCCAGGACTTAAAACCTCTGTGTATTACAAGCCAACTGACTCACACAGTTACCTTACCAAACCTAAACCTCTACAGCTTCTTTCATCCCTGGCATGATCAAATCTATTTCTTTCACAGTTCTTTAGACTCCAGTGTCTGCGGTGATGAGGTTGACTTCTGTAATGAAGCACTCAGAATGAGGAGTTTATTCATCGATAGAGGATAGAGGAACCCAAATAATGAAACCTGCATCCCTCTGGTCCTCCCATTCTACCCTAACACTCTTATCTCATGCACATGTCAACAAAAAAAAAATCCCAATTTTGCAAAATGATCCTTCCACAGGAACCTTTTTTCCTAATCCTCCTTTTCCTTCCATCGACCACCTAACCTATGTAAACTTCTCATTCACAGCTCACTTCATAAGGGAGAGCCACATTCCTCACTAGGTACATTGAATTGTAGCAGGACTCAGTGTGTCACTTGGAACTATGTCACCCACAATACCCTTGTATCTGGTCCCTCTGGAAAATTTAATATTAAACAATGGGCCTCTTGCCCATTAAAATCAAAGGTATTACAAAGCCTACTTCAGAGCACTTTACATTCCTTGATCAATTGCCACACTGATCTTTCTGTTTCTTTCCTGTCACTAGGATTCAAAAACCTTTTTTAAACAAAAACAGGAGAAGCTAAGCTCATTTTAAACCTGTGATAGCACATTTCTCCAAGTCTTAATGGTAGACTAATGGCAGCTATTCCTCACCTACCCTCACCTGTTCTTTCATCTGCTCTGGCTTTGTTTCCTCCTTTCTCTTCTATACATGTTACGTTCTAATTCCATTTCACTTTCATACCTGATGAAGGCTATACAGCCCAAATGCTGTGTCTAACTTTCTTTCTTTTTCAGCATGCAAATAACATTTAACCTTGTAAGAACCTTGTTTTTTTTTTTTTTTGTTTGGTAGTACTAGGGTGTTGTACCGTGTTAGCCATTATGAATGTAGAGAAAAGCCAAGCAAAATGACACCTTTTATTGGCTAACTAAAAAAGATTATAATATGCAAGCTTTCGAGGCAACTCAGGCCCCTTCTTTGGGCAAGATTTGGAAAATGATTTGTATTAGATAAGGTCCACCCAGTTTGTCATATCAAAGAAAAAAATTAAGACAAGTAAACAAAAATCTGTACACAGAAAAAATAAGTTATATCCATCTGGGGTCCAAACAAAGCAATCAAACTAGTTCCTTGTGAAATTATATGTGGAATGTATGTATGAAGAATGACGTCTTGTATGCAACAAAGCAGAAATTATTGGAACGCAGCAAATTAAGATTTATACAAAGTAAGAATTAGAAGGTGTTAAGCTTTTTAAATGCATATTTATGCTGGTAAAGATATGAAAAGGGCCTAAAATCAACATGGAAACTATATTAAGGGATGTAAGAAAAAAATAAACAGCATGCTATGCTCTGAAAGTGTTAGTATTCTACTGACCCAGATGAAAACATGCACTCTATGTACCACACCCATAAAGACACAGATATTTTGGTTAAATCTTGTGCATCTAAAACAACAAAGGTTTTTTTTGTTAAATAAATATTTATTAATTTACAAGCCTAAGAACTCTACTTGGCTTTTGTTGAAAAATGTTATCAGTAAGGTGACTCATTATCGTAATTAGAAGCAAGTCATTATTTCTTTGTTTCACCACTATCTGTTAATCTTCCTTGGAGAGACTACCTCCGAGCTTATTAATTCACAGTTGTTTTGTCCTCTGTGTACTGCTTGGAAATCTAGCATTAGTTAGG
Organism: Polypterus senegalus; assembly: GCF_016835505.1. Taxonomy (NCBI): domain Eukaryota; kingdom Metazoa; phylum Chordata; class Cladistia; order Polypteriformes; family Polypteridae; genus Polypterus; species Polypterus senegalus. The sequence goes on along the minus strand of NC_053157.1, from coordinate 190,675,197 downwards.
AAGGCCTGTGACCTATAATATACTGTTAAACCAAAAGGCACCTGCTGCATTTCATTAAAGCCATGGTGCTAAAACCTTACACATAAAACAATTCATAATCTCAGTCTTGGGACATACAGTAGATTAATATGTTACATTCTGCAAAAACTAAGGGATTTTGAGACTTTTAGATACAGTTTCTTCCATAAACAATAGCACATATATTATTCCATAAGACAAGATAAGAGTTATTTTACTTTAAAATGAATTCACTTGAAATTAAATTATTTCATTAATTTTCTCAATGATGAAATGTGGAATTTACCAATAGTGGTTAAAAAAGAGTTGCTCTAATCTGAAAATGTAATGTGAAAATTTAAAATACACGAAGTTAAAATTTCTCAAAATCAAAACATCATTGCATATGCTCATGCCCTTTGTTTTAATTGGATTTATTTTGTAATCAAAATCAGTAAATATTATTTGTAGTTTGCCTAACAAATTTGTACAATAAACCATCTTCCAAAATAACTCCTGATGCTGCTGATTACAGCCAAAAAAGGAACATTTACAACATATTCAGTTTCTACTGTGTATGTATAGTAATACTAATCAGATATGCATAATTACAAGGATACTGAATATCACTCTGTCAAACAGATGAGATCACCACCACAATTCAAACCACAGGAACATTAAGTACCATTGGTGCCAGATGTTTTTTTCATTTACATGACTCTAACAGCATTCTAACTGATTAATGGTGTAGGGTGACATAGAGGGAACATTTAAGGTATGACACCGGTACTAGCCACTCTTTTGTTTCCAACTTTTAGAATGGAGAAACACCCACCAGAAAATATCTGACATTACTTCTAGGAGAACAATCATGACTTCCCCCACTTTCATCTACACAACCAAATAACCCAGACCTTAACCACAAGTAAGCATTCAGTCTAAAACCAGCTGACCAAGGGGTCAGACCTCACAGCACCTGGTGACTTGTACTTTGGTGGAGATACACTGAAATTGCTTGTTTGTTGGTGATTCACACCTTGATTTCTAATACAAGAAATTGTATAAGGCAAAATAAAGAACAAAAAAAGCCAAATTGTTAATTTTTCTTTTTGAATCCTTAAATAGGGCATTCTCTTGGACACCAGAACTTTTCTCTTGTTTAATTTATTCACAGTATATTGCTGTACAAAAACATAGAATATTTTCATGGTTGTTTAATTTAATCCAAAGGAGTCTGAGCATCGATGAGTATACAGTAACAATCAACCCTGGACAAGGAGATGGTCCACCACAGGATGTATTTACGACACCCACCTACACAGGGGCCAATTTAGAATCATCAATTAACCTTACATACACATTTTTTAGATGAAAACCACAAAACGAAAAAGAAAACCCACGCAGATACATGGAGAACATGCAAACTTTTCAAAGACAATGATCGGACACAGGATTTGAAGGCAGTACACTGAAAAAGTGAGGCATGAGTGGTAACGTCTGTATCAAAATGCTACCAAAAAACATATATTGACAAAAAATTAGCAAGTGTTTAGGTCAGGCTCCCCAAGCACAAAAGTCAGCATTGTCAGTACTATTCTCCCGTTTGAATAAATAACACAATGTTACATATATTGTAGCTGGCAGCACCAACACCAAAGTACAAGTAATAAAAAAAGCATTCCATATACAGTGATGGTCCTCCAAACAGAACTGCTGGAGAACAGTGAACCTGTACCTCAAAAAATTAAACAAAGAGGAAAAGATAAAAAAGACCAGACTGGAACATCAACTATGATGACAGTCTTAAAAATCCTTAGTAAAGCTATTCAAGCTCAGCCCTTCTTCCTCCATCCACAACGAACCTGTAACCATAGAGAGTGACCCATTCTAGTGATGCCTTGTGCCCATTCTAAGAGACCTGAAGATCCACTCAGTTTAGATTGGGAGCATATAATAAGTGGAGACATTTGGAAGTTAGAGAAGTAAGCAAATAGCACAAAAAGAAATCAATATAACATTGAATAATTCATTGTGCTTACTCTGACTGTTAGATTAGATAACATATACTTTATTAATCCCAAGGGGAAATTGAGAATTAAATTAAATTTCACCATTTCACAATTTCACAGGAAGGCTGTCAGAGAGAACATTCAACTAATGGCAATAATGTTTTTTTATTTTTTTCTACTAGTGAAGAAAAACAAGCATTTATCATAAAACTGGTTAAATGTTTGTAATCACAGTTTATCTAACTGGCAGAGCTACCCTCTAAATTTGTAGATGATCTAAAATAATATCAAGATGAAAAAAAAAGTTATGCGAAAAGACAATTTCCCTTCGGGGATTAACAAAGTACATACAAAAAAGATACGAAGGCACCTAAAGTTCCACTCCCCACCACACTAATGGCAATTTATTCTATGTGTCTATGGTTTCTTGTGTGAAGAAAAACTTTTTTTTTTAAAGACAGGAGTATTGACCAATGAATGAAAAGGAGAGAGGAGTCATCAATTGAAAAATCAGTCACATAAGGTTTTCGATTTATTGTTTAAAATGTGTGCTTCCATTCCAAAAGTAACCATTTAACATTACTGTGTTAAATGTGTGATGCATATTTTGAGCATACAACTGGATAACTGACTTGGGGCTAAAGCCATACGAATAACAAGAGATTTTTGTTCTTCTTTTCATGGACATTTTTCACATCATTTGTCATGGCAAAGTATTGGCTTCTATTATATGATAAACTGTTTTTTATCTCTGTTCTGCATTAAGATATGAAATACTTTTTTTTTCCCCCTCTGAATAGAGTAAGTAACATATAAGAAAAATATCGTGGTTGAGTGGAGTATTCCTTTAAGCATAACCTCCTTTGACTTATACTCTGCACATCATGATATAAAATCTAACATTCTGTTAGCCTTCTTAATGGCTTCTGTCTAGATGCAAATAGCGACAAGTCCACAAGAACTCCTAGACATTCTTAGTTGGGCACCCTTTAAGAGTGAGATATGTTCTTGTTACTTTATCTTCTGCTTTCTTTCTTTACCTCCTTTCACCTCTCTCTTATATTCATCCATCCATTCATTATCCAGCCCACTATATCATAACTACAGGGTCACGGGGGTCTGCTGGAGCCAATCCCAACAAACACAGGACGCAAGGCAACCTCTTACATTTATTTTGAATGCAATATATTTTATAAATCATTAATTGCTCTTGTAAAAATGCTAATAGTGTATTTAGGTTTCACTTGAAAAATATTGCCTCCTATAAAAATACATATTTACATCTAAAATTAAAAAAAACCTTGCACTCATTGCTGTTTCTTTCACTTAGGCCTTTGATCTATACTGCAGCTTCCACCATGTTGCCCCTCCTTTGGGTTTTAGCTTATTCTCAGGACCCAATATCTCAGTACCATCATTTTTAATTCTGAATTGTTTACAAGAAGAAAATGACTCGTAGCCAACCCAGGGTCATCTTACACGTGGTGGTTCTAGCATAGGCTTTAGTCCTCCTCAGCTCTGGATTGGAAAAAGCCACTTCGGAAAAAAAATTAAAATGGTAAAAAATAAGTAATTAAACTAAAAACTTTTGTGGGACTTCCAAGAGGTTTTGGTAAACGTTTCAATGAACCAGAAAGATATGGTAGGACATTTTTAACATGACTGGTCTCAGCAAGGGTATAGGAAGCATTAGCATAAGTGAGTATATTGTCAAGAGCAGGAAATAGCACTTTGAGAAACTCCTTATCTCAGTGGATTCTTTCTCCTAAAAGGTAGCGATGCAGGAAACATTGGTTGGACTTCACTGCAGTAATTAAAAAACTCCACATTGACGAGGCCACCGAGATGGATGTGATATAGCAGAAAATGCTGAAAGAAGTGGACATTTTAGAAGCATTTTGTATAAGATTCATTTTCAGTGTTGCATGGAAAGCAGGAATAATACTTTGGAACTGTTGGAGTACGATGATGGCCTCCATATTTAAAAATTGGTGGCAAGAAATTTATTTGAGTTATTGAGGAGTCACGCTTCTCCTCTTCCCTGGAAATGCCTATGCTGGGGTACTGGAATGGAGACAACATTTTTATTATGACTCTAAGTCAGACATATCACAGAAATCCAAAGCATTGCTAAAAAAACATTAAGCCCTGTGAACATCATCTTTTTACATCGTTAAACTAATTTGTTGGTCATTTCAAGGAAATCATAGCTATATGTCAGAAAAATATATGAGAATCCATAGTCCAGTTTAACAGGCAGCCTTGCCTCCACTCAGTAGAAACCAATTTGACGATAATTTTTTTTTCCTGTTTGATGATCTCAAATATTGGAAGTGAAATTTGCTTACAGCATATGTTATGCATTCTAACTTCCATAAAGTGTATCTATATTAATGAACCCATATATAAGACTGCTGAAGTTTATCATTATAGCTAATCCCATTTGTAATTTAATTTCTTACTTATTTTCTACTCAACATGGCTACCATCAAAATTAAATTTTATTGGCAGTCCTTTAATCTATGATAGCATTCTTCCTTAACAGGGCACTTAACTCATTTTTAAACAATACAAAATGAAGCGCTTCTAGTAAAGCATTCACATTCCAGCTAATTTGTTGCTTTTATATTTATTTTGTCCCTAACCCCCTGTTACTACAGTTAATTATAAAAATCTATTGCAATTTTTATTCTGAATATAATTTGAAAATTATCTCCCTAGAGTTGACTTGACTTTATAATCTACTAAGTCTGGCAGGAGACCAATGGCATATATTCTGTGGAAAAAAATGTTTTTTTGTTTTTGTTTTTGTTTCACCACTGGATGGCAGTCTTCTCTTGGAAGATAATTTGCAGTACACAAGACTTCAGTAGTTCACTGTGTTTTTAAAATGAATGCATCCATGGCGGTCTTCACTTAATCTCAGTCGCACTTTGAAACAATGAATTGCACCTAATCCTTTAACTTTATCTTTAAAGTCAAACAATAATGCAGCCTTTTTAAGCTATAAATACAAAGTATGCTTCTAAGTATTCAAACACTTTCATGTGTTAAAAAAGAGAAAAATCATTTTTTCAATCTGATATTCAATATTTAATGAAGATAATAGACACAAAAAAGGATATTTTAATCTAATTAAAAACAAAAACATGGTTTCTTAAATATGTTATTTGAATGAATTTTGAAAGAGACCTTATTAAAGTCAACTTTATAAACATCGGAACATCCTCTAGCAATTATCACAGCAAACTGACATTTTTAATAGTTTTCAATCAGTTTCTCACATCTGCTCTAAAGCATTTCTCAGCAGTTTTAATATTTGCATCAGTGATTTTTCGCTATAATGCATTTACAAGATAAACCTATGGGAGTTTTTATTAATGATATATCAAAAATTGGAAACCAGACAGATATAAATGTTTTTTAAGCTAAAACTGTCAATGAAAACCCCAGGCTACCATGCGTTTCCTCAGCCAGCAGGTAGAAAGTGACAGGATTCAAACTGCCTTCATTCATAAACTTTAATTAACACTAGAATTACCAGAGCCTACGAAAAAACTCGTAAATCCGCCCCCCTTAAATCGCTTCTTAAAACCGTTCTCACCTCTCCGCCAGCATCTTTTGTTAATCTAAATGTGCTGATAAAAGACAAGCTGCAAGTAGCCGGCTATTCCATCCCCCCACCGACTTAGAACGTGCACAAACTTCTCCCAGCTCATGCCTTGATTGATTTTCTGGGAGTGAAGTACAGTTTTAGAGTGGAAATAATAGATTGTTGTTTGGAACACACGCATTTCATGTCTGTTCCGTTTCTACAGTAATCTGTGTCAACACATTGTTAAAACAGAAACATTTTTTATATTCTAGTAGTAGATGACAAAATGTAGGCATAAACTATATAATGTATGAATCCTGAAGTCCAAATATCAAAGAAATATTTTCACAGAAGGTACAAATCTAACACAACAATTGCGCTTTTATTCAAAAATATAACTGCAGAAACAAAAAGCCGCCTTAACACGCGACTTTGACAGTTGTTTATTATGATTTCCTCTGTGGCGCAATAGACTCAGCTGCTGACTGGGAATCAAAAGGTCGCAAGTTTGATCCTGCACCTCTCCATCTTGAGAAGTAAACTGCTTTTAGTCTTACTATTTTAGAATAAAAACATACATTTGATTTCAGTCTGTAACAGCCAGTGTAATTTATGATACTTGTAAAGGTTAGCTTTGTTTTTTTTTTTTTTTAGTAAGTTTTATTATCTCGGCCGGTTCACGAGCCCAAATACACCCCATTTCCGCATCTGATACTGCTGACGCGCTGTAACAGAGGTAAACTCAGCTCCCTTCTACATCGGAGCAAGAATGCCCATACCATTTCTTGTATACTAAAGTGTCAGCAGGCACTTTTCATGGCATTACACACAGTTTTGCGCATGCCCTCTGCATACTACTTGTGACTTTAGGCTTTAGGAAGTAAGTAAATAAATAAAGGTAAATCGTGTCATAAAAGCGCAATTGTTGTGTTAGATTTGTAGCTTTTGTGAAAGTATTTGTGTGATACTTCAGGCTTCATACATTATATAGTTTATGCCTACATTTTGTCATCTACTAGTAGAATATAAAAAACGTTTCTGTTTTAACAATGTGTTTACACAGATTACTGTAGAAACGGAACAGACATGAAATGCGTGTGTTCCAAACAACGATCTATTATTTCCACTCTAAAACTCCACTTCACTCCCAGAAAATCAATCAAGGCATGAGCTGGGAGAAGTTTGTGCACATTCTAAGTCGGTGGGGGGATGGAATAGCCGGCTACTTGCAGCTTTTCTTTTATCAGCACATTTAGGCCTTGTTCACACGGGCGTTAAGTTTTTGGATAAACGAACTTGCTCTGAACGTCCTAGACGTTTATGTTGCATTTTGTGGTGGCGATCGATTGACTTCTACACCGGCATTCGTTTGTCTCTGTCTAACGCCAGCCTGCAGCCCAAATTGTAGTTTGTGTGTTAACCTGTGGAGGCAGTGTCGGGAACTGGATATGAAAGCCCTTGTCGTTTTATTTGAGGTGCCTCCTTTCAATATGGACCATTTTGCTATGTTAGATATTAATCTTCTTGTTTTAAAAATACTCGTAATACGGCGACGTAGGGAGAGAAAAATTCTCCGCCGCTACTGGGTTCATCCTCTGACTGCATAACGTCAGGTTAAAGCAGTGCTTCTCAATTATTTTCTGTCATGCTCCCCCTAGGAAGAAGAAAACATCTCGCACCCCCCGCGCGACTATAAATAGTATCATTTGTCTATAAAATTGTTATAAGTACACCGCTGCATAACACTGTATCCTTATTAACGTATAAGAGAATAAAAAAAGAAAGAAATATGGACCAATTTACAACAAAGAATAGCTTTATTAAATGTAACAGAAAAGATTTAAAGTGCATTCTAAATTCAAAAAAATTTTAAATAAAAATAAAAAAGCATGTTCCCGAGGTCAAACGCGACCCCTTGACGGAGCCACGGGGGCGCGCCCACTATTTGAGAAACACTGGGTTAAAGGAAGTTTTTTTGTGCTTTATGAAGAAATGCGAAAATTTCCGCGCAAGTTTTTTAATTACTGTCGGATGTCGGTTTCCACTTTTGATTGTCTGCTGCAGCTGGTGCAATGCCACATTGCACGCCGATCAACCAATATGCGACTTGGTGTTAGCCCCGAGAGAGACTACTTGTCACTTTGAGGTAAGGAAACAGTAGTCAAGTGTGCGCTTACACCGGTGTTATGCACTGAAATGCCCCGCCATGGATTGCCCCCCCTACATAATCATTATCAAATATTATATTAGAACATAAATTAATAGGTTCATGGTTTACAAATTACATGAGACAATAAAATAAAATAAGCAATATGAAAATATATATGTTGTATATGAAAACATAAAAATATAAATATTTTTTCATATGCAACATGTGTAAACTTATATACTGTATATCCGGTCCTCCGAAGCGTAAAATAAACGCGCAGAAAACGAACTAGAAGCGGTTTCCTTGCGTTCGTTGGGTTTTGAACGCCAAGAAAAAGCTGCATGCAACGTTTTTTTGATGCCGTATAAACGCGCTGCCGGACAAACGCACGTCACCAAAGCCAGTGTGAACACTCTCATTGACTCCTACGTGTAGAAAACACTCGGCGCTTGATCCGCTCACGGACGCACGGCGCAAAAAACGCTCGATTTTAACACCCGTGTGAACAAGGCCTTAGATTAACAAAAGACACTGGCGGAGAGCTGTGAACGATTTTAAGAAGCGATTTAAGGTGGGAAGGATTTACGAGTTTTTTCATAGGCTTTGGTAATTCTAGTGTTAAAAGCCTCCCTCAGACTGACTTAAAGGTTTTCCAATGTTGCTATTTGTCTTAGTGTCTATATAAACACAGGAAACTCCAGTTTCTGTATTACATCTTGCCTGAAGACGGGGTCCGAGTCGCCTTGAAAGCTTGCATATTGTAATTTTTCTAGTTAGCCTATAAAAGGTGTAATTTTGCTTGACTTCTTACTGCACATAATTTGGAAAGATTAATTTTTTCAGAACTCTTGGTCACAGAGAGCCAGACCTTATCCCAGGAATACTGGGCACAATGCAGAAATCATTGGGATACCACTTTATGAAATGAAATAGTAGCACTCAAACACATCCATACTTGATCAGTTTGAAACAAAAAATAAAAACCTAACAAACAAGTTAATCTAACAAGCATTGTGTTGGGCTCTACAAGGAACCTGGGCAAACGAACATAGATAGGAAAAAATGCAAACTCCACACCAACAGTTGTTGAGCGTTGAATATAACTCTAGTCTCTAGAGCTGTGAAGCAGCATTGCGTCTGACTGTGCAGAAAACTGACAGGGTGTTTTTTGTGAAATTTCAAGAAAACAAAAAAGAGCAAAGGAAATAATCCCACAATAACCTGGCCCTGATGCTTCAAATACAGGTGATGTAGTCGCCACAACCAAACTGGTGACTCGTCTTACAGGCTTGACATAGGGCGGCCTGACACTGAAATGGAGAAATGCATTGTTAACTTTTATTTCCAAAGAACTTGTAATGTCAAGTCCAAAACATTTGTGTTAATAACTTTTGTCTATTACACTTGAGTGCATAGAATGAATTCTGTATTAATGTGGCTTTTTATTTATGCATGCCATTTGTGAATAATATTGGTCTGTACTAAAGGTTACTTTAACATTTATTTATTTTACTTGTTTTTTGTTACTGCTAAACTTCATATCTGAATCTAACGTAAAGATCATGAATATTGTAAACGTAACAGGAAAAATGAATCATTTTCTCATCAAAACTGTGGGCAGAATGGTGGCTCTGAGATGGCAATTGGAAGGTTATCGGTTTGAATCCTGTAAATGCCAGAAGTGATTTCACTCTGTCTGGCCATTAACCTGCAATTTCTCCGGCCACGGTATAACGTGAACCTGCATCCAGCCCTGCGATTAGGTCCTCCAACTTGCAGGGAAAACTTGAGGGTTGGTGGCAGGATTGTTCCACTCCATTCGGACTAGTGTGGTGCTGAGGTGTCACCCGTTGCACAGCGGCACTTGGGACCTAGTTTGAGATCCTGAGGTGGTCCATTGTGTGGTGGGTGTGGCAACATACTGTATTAGTGCATGCTCCCCACCTCTCTCTTTCTCACTCTCATGAAAACTGTGGAGTAATGTACATACATTCAGCTGGTAGCAAATGTCCTACCTGTAAATCAGGCTCAGGGCAACTGTAACAATGACAAACAGGCAGCCCATTACTCCTGCTGCAATAATGATGCTGTTTGCACCTGAAATAGCATGAATGAAAAGTTAATATTGGGCCCTGTCCCAAAACTTTGCAATATATCTCTATTTTTTTATAACGTTTTAAACTCATTAGCATGTAAAAGTACATACTTAATATAATATAAAAGTAAATATGAGTACAGTTGTAAGAAATTATACAAGCATGTGTGAATGTGAGAAAAAAGTATAACCTTGAAATAATCTAAAAGAGTTACTAAACATTCACTGCAAATATACCACGAGATTAGACCTGGGGAGTAAAACCAATTAAAATAAAAATAACTATATTTTTCCTTTTTTTCTAAGATAACAGTTTCTAATTTCTTTTAAATAATATGAAACAGATTTATACCCTGCAATGATTTGGCACTAAATCTACAGTTTGGCCATACCTGTGCCCAGTCCTGCCAGGTTGGACTTGAACCCTCATGATCCTGAAGATTAGGTGCAGGTTAGATAATGGATGCAAAAATCGAGGACAGTACATTTATGACTGACATTATCAGAAACAAATTACTTCACTGACACAAGGGTACAAATCTTGGTTCCTGCAGCTTGTCTATTTTAGTAGTTGGGTTAAATTTACATAAAGGCTTTCAAGGGGAGAGGTAGAAAATCCTGATGAATTGATCAAATTAAAGTTTCAAATAGACCAATAGAATTGAACATTTTCAGTATGGAATTCAAGAATGACAAAGTCAAGATACCTTTTTGATGGTTGTTACAGAACTCTCCTTTAAATCCACACATAGGAATATCCAGTGGAACACTAGTTCTTCCTCCTGGCCATAATATTTGAAATCCAGGAACCTGTTCATAGGTTTTCTTGTTTCCAAAGTATTTAGCTACAACCTGAGTTTAAAAAATTCAGCTAATTAACATAATGAAATATATTCCATTTTTAAAATGCTAAATCTGTGTTGCCAGGCTAGACATGGAGTTAACTTCTATCGCTCCGAATGACTGCTCATGTTCTAAAACGGTGATTCTTAACCTTTTTTGAGTCACAGACCCCTTTAAGAATTGGATGAAAGCTATGGACCCCTTCCCCAGAAATATTCACCTGTATGGTGACCGCTATTTTTCTCGTGTGATGTTTCTCGTGCAACATTTTTCTCGCCATTATTTTTCTTATGCTTTATTTTTCTCACGAGTATGTAACTTATGCATTAGGCTTAGGTGAGATAAATACTTGTGAGAAAAATAATGTCGAGAGACATAATGCGTGAGAAAAATCACATGAGAAAGTTCATGTGAGAAAAATCAACAGTACCGGGCTGAATAGTGAATATAAATGTTAATTTTTATCTGACCCTCACAGACCCCCTGAAACCCATCCATGGACCTAGGGTAAAGAACCCCTGTTCTAAAAGGACAATAAAAAACAAGAACAGGAAGCACAGTATTCCTTGCTGTCTAACATAACAACAGATACACCTTATTCATTCAAGATACTCCCCATGCCCGAATACCAAAGACCTGAAGAATGTATCTGTGCCAGTACCTGATTTTACAATGTAATATTTCTTTTTATGCTTGTCTGAAGTCCCTAATCAATTATTTAAGACCAATTCCTGGTTTACCAAAATGACAGCATTTGTAGTTTGATATACTTTTATATATGAAGGAGGCTAATAAATTGGGTTAGTTTACGTAATATTTATCACACTCAGATTAAAAATATACATATACAGAGCTTGCGTATGTACAGTGTATGGTGTACTTATTTCAGTTATTTAAAGTTAATAGCAAATAAATGCACATTCTTAATTAAAGATGAAACCACTTCTTACAGCACCTGTATTCTCAATACTTATGCCAGTACTTATGGTGAACATAGTATGCAGTGATGAAAGCTGTCCACTTACAGCTCCTAGGACCTTAATTTAATTCTCACCCTGGTTGGTCTCTGTCTGGGTGGGCCATCCCGTGCATGCATCAGTGTTCTCCTGTTTTACGTCCCAAAGACATTGAGATTAGGTTAATGTGAGTGAACAGAGCAAGTGTAGCTGTGGGCTACCATTTATGTCCTACAACACACCGCACCTTACTACCATGTAATGATTTAGAAATAAGATGGATGTTATTGGTTGTTTTTAAATAGTTAGCAAGTACATGAACATGATAGAAAAACTATTAAAATAAAAGTGTGGAAGTGTAAGCAGTTCAAGTCCTTATTAAAACAAAGTAAATGCAATCAATATAGTTTTTTTCATAGTAATGTGGTAACCTCACTGTGTATAAAGACATGCTGGGTAATGAAGTATGACTTAATTTAATGTCTTATTACCAACCATTCATTTTCTAAACTTGCTTCATCATTTACATGAAGAAACCAGAACTTCCTACCCTACCAGTGTCAGGCAGAATGATGAAACCAATCCCTGATGGGACACTACTACATGAAAAGTCCAACACAGACATTTTAGAATTGCCAATTAACCTGACACAGTATTCTTTTCGAGATGTATTATCACCCTAAGGAAATCCACACAGTCATGTAAATGACACACAGGCAGTGACCAAGTAAAGAATTAAATGGGTGTAAGGCGGCTTCTTTGACCTGAGTGAGACCATGACAGCCTATGTTTTATTACCCTAAATGTGCTGCATTTGCACACACCACATTTACTACCATTAATGGTAATGATACTTTTATATCTAATGGAAAAAAACAGTTTTAAAAATAATAAACCAACTTCAAAATAAAAAAAGCTGGTACAAACCTGAAGAAAATGAAGCAATTTATAGGTAATTTCATGCTAGCCATTCACAGAGACCCTAGTCGAATATTAATAGTATTATTAGATGAGAAATATCTCTTACCACAAAGGATCCATTTTCATCATTTTGAATTTGATACATCATATAATCAGATTCTCGGTCCCCATTTTCATCGATTGTAACATCCCCTTGGATGCCTTAAAAATAATAAGCATGCAGAGGATGGTAAATATGGCCTCAAACAAGATACTGGAGTCTTGACAATGTCTGCCTTGTGAAGCAGCACATTTTTAAAAATGTTTAACAAGGTGCAGTCTACAAAGAACAGATCATTTGTAACATATTAACTGTGCATACAGTATGTGATTTCGCACAGTAAACTTCATTTTCCACAGTGTGATTCATGCAATCATACCTGCTATATGTGAATGCTGCATTTGTAAGAAAGGTTGTAAGAGGATTAAATTATGGTACAGAAAGTTAATTTTCCTAAAGTCTAAAAAATATGTTTACTTTGTGGAAGCTAAGGTGCGCCACGGAGCCCCAAACACCAAACACAATGCATAAAACAAGTCCAAGGTTCAAAACAAAGAGGATTTATTACAAGAATCGCTCAGTATAACAATTATACATGGTGTCCCTTCTTTTCTCTGCTCTTCTCTACACTGCTACTACTGAGAGGCGAGAGCTGCATGTCTCCGCTCCTGGTGCTTACTCACCTGGACAAAGAAGTCTTTTATTGAGGACCCGGGAGTACTTCCGGTGCCAGGGACTCGGCTGTTGTAAGCACTTCTGGGTCATACAGAAGTCCCAAAGCATCCCCTCAGGGTTGCACTACCAGAATACAATTCCCGGGATTCCATGCTGGTGTCTGAATGGGTAGCAAGACCCAGGGTTTCTACAACTTAGTGAATGAGGGGGACAATAATCTAGATATATTGTTCTTCCCTGTCCTTCTGTGCTATTGGTGTCCAGGCCAGGTAAGGATTCCAAACCAATTCCAGCTGCGATGCCACTTCCAATGTGTCATCCATCACAACTTATCATGATGTTAAAAATGTGCATATACAGTATAATAATACAGAAAGTACTCCAAATTGGAATTGCATTGGTATACTATAATAGCGACATCAGTAAAAAGAATTATTGAGCTTATTGAGGCTTCATATTCAAATTCAAATTCACTGTCATGTGTACATAGTTACAGCAACTTTCTTGCATGTCTCCCACAGACTAATGAGAGTAATACACTTCAAACAATAAACACAATGCATGCAACACCATACATTATGGTATACTGAATAAGAAATCAGAGTATATGAACAAGAAATGTTCATGTAGTTGTCAGTAATACAACATACATAACATGTCCTGAACAGAAGATAGCTGTGCAACAGGAATATTCTATGTTTACTTCTGTCAGGTCAACAGAAGACTGAACCTTGCTGCATTAACTCAGTCTCTTGATATACACATTTTGTAGCTTAGATTTAAGAAGATGATTTGTTCACCCCAAGGTCTTAGACTAACCCATCCATTCATCCATTTTCCAACCCGCTGAATCTGAAGACAGGGTCACAGGGGTCTGCTGGAGCCAATCCCAGCCAACACAGGGCACAAGGCAGGAACCAATCCCGGGCAGGGTGCCAACCCACCGCAGGACACACACAAACACACCCACCACACACTAGGGCCAATTTAGAATCGTCAATCCACCTAGCCTGCATGTCTTTGGACTGAGGGAGGAAACCCACGCAGACACGGGGAGAACATGTAAAATACATGCAGGGAGGACACAGGAAGCAAACCCCCCTAACTGCGCCACCGTGCCTCCCGTCTTAGACTAACTATTCATTTAATTGGTGATGACTGATTTCTGATAGCAGTTTCTGTTTACAAAACTGCCTCAGAAAAATATGCTCTTGAGACGTGACATTTCAGAAAACACCTATTTATTTGTGTTAAAAGTCTCTCTAAAGAAAGATAAATCATTTTACTTTATCAAATTACTTTACCTAAAACATTTTTTGTAGTTCTTTATTTAAACTGCCAACTAAACAGGTACCGTGAGATGATGGTGCCAATCTAGTGATAATCTTAAGTCAGCATCCATAAAAACAAACTTTAAACTATGAACCTTCACCTGAAAAAAGTAAAGAAATGTACAGAAGATGAGTACGGTGTAAACCGGGATTTTGAAAGACCGCATGTAGGTCATAAGAAGTTAAAACCAAACTTCGCTAGTACATGAAAATAATGTGAAACGATATAATCAGAAAGGGGAATTGAGTCAAAGAGAGACTAGTTCACCTATATGATAGAGCCAGGCTTGTTGTTAACAAGTCCATACAATCATTCAAGTGGAGTTTCGTATCTGTTGATCTTTATTTTATGCTTTGCATCTTCTCTTCACAATTACATAGGTAGAAAAACATTTCCGATTTGCTTTCTATATAACAAGACATGTAATACAGTAACTGTAAGCCTTAGAGCATTAGGCCAATTTTTTTTTATTTAATATCCACATGTTTATATTCTGTTACTTATAAATTCAAAATGATTTGTTGATGTTAAATGTTTATGTTTACTTAGATATTTAATATATCTGTCATTTTATTCCTTTTTTAAGTAGTATATTTAGCATTTTAGGAAGATGTCACATTTTTCTGTGATTTTATTCATTTACAGTTGCAAGGAGAGAGATTTTGGAGGACATCAGAGAAAGAACAAGTATGGAGTGTTTTTGGTGGGTGGAAGGTAGAAGATGTTGGTAGCAAGGAGATGGGACTTTTCTGATAAGGGGGAGGAAGTCCTAAAATGTAACAACATATAGAAATCTGTATTTATCTGTATATAGTCGGTGAGGTTTACATTTCAAAATTATGTGTTGTATTTATTTTGCATGTCATTTAACCACACTTCATCTGGGATTATGGAATAGGAAGCTGGGCTTTTAACTGAAGACTTAATAAGAACATGCCTATAATAAAAAGTATTAATAGATGAATGGTGATTGTGACCAAAAGGATAAACACTTGGTCTGGTTTGCCTAGTAAGGCTAACCATTGCAACACATGTCTTCTTTCCACACAGTCATGCACTTCTGGCGAAAACACCAGCTTCTGCTAACTTGGCCCCAAAGTTAACATTGCATGAATGAATAAAATCTTTAAAAGATCATCTCTTTCACAGACACACACTTATTTTGGTTGCCCCATTTTTCTGGACTTATCTTGCCAGACTGTTCCTTAAGGATGCAGCAGGTTGTGTTGGGAAGCAGGTGCTACAAAATCACGGACACTGACTCTGAGGGTGATGCCATTGGATTCTACTGAGGCCTGGATGCCTAAGGAAGCACTCGCTGTGAAGGACCACTTAGTTTTTCAAGATTACTATGCTGCACCTGTTATCAGAGAATTGAGAGAGAGTTTTCCCAGCTTTTCCTATCCCTATTAAGTTTGAAATGATTCTGGAAACATCCTCTAAGATTACATTTGTCATAGTACAAACAGTAGAGAAAGGAACTTAGTTTTCGTAGTCTTTACACGTGTGTCACATTATGAGACACCAAATGGAACATTGCAAAGCAAATATTGCTTATTATTGATAACTGTTCAGCTGACTTGCCTATTAGCCATTTGAGGTGTTTCGTAGTGCTAAAATAAACTGGGCTGAAACCCCTTTGGGTCAATTTCAGTTAATTCAGAAAGTGAAATAACCTGAACGTGGAGTATTATTTTAAGATGCTGTGGTAGGCAAGAGAGCAAGCAAATACATAAGAGAAAAGAACAGTTGCCCTTATTTGCCCTTTCTAGTATTATTTCCCCCTGCCTCGTGGCCACAAAGAACTTTATTTTAATTTGTGAAAAAATCTTCCATTTTTGAGTTTGCATATTCACCTACGGGTTTTCTCCTTTTTCGGTACTGAAATTTCCTTCCGCATTACAAAAAGATATAACTATGTTTAAATGTCAGTCCTAAATCAACATGGAGTGAGTGTACCTACAAAGGATTAGTGCCCTCTCAATGGTTGGGTCTTACCTTTTACCTATTGCTCTGGTTGTTTGTGACGCCATTATGAAAGTGTAGATTCAGAAAACAAATCAGTTAGTGGGTGTATTTATTTGTGTTTATACATAATTTATACAACATAAAAATATGTAAGTGTGCACTATAAAAAATATGGGAATAAATGGTGTTTTAACTTTGGATTTTTTTTTAAATATGGCAAAAAAGGCAAAAAGGTGAAACATTCAGAACTAATAAGTAGTTAAATATGAAGGCTATTTTTTTCTTTTCATATATACAGTGAGTTATAATAAAGATTTTACTTTCTCTATCTACTCTCTGCGTTCAGTTTATTTTGGGGGTTGACACAGACTCATCCCTTTTCCTCAAATTCTTATTTTTTTATTCAGCTCAAAATTTCTCCCACTCTCCTGCCCATACATGCAAATAAAACATACAGTTTAAAAAAAAAATTAAAATACAGTAAGTTAGAGATTCAGTTATCAGACCTGTGATGCTTCGCCCTCTCATTCTGGCTGTAATTTCAGAGCCATTGTAAGGATCCTTCCCTTCTTCCAGAACTTCGTGCAAAACCTGTGCATACAGCGTCACTGAGTCATGTGAAATGGCAGCCAGAACCGAGACCTTCAAAAGGATAAATTGCTAAGAATTAAAGCTCCGCTCAGTAATTGAGTTATTCATTTCTACAGTTGTCATTCATCTGATTCAAAAAGTCACAGCTGTTTTCTTTCAGTTTTAATCAGTTTTAATATAGTATTTCAAAATGATGTTTTTCTGATCTGTCAGATCCTAAAAATATCTAAACAAGGTTGGCTATGGATGTCATAGTGTACTCAACAGAAAATGTCAAATTGAAAATTGAAATATTTTTTCAGCTTTGAAGTAAACATTAAATTAGGTTAAAAAAAAATCTGAATGCTACAGAACTGAAATACTGTGCCCGTAACATTCTTTTCTCTTTACAACACATTCACATACAAAATCATGCACGCATAAATAAACATACTGACACAATATAAAACCCACTGAAAAATGCATGTTTTATCTTGTTTGACTTCTACTTGCAATTACTGAGGGTGAGACATATCAGTTATAACATACAGTATTCTTGGGAGTTGGTTACCTGGTGCTTCCCAGGGTGGCATTTAGTACAGGTGAGTTCTCTAAACAAGGGGATAATATTTTAGTCTCAAACAACAATTTTACTAACTAAACCAACTACGGAAGCAACTTTTAAACCTGTGCCAAGTCCCAAAAAGTCCTCATAGGGGCACTTTCCTAATAAAGAGCATGTGGAGTCACAAAATAAAAGAGGAAAAATATCTAAACAAAACATTACCTCTGGTCTTCCTCTGTATAAACTGGTATCTTTGCAAAATGTTTAAGTGATTCAAAGTGGTGGATTTGCATAATGGACACACACAGATGCACAAACACACATTCAGTTTAGTATATTCGACAATCATCAGTGCCAGCCTGAATTTTTATATTCTCTCAGGAAATATTTGCAATATACTGTACTTGCATAAATTGAATTCAAGAAATTTGCATTTTAATTTTCTCTTCATAACAGGTACACTGAAATGTGTGTTTGTGGTTGTTCTCTCAAAATATTAAAACTGTACTGTATAACTTGGCTTCAATAATCAATGTTTACTAATTCATTAAAACTCATGTATTCCCAACATTTACAGAGGCACATAAAGGGAATTTCTGAGTAAATGCTTCCAATGATGAACTGATGTCCCATTCATGGAGTATTTCTGCCTTGTACTGGAAGCTATTGGATGAAGCCTAGACTCCATACAGCCTTGTGAGTTTATAAAAAAGATGGATCACAATATTTTTAATTAATTAAACCTCTTTGGAATCACATTTTTTGGATCATTTTAATAGTGGGCATTTTAAATAATAAAATTTCAAAATGTTATACAATCTGCAGAATACGTACAGATTTTTGTGCACAAATCTGCAAATTAGACCCAGTGACACTTAATTTGGATGTGAGTGTAAGTGTGCCTCATGCTGCTGTACTTTCCAGAGCTGATTTCTTCTTTACATCAAATGTCTTCAGCATCACTTGCAGGTTTGAATGATCATGCAAGACAGATTTTTTCAAAGCAATATTCTTAGGGGAGAGATCTCTCAGGAACATTCCTTGTCTAGCACAATGCAGTATATCATTGATAAAGGCAGTTATCATACCAATGAACTTTGTAATTTTGAGACATGCCATATGAATATTTATTTTCATGGAGGTGATAAAACTACAAGGACATAGCACTTTAACAAGTGTTCACATTAGCCCAAAACAATCGTTTTTTAGCGAACCTGTTGAAATCTAGGCATCAACGAGAACAGGAACATTTACATCAGTTGTGTGTGCAGCTTGTCTAGTTAGCAAAGACAAGCAAGTCTGCTTACTTGGCAATACTAAACTGGCCAAGTGGCAGTGTGCTTGTATGGATGATTGTGCTCTGTGATGAACAAACACCCCGCTCAGAGCTGTCTTCTATCTGTGATCTGAATCTGCTAAGATGTATCCTAAAAACATCATATTCTTTCGGCTGCTCCTGTTAGGGGTTGCCACAGGAGATCATCTTTTTCATCTCTTCCTGTCTTCTGCATCTTGCTCCGTTACATCCATCACCTGCATGTCCTCTCTCACCACATCCATAAACCTTCTCTTAGGCCTTCCTCCTTGCCTGGCACCTCTAATCTTAGCATCCCTTTCCCAATATATCCAGCATCTCTCCTCTGCACATGTCCAAACCAACAGAATCTCACCTATCTGACTTTGTCTCCCAACTGTCCAACCTGAGCTGACCCTCTAACGTACTAATTTCTAATTCTGTCCATCCTCGTCACACCCAATACAAATCTTAACATCTTTAATTTTGTCACCTCCAGCTCTATCTCCTGTTTTTTTGGTCAGTGCCACAGTGTCCATCCCATATAACATAGCCAATCTCACTACCATCCTGTAGACCTTCTCTTTCACTCCTGCTGATATCGGTCTGTCACAAATTACTCCTAAAATTCTTCTCCACCCATTCCACCTGCCTGCACTCTCTTCTTCACCTCTCTTCCACAATCCCTGTTACTCTCCACTGTTGATCCCAAGTATTCAAAGTCATCCACCTTCACCAACTCTACTCCCTGCATCCTCAGAAGCACGAAGCAATTAACAGGGTCGAGTTTAAGATGACGTTTATGACAGACTACTTTAATGTTAAAATAAACTACAAGTTTAAAGTGGACTTTTCGAGATTCAAGCTGAAATTTCCACTTTAATCACAAAATAGGCATTTTCACTGTGTCCCTAACTTTTTTTTTTCTCTGTGGCTCAAATATGCTGTCGTACAATATGATGCTGTTGTGAAGGTGCAGATAAAAAAAGAAGGTGGTATATGAGACCTTTAAAATGTATCATGTCATGTTATGTCATTGTGTTATGTTGGGGAATATGTAATGCTTGAATATGAAAGCACCACAAATGCATTTGTATGTCAGCATTTTGCTTCACCACATCGAACCATTCATCCAATATCGAAGCACACACATTGATCCTGTAGGATCTGCAAAGCAGCTTTCTGTCACATGTAGATATTAAACAGAGACTCTGACTTCATGTTCCGACTTGATCACACTGTGCCTCCCGACTTTTTGCTGGTACTGCAACTTCAGCATGCATTACATTAATTTCTGATGACGTGCTCAGAGGACACATCAAATGAATGCTAAGAACATGTTATGAGCGTGAAGTATAAACTGGCCCTTAGTGTACAGACTCTGATACAACTCATCGTATGCCTTTTCTTTAGTCTTCACAACCTCTCTCTTCACCTTACGCCTTATCTCCTTGTGTTCTTGTCTACTTTCTACATCTCTTTGACTATCCCACTTCTTCGCCAACTTTTTAATTTGTATACTCTGAAGTCAACCTTACAGTCTCCTTTTCAAACTTCCACCATTTGATCCTTGCTTCTGCCCTCACACTCTTCCTCTTATTGATCTCCAGTCATCCTACAGACCACCATCCTATGCTGCCTAACTACACTTTTTCTGCCATTACTTTGCATTCTTCAATCTCATTTGATTGATCCTCCTGCATAGGATATCATCTACTTGTGTGCATCTTCCTCCACGTTTGTATGTCATATTATGTTTCTCCCTCTTCTTAAAATACATATTCACCCCAGCCATGTCCATCCTTTTCGCAAAATCCACTACCATCTGACCTTCATTCTTCTCTTTGACACCATACCTACCCATCACCTCCTCGTCTCCTCTGTTCCCTTCAACAACATGTCCATTGAAATCCACTTCAATCGCCACTTTTTGTCCCTTGGGTACATTGGCCATCACTTCATCCAACTCACTCCAGAAATCTTCTTTCTCATCCATCGCACGCCCAACTTGCAGGGCATACTGTATGCACTAACAACATTCATCATTACACCTTCAATTTCCAGTTTCATAATCATCACTCTGTCTGACACTCTTGACATAGGGTAGAGTGGGGTGATTTGTGCCAGCGGGTAAGTTGTGCCACCCCTTGTTTCTAGGGAACCATACAAGAAATTGGTCATGTGACCACACATTTTTGAAGAGTCAGCCATTTTACTTATCCTGCAAAGAAGGGAGCCTCATTGTATGAGAGGTAAGAACATTTAAGTTAAAACAAACTGTTTTTTGCCTGTCAAAGTAAATTTCTATGATCAAGGTTTTTTGATTGTTGTGTCTGAACAGTTATAGACAAGTTTGAAAACATTTCACACGTTTTAGTGCTTTGGTAAGCTACACTATGAGTCTATACAGCTAGCATGATGTTAGCTCAAAACTGCTGGATGGTGCATTTTTTCCAAAATGGTAGGGTTGGGGTGATTTGTGCCAAGGGGCCTAGGGGTTAAGTTGTGCCAGTGGCACAACTCACCCCCACTTATGAATATTTTAAACATATTATTTTATTGTAATTATAGATTGTATTCTTACAGTTTATCACTAAAACTATGCGACATTCTTAATTTCAGACTAAAAATAGAAATAGACCATCATGCCAAGGAGTTATAAGAGGAAGACAGGCAGGACTTCCACTCCTTTAGAGGACATGGACAGAGCAGTGAACGAGATGGTGAAGGGGAAGTCCATTCGTCAGGTGGCAAGGCAGATGAACATATGCAGGAGGACATTAAAATGATACATGAAGAAGAAAAAGATAGATGGAAAAGAAATAAGGCCAGGATATAAAAGAACTGGACTTGCCAATCAAGTCTTTGATGAACATATGGAGAAAGAGCTGGCAGAACATATAAAGGCACTAGCAGCAATGTTTCACGGTCTAAGTCCCATGAAATGCCATGAACTGGCTTTTGAGTTTGCACAAAGAAATGACATCGATATCCCTGCCAGCTGGATCAAAGAGGAAAAAGGAGGTTGGGTTAAGTGTGCATTTATTAAGAAAAAGTAATAGTGAACATTAATAATTATTTCTCCAGGAAATGCTCATTATAAGTTATCACCATGCACATAGTTCACAGAGAAGCAAAACTGGGTACTTATTTAGAGCGTATAGCTTACTACTTGCAACTTATGTAAACTGCAATAGATCAATAAAGGACAAACTAAGAGATATGCTAATATTTCTAATAAACTTTTAATCTTTTCTAGGACGTGATTGGTTTGCGGCCTTTAAAGCGCGCCACCAATTGTCATGCCGCACACCTGAAGCAACCTCTCTTGGTAGAGCTACCGCCTTTAATAGGCACAATGTAGGGGAGTTCTTTGATATCCAAAAAAACTTGGTGGTATAGCCAGAAGGGAGCAGAAATTTATATTCCTCTGTAGCACTGACAAGTGGGATGTTATGTAGTAGGCCAGACCTGTGAAGAGAATTGCAGTCAATTTGGTCTTCATTTGAATTTCATTTTGTTCTGAACATGTGTTCATGTGGCACTAGGCCTTGTTTAAGAAAATTGACCTTTGATGTTGTAAAATAACTTTAAATAAACCTTAAATAAGTAATTTTGTATTGTATTTGTCTAGCTTTTATATAGCATTACAGTTTCTGAGATCAAAATATACTGTTTAATAATCAATGGCACAATTTACCCCAAGGTATTCTCTCCAAAGGCACAACTTACCCCGCACCGGGGGCAAATTGCGCCACGAGACCACATTTTTTCAGACAGCTATATTTCTTAAATAGTATATTTCAGATTTCAGATTTTCAGATTTTTAGGTTTGTAGGTTTGGATTTTTTTTTCTTCCTAAATAATAAAAACCATCATTTAAAAACTGCATTTTGTGTTTACTTGTGTTATATTTGACTAATGGTTAAATGTGTTTGATGATCAGAAACATTTTGTGTGACAAACATGCAAAAGAATAAGAAATCAGGAAGGGGGCAAATAGTTTTTCACGCCACTGTACATATTTTAGTTGGAAGCATTAGTGTCATGACCTCGCTTTAAAGTAACTTTAAGTAAAAACTGGCACAACTCACCCCACTCTCCCCTACGGTTTCTTCTGAATAACCCCTACCCCATTTCTCCTCCCATCCAAATCATACTAGAACAATTTTAATCCACCTTTGATCTACGTGGCCTTATTCCCATTCCATTTAGTCTCTTGCACACACAATATGTCAGCCTTCCTACTCTCCATCACATCAGCTAACTCTCTCCACTTACCAGTCATACTGCCAACATTCCAAGTTCTTGGCCTCAGTTCCAGTATCTTTACCTTCCTCTTCTCCTTCTGCCTCTGGACACGTCTCCTCCATCCCCCAGACCTCGACCGATCTGGTATAAAAATCTGTATTGTTGGCTGCATATTGATCTGGCAAAATTTTACACCGGATGCCCTTTCTGACATAAACCTCCCCATTTATCTGGGCTTGGGACCGGCATGAAGAAACTCACTGGTTTCTGGATCCACTGTGGCAGGTCGTGTATCCTAAAAATATAAGCCACTAAATTGGATTGAGCAAGTCTCCTAATGGGAAGAGGACTTAAATGTATTTTTTTGAATTCATTATTTATTGTACTGATGAAGCATTCTGTGTGATCAAATGTGCAACCCTCTTTTTGTTGCCTTTTTTTTAATAGAGCTTGACCATTGATTTAGACATATGTATGGGATATATGATACACATTGTAGATGACTTGCCAATTTCGTATTGACCCTGTTTGACTGTGTGTTTGTTAAGACCCTGTGATAGACAGGCGAGCTTTCCAGCGTTATTATGTGCTTTGTGTCCTCTGGTATTGACATAGTCTTCAATTTCCCAAAACCCTGTATTGGATTAAGAGGGTTTGAGAATGTTAGGATATGAAAGTGTGGACTTAAATCCTAAAAGAATAGTACATGTTTCTTTACTAATCATTAACAGCTAAAAGGTAATGAAACCTGTAATTTTCAGTTTTTTAATTTAAAATTAATTTAGAACGATTTTAAAGTTTTTATTTTGAACACAATAAAACATGCAGCAGTATAAGGAGAGGTGAGTCGTGCTTGAAGGCAATGAAAGGTAATTCTTAACAGGGTTGTTTTATTTGCAAGCAGGCACAGCACATAGAGAAATATAATATTTCACAATTTCTACTGGGACTTTAATTCCGATCACAGAACATTAAATCTATAAAATTCTAAGAGAGATTAATTCCTTAGCCCAGTGCTTAAAGCTTCAGTTTGAAAAGTACATTTAATATCTCTTCTGGCAAGCAGCCATGAGTGACACTGTTAATCTGATTTTACTGTTCACTGGATTCAAAGAGTATTTTTCAGCCAGTCAAAAGCCTGCTAGTCGTGCTACCCTGAAAGTAAATAATGATGTTTATTATTATTATTATTATTAGTAGTAGTAGTAGTAGTAGTAGTAGCATTTTCAAGCTAAATGCAAAAAATTGAATGCAACATAAATCAATCTTGTAGCTCGCAGGTCCCTACAGAACATGCTTGCACAGACATTATGCCTTTGCAGCCAGAAGCAAAAAGATTAAGCTTTATCTAAATGGCGAGGTAAATATCAATGTAACTAGTTTTGGCATGTTTTAATGCTGCATTACCATTCTAGCCCCTATGCTCTCTTCCCTTACTATGACCAAGGTCAAAGCCAGGCATAACGTACCTGTATAAATATAATCTTGGAATTTGGAGATTTACATCATGTAGGGTTAAATGGAAAGGAAGCAGACTGTTTCTAAATTTTAAATTTGTATATATACAGATATAAATGTGTCTCAGAAAAAAAATATTTAAAAGCAAAAATGAAAAATTATTGCAGAGAGAGCAGCATTCAGGCAAAACTGGTAGAAATTCAGAAAACTGAAGAAAGAAAGAGAGTGTAAAGTGATAGCTGTTTTTTTAGATCGGACAAAGGGTTAACAGAATGGTGTTCACTATGGAAGAAAAAGTGTTCCATGCTCTGTAAAAATGTGATTCAAAAAGAAGATTAATGAATAAGAATGAATATTACATTAAAAGAGATGGTCTTCTAGGACGATAAAGAATAATAGTGCCTGAGATTATTTATACATTCATCATCCAATCCATTTAATCTGGTTCAGGGTGCTGGGCTCTAGAGTTTATCCTGGCAATAGCGGGCAGAAGAAAGGAAGCAACCCTGGAGGACATACCCAGTGCAAGGTATGTTCATGTACACACTCAATATCACTCACCAGTTAACTTAGCAAGCACATCTTTAGCATGTATGTGGGAGCTTTCTCCCATCCACCTCTTTCTAATCCACTGATACAGTTTAGGGTTACAGGGTCCTGGTGACTGTGTCAGCAGTACTGAGTACGAGACAGAAACCAATCCTCAGTGAGACAACAGTCCATCAGAACGGACACTTGAGCTCATCCACACTTAAACCAGCTCAATTAAAAATGGTCAGTCTCCTGTGCAAATCTTTGGGGTATAGGTGATAAAGTGATGGGGATTTAGTAGTTTAATATATAATATGAACTAATGACCCTTTTTTGTATATATGATCATTTATAGGTGCAGTAATATAACATGTGCTATGAATCTGCCATTTACAAAAAAATGGAAAGTTCACGCATGCACCAAAAGAAGCCTAACAAAAGTGGTTAGGTCAATAACAAATATTAATCATTAAGAAAATCTGATTGAACGAGTTTTACATTATTGGGTTCATAGGTACATTGTAAAATTTACACTGTTCTTTTTTTATAGAGTTTTAGATATATTGTTCAACAACTACTTACTATAATAGTGTAAATGAATGCTGCTATCCAGTTTAAGAGAATGATACTGACATTCAGAGCCAATCCAAGGATAATGTGAATCAGTTTTGCACTTGGATATTATAATATTTTAGCATTTATCAGCTTACTCTGGGATGAATTCAGTTATTCTGTAATTAGGTAAATTTGTCAAATCATTTTGGTTTTATAATGTAATCAGTACAAATACATTAATTAGATTCTTTCTCTCTCTCTAAGGGCCATGTTTTCCACCTGACTCTTTTATTTGCCATACTCAAAATCTCATTGCAACTCATGTTATTTCTAAACCATCACGTAGCGTTTCCACTGATTGTGTTTCTTTGACTTCCTCTTGCTCTCTTTCCATTGATTTTGTCCAACTCTGATGTCCCATATATTTTAACTGTCTATTTGTTTGTTTGTTTTTTTTTTACCTGCTCTCTTTTTAATACTCCTTCATTTGTTACTTTATCTTACAAGCAAATTTTCAGCATTCTTCTAAAAAATCATATCACCCTGCTCTTTGGGTCTCCCTTCCATGGTTTTGCTCACAGTCCATGTTTCACATCCATACATTAAGACACACCAAACGTAACACTTTAGAATTCACATAGAGTTCATCTTTGTTTTCATTGTTATGTGCTGGTTCATAAGTATTTGCTTTAGCTGCATCAAAGTTGTCTTTATGAGTTGGTGATCACTTCTTCGATCTTGCATTAATATGTGACCCAAGTAACAAAAGTGATCCAGTTTTTCGATATTTTCAGATTTTACCTTAAACTAACAAGTTTATTTAATTAATTCATATAATGAATTTAATTACTTAAATAGATTAGCAGCTCAACCAGTAAATTGTGGAATGGGATGTGGAACCAGATGTGTTAAGACATTCAGTGCAGGTGAAAGGTATTTTAGAAGGGTCAAGGCATAATCATTTGTACTAGTTATTATTTCTTTAAAAATGAGAAATTACAAATAAGATTTATTATAATGATCGCGCAAGCTAGAATGTTTATGTAAGAAACAAAACAGTTAGTCTAATACACAAGTGATTAAATATTGCAGTGAACCCATAGAATTAGACACCAACTTAGGCTAAGTCCCCTCTACTACATTTTCATTTAAAAATGGTGTTTTTAAACAAAATCAGTCTCTGTCCACACTAGTGATTTCACATTACTTATAAAAGTACCTCCAGCTGCAGTAAAATGTCCAAAAACACATATGGCACAAACAGGTTACACTGAACAAGCACATGTCAGTGGAAAAATCCTTGAAGGGATAGTAATGCTGCCCACCATGCGATTTTTAACAAAACTGTTGTGACCAGTAAATTAACTGCCTTTTGTGGATATACAGTATGCAATTTGAAGCTGTACAAAATGTAATTTGGATGCATACAGGTAAGTAGCATGACAAGTGCCATGGAAAGCAATGTCTTTATGTCTGCTATGTTGGAATATGGTTCTCTTTCATAAAGGATGACCAATCAGAGAATGAAACATAATGAGTAGGATCCAGTCGGGAAAGGGTTTACACAAAAAAGCACCAAAAAATCAGAGTATGATTAGAGTCTCGATCTTAAAAGTCTGCATTTTCACCCATTGACACTGCAGCATCAAGCCAATGTTTTCAAAAGTATACAGCTTTTGCAAAATTATTATTTGCGATGAGGTTTAGAAGCTGTAACCAACAGTTAAATTTATATGGCAGTGGTTATTCAGTAGATAACTCACTGATTATTGGTAGTTTGTTATTAGGAAATGAATCCGATACATAGCTAATATGAAAACAAAAAAAAAATGTATCCTGGCTTTTAACACTGGATAGTAGTAGAGATGAGTTTTTATATTATACGCAGATAATTTGTATGCATGTGGTGTGGAGGTGGAAGGCTTAGCAAACAGAGAATTAACTGTAAATGCATGGAGCAAGTGATTTAGCAGGGCAGTTGGAAGCAGCACATTGACATTATTTTGGATATGTCACATGCATATTCTTATTGGGCTGAATGACAATTTTCCTGAGATCCTTGTGTTCCTAGATTGCAATAAAAGAAGATAATCATGTACTAAAATGCATCTGAAGTATTCTTGACGTTTTACCTCTTCATCCGGTTCATAAATATATCCAAAGGTTTCCTTTGATCTTCGGATAACTTCAGCTGAGAAGTTCATGTACTTCTCATCATTAGGTTTGTAAAGTGATAGAATGAACAAGGCCTGAAAAGCTTCTTTTGCTCTTTCATCATATTGATCTCCTAGAAAATAAAGCATTATGAATGCACAACTCAATACAATGAAAAACATACTTTACTAATAATGTATGTAATCAGTACAAGAATGATATCACATTAAACAAAAGTTAGATCAAGAAATACTTTAACATCATAATACATTTTTGTTATCAGTTATTGTCCTAACATTTGAAACATTACCAACACAGCACAGCACAGTTTCATTTTAAAAATGTACTTTATATATACATTTTAGATTAATTCTTGATTATTTCTATCTTTATGAATTTTTCAGCATTCTGCACTACACTATACATATTTTTTCATTTGAGAACTTGCTTAATAATGCATTCTGAGTTTCCACCTCATCACCTTAGAGTCTTCTTCAAAGCCAAATTTCAGCATCTTTCAGCTAAACTAGTTTCAAGACATTTCTAGGCTCCCTACTTACTAAGTGATTATGAAACTATTCTGGTCAATGAAGGAGATGTCATTGAATCTACGGCTTCTGACACAGCATCAAACTATCCTGTTTTACTAAAGTTTTATTTTTTGTATAGTTGTGGACCTCAGGATGTGGCATATTAAACTGGAGATTAACCGAAAAGGAAAGGCAGCCAACTGACAAAGGCAATCTGTTACTTTGCTTGCTTAAAAGGACCGTGGATCCCCTCAAAAGTTTTATTTTCTTCATAAATGATGATAACTAGTGTTTTTCTTTTCCTGTAGTGTCAACTGGCCTTATCTTTGTTAGCTGAAACTTGTATTAGCATGACTTTGTTTACATTCTAGGCAAATATATTAACTTTTGTATTGTTTTGTTTTCATTGATTTATCTGTTTATGTGGGCAAACAGTTTATTCTGTATACTTTTCACTTATGGTACAATAATTGTAATTCTGATAATGTACATGGAGTGCAGATCACGATTTATAATAATAATCCAAATTAGGACAAGTTAGAATCTATTATATAATAAAACCCTACAGCGTGTGTTTGTGTGTGTGTATGGTTACTGTAAGGAATTTGATTGGCAACTTTGGCTTGGTCTGATTGGTCATTTTTTCTTTGGTTGCTTAGCAAACACGATTGAGACAGGAAATGCCAGGCAAGAGAGGTTTCATACACAAGCATATTGAAGAAAAATATCCTCCAAACACACAGAATACTAGCAAAAATATGAATCATGCTTTCACAGTGGATATTATTGGTAGTTAAAAAGTAGACAGGAGCCAAGAAAGGTGCCTCAAATTGACAGAGCCTTAGAAGCAGGCTTTATAGGAACATGATGATCAGAGGAAACACCTGGCTAGAGAGGTTGAGACACAAAAAATGCTCAGTGGGAACACTGAGGATACACGTAAGGCATGAGATATCAAATATTTTAAAGTGTATTCTATTACCGTAAAGGTAACATAGTATATCATAAATCACCTAAAGATGTAAGTTCATGCATTTTCTTAACTGTGAAATGGATGATAATTAAAGTGCCTTTTTACTTTTGGAGAATACCTTAGGAATGAGTTCATGTAACACCCTTAATTGACTAAGAAAAGTAGCACAATAATTCAGATTGTTAACCTTTTCTGAAATGTCTTGAGTTGTTAAATAGAAGATTTTAATGGCTAAAATGTTGCTAATCATATAATTTGTTATATAACCATGGCTGGAGCAACCTATTTGAGGTTTTCTTTAGTTAGTTTACAATACATAGCCCTAAAAAATAAACATGATAATTGCTCTTTTTAGCCTACTGTTACTGAATTTCATGATGATATTTATTTTATCATAAAAATATATTATTATATAAAACAATATACTGTAATCCGTACCTCTTTTCCAATGAAAAATGCCAAAAGTCTGTTTTTGAGAGTAGGGCTCAAAGCAAAAAAATACATATTCACCATTAATCAGACCAAGTTTGTGAGCTTCAATTAAAAAACTTCTCACCAATTCTCCTTCTGCAAATATTACGATAACTGGAAAAACAGAAGAAGTAGACATGCATAGTGCATCATTTTTCTGTTTCTAAAGGCTCTTCAACAATTCGTTCAAAAATAACCACTAGCTGGGTTAATGTTAGTGAAGAATACTTGTAATAATAAAACAGCTTGTTGGCTTCCTACAGTTGGACAGTTTTGACTGAAAATGTAAAGAAATTAAAGGCCATTACAGTCTGTTGTAAATAGCAAATAATCCAATTCTGGCAAGACCAAGACCACCAGAGCAAACGACTACTGTATAACATTTTATGCATTTATTTTACTGCTTCTTTAACAGGTACTTATGGCTCTCAGACAAACAATGTTAATTGAGAGCGTTTATTAAATTATTTTTAACCCTTACCATAAAATTCATCCAACTCAGTCCATGACTGGCTCAACATCTACTCCTCTTACGATAAGCACCACTTTTCCCTACAGCTTTCATTCAGGCAGTCTCTAATTTGCTAACTACATATTCTTACAGATAGAAAGCAACCATCATGTTATGAATTCTGTGCAGTGGTCATGTTAATGATGTCATATGAGTCAAATGATCAGATATATCTAAAGTATAGATAGATAGATAGATAGATAGATAGATAGATAGATAGATAGATAGATAGATAGATAGATAGATAGATAGATAGATAGATTTATTTTAACAGAAGCTCTTTAATTAAATAAATAGATAGATAGCACATCATAATCCTATACTGGAAAAGACCTTTACAAAGTATGTAAGAAATTCAAAGCAACAAAGTAAAACACATTCATATAAAGAAATTAGCTGAAACATTTTCAGAAAACAAAAAAGACAATTGCAAACTGAAATTAGTTGTCAGTACTCACTGCGTGACACTGATGATACCTCCTTAATGAGATTTGGAAAGGACAATGAAGTATTGAGGTAACTACCCACATTGAGTTTAAAGTATTTAAAAATTGTCAAAGTAATATTTTGCTGCTGTGCAGTGTACCTGTTGAAGTAAAATGTGAAAAGAATAAGAGAGAAGGTTATTTTTGAGAATAAACAGTATACTTCTAAATCTACAGTACTAGACACAGAATCTCATTTATAAAAGTAAGATGGACTTGACCATAAACCTGATCACAGGACAAAGGCAAAAGGCAATTTTCTGGTCCTGTTTACAATTTTAATGTACTGTATATTTTATATATGTAATTTTAAAACATATCTAGGTGTAATACATGATGCATTATCATGTGCTCAAGATAATATACCAACAGTACATGCTGTCAAAATGTGTGTCAGTGATATGGAAAGAAAAAGGAAAGAAAATCCTAAGTCTTGAAAAAATAAAATTAAAATATCAGTTAGCAGAATACACACTCAGGGGCCACTTAGTAGGGATTGAGTAGAGTACTTGAGTAAACTGAAATCACTCTCATCTTTTTGAAACCATGAGATGATACATTCTTTGTGAAATGGGGTTCTTAAAGTATCCATCTGAAAAAGGCTACCCTGGACGTTAAGGGATGCACATGGTTAGCAGCAATGATTTATTATGATGTGGCATTTAATTATTGAGAGGGCGAATATGGACAAGAAAACATTTTCCTCATCGTTACACTACCACTGACAAAGGCAGGATGGCTCCATTGATTGATGCTGTTTAAGCCAAATCTTGACCCCCATCATCTGCATGTTGTAGCAGAAATCAAGCTTTAGCAGAGAATGTGATATTTTTCTAATCTTCAGTTGTTTTTATGATCATGTGCCCAATCTAGGCTCATCTTCTAGTTTATAGTTGACCTGAGAAGAACCCAGCACAGATTTCAGTTACTTTTGTGTAAAACATATTGTGCATTCAGAGATGTACTTTTGCAAACCACCGTTGCAACAAGCTTGTTATCTAAGTATTTGTGGTTTCTCATATAATTTCAAGAAGTCTGTCCTTTTATCTTTGGCCTCTCTCATAAAAAGGGTGTTTCTCCCATAGAACTGCTGCTCACTGGATGTATTTGTTTATGGCATCATTTTCTGTAAATTACAAAGATTGTAAAGAGTTAAAACCATTAGAAGCCACCTGTTTCTGAGCACATCTGGCACAGATAACCAAAACAGCAATCATAGTGCAGAAAAATTGAATAAACCTTTGATGTTTTTAGAATTACAGGATGTCATGAACATATTTGAGAATGGAAAAGTTGCAGGTGCATTTTGCTACCAAGTGGATTGTAACAAATAATGTCAATTAAGCCAGCTCCATTATTAATGACAATGTTCATAGAACCTACATAAAATAAAATTTACCCCAAATATACTGCAAAACATTAACAATCATTTTTCCAAAGAAAAATAAAGATTTACTATAGTGTGCATCATATAGACCAATTTCACTCCTTAATAACGATGTTAAGATATTGGCAATAGTTTTAGCTAGGAAGATTGAGAAAGTGCTTCCCTTAGTAACATCAGAAGAACAAACCCGATATTTTAAATGCAGACAATCTCCCTTAAAACTGTTTAATGTGGTATACCCACCCACCCAGTTTTACTATTTTGGATGCAGAAAAGGCCTTTGAAAGAGTTGAATGGGATTACCTATTATTATACTGGACAAATTCTGATTTAGCCCCAGTATATCTGTATGGATCAAACTACTTTATACTGGTTCAAAAGCCTTAGTCCACATTAACAACAAACTGATTACTTAAAATTAGAAAAATTTCCTCAACATGAGTGCACTCTATCACCGGACAGCAGCCCTCTACCAGGCAGAACATACAGTATTTCAAGGTAGAGAATGGCTTATTTATTGCTGCTACACATGACAATTACCTTTTTCAAAGTTTTTAAAAACCTACTCAGAGTTTAACCTATGGAAAACACAAGAGATTAAGATACTTAGAGATATTTATATAGATCTCATACTGCATTTTATGAGGATTTATGTACCAAATTTAACTTTCTAGCAACATGCATTTTTCCTGTATACAAATTACAAATTTTGTTAAAAACCCTATCCAACTTTCCACATCTCACACCCGTATTTATTCCAAAGGACACACTGTTTAGTCTTGATGAAGAATCTGGCAGAACTTCAAAATATTTTAAAGAATGTGCCATTCAAAGATCCTGGGGAATGGTTGGGATAGGGTCTTTCAATTAGCTCAGAAAAGGAGTGGAACTCAGCCATACATACGTAGAGTACACTCTAGTTCTATATGTGCCAAGCATTCCATAATTCAATTCAAATCTTTTACCAATCACATTTGGGTAATTTGAAATTGTCCAAAATGTACCTAGGGTAAGAACCAGTCTTTGAGTGTTGCCATCTAGCTCTAGTGTCACTAGGCCACATGTTTGGAAATACACTAAATGAACATCCTTTTGGATAAAAATCTTTATATATTTCTCAAATAGTTTTGGTGTCACTCCTAATCCATTAACAGCAATATTTGGTGTACTCCTTGATGGCATTAAAATGTATAGGGTGAAGTGAAGTGTAGTAGTGTACACCACACTACTAGCACACACACTACTATCTTGCTTAACTAGAAGAATCCTTGAACACTTTCTATAACTCAATAAAAGTGAGATAATTGATGTTCTGTTTTATCTTAAATTGGAAAAAAATAAATTCTCTCTAAGGGGACATGTGGATATAAGGATTAATTGTTTAGTTATATTTAAAAAGTTATTTTATTTGTTTGTGACTCTATTCTTAAATAAATAAATAATTGTATCTGTTATGTTATTACTATTTGTTTGACTGAGTGATTCCATTGTAATGTTAAGGTTTTCAAAAATACTTAAAAAAAAAAGAAAAAGAAATTTCCAGAAAACTTGCAAGTAGTAGGTTCATAATAAGGTATTGGACATAACAATAATAGCCCTATCAAATGCAGTTATTCCAAGTTCATTCTATGTAACTATGATCTTTGCTAAAGAAATAAGGTATATAGTATATATAACTGTCTTTAAGAATTATAGACCAATTTCAAATTTACAATTTCATTCTATAGTTTCTGTTTTTTAATTTTCATTTTTCAAAATGTATAATTTACTTGTTTCTGAAAACTGATTTGGGTCTTTACTTGTACTTGGGCTGTTCCCTGTTTGTTGCTCTAGCCCCCAATCAGAGATTTTGTGTGCAATAATAAAGAGACATGACTCTATGCTTCAAAAATGAGGAAGATATCCTCCTTTTTGTCACAAGGTGATATAGGGACACATACAAGGAGAGCAGCAACAAAAAATGACAGAGGACCTAACACTGAAAGTGACGTGTTGCAACAATAAATTAACAAAAAAAACTGAGTGTGCTTTCACCTCCACCATCGTATTTTGATTTATAAAATTAAAAAAGTCAAAGGCTGCAGGAAAAATGGCACTTAGCAATATTGTTTCATTTTTCGAATGGGCTTGATGGTTATTTTATTCCTTTCTTTAAAAAATTTATTTGCTGGTATGTTTTTTTTTTTTTAGAAATGTATCATCTGACAGGTTTATTCTGGGAATTTCATCAGGCAATAACTCACCCTTTTAAACACACCTCTTCCACATGTTAGTCTGTTTTAATTTCTGAAGATGTAGTTTTCATATATTTTGTGGATGTGAACTATAAACATTATGCAGGTTAACTGTAAATGTTAATGAAATAAGAAATTTTAGAATTAGTTTATTTACTTGATTCCTTCTGCTGGTATAGACCAGGTTGGGATATCTTCAGCAATGATTCCAATTCGTCTCCAGCCAAAGTTCTCACAGATTTTAACAAGAAAATTTCCCATTTTGGTAAAAGGTCCAAACACTCTGGTCAACGTTGAGAATTCCTTTATAAAAATAAATAGAAAAAAAGCCTTAAAAGAAAGTTGAGAGGTTTATTTACCTCGGTAGCAGCATTCATGTTTCTGGTGACTCTTCCTATGAAGTCAGTAGTTGGGATAGCATGGGGGGGTCATGAGGTCACTGGAAAGGGATGTGTGGCACTCGCGATATCTTTGCAAAAGAACGAAGCTCCGTCTTTAGAGTCCCGGAGCTTCCTGTTTTGCTATATGGTTGTAAGACATGATCACTATCCAATGACCTGATTCTCTTTTGAGAATCCTTGGGTACTGCTGGTTTTACTTTGTGTTCAATGAGCAGTTGCTCAGAGTCCTGAATGAGTTATATTACCTGCACTATGAGGGAGTGTCAGTTATGGCGCTATGGTCAAGTTGTGCAATTCCCAGTGTCTGATCCGATTCACAGGATCTTCACTGTTAAGGACCCAAGTCACTGGACTAGGCCAAGGGGATGCCCGCGTAACACCTGGCTGTGGCAGATAGATGGTCATTTCTGGAGGGTGGGACTGGACTGTGTTTCTGTTTGTTGCTAACTGGGATCCTAAGCTGTTTCATCATGTACTGAGTAAGGCAAAACGCTGTACCAGGTCAAGCTCCTTAACCTGACCTGACCTTACCTTACCTGAGAATTATTTTTGACATTGTTGTTTTGAAGGGACTTCCATTGCTGATATTTTAACTATAAAACACTAACAAAAATGGCAAATTTGTATATTCAAGAATATTTAGACTTAAAGTTGAAGCAGACAATATCATATTTCAAATATTCAACACAACTTTTCTAGTCTATTACGTACTTCTACCTAATGAAGTAAATAATTATGAACACCCTTATGCATACCCAGAATTAGGACAGTTTAATTCTGACTTTTTAATTTCTTGTATACGTAGTATAGAAAAAGTATAACAATCGTGAGAAAATTTGACCTTGTGATGTTGATGACTTTCCATGTTTCATGTGCTCCTGAACACGTTTTGACCATTTCTGAAATTTTGTCTGCGTTTGTGTGTGTGTGTGGTTGTACGATAACTTCTGAATGTTTAGTTAGATGAGTTAGATAAATTAAATTTGGCATGTGGATGTTATATCAAAATGTTGGTTTTCTATTAACTTTTGAGCAACATACGTAAACCAGAAGTGGTACTTTACCTGAAGACATTTCAAAATTTTTCAAATAAACTGGTACATAGTTTAAATAAAAAATTAATTTAAATTTTGCATAGTAGTTTTTCATGTGAAATTGAATTATAAGAAGAGAAAAATAATTGAAATTGTAGAATTTTGTTAGTTAGGGTAAGAAACACATAGAGAATTTCACTTTAATTGGACAGCCAGAAATTATATCTTAACAGGTTTCAGCACTATTATATAAGCATTATTACCATTATATAAATAGACATAAATAATAATACATTTTGTATGATCATTACTTATTGTTAGATAAAAAATTTGACCTTGATCAGTCTGGAAGTGGTATATTGCTGACCACAAAGAAACAATCAGATTTGAAATTTCAGCTTGATTGGATTGCCAGAAGTGGTTATTTGTCATATAAACTTGAATTATTAACAAAGATAAGTGAATAAAAGTTTGCAAGAAACAGACGCATATGAAGTTTCATTATAATTGGACATCCAGAAGTGGTATCTACTTTACCTGAACAGGTATAAGGAAAGTTGAGTGGAAAACAATCCAGATTTTTTATGCTTTACATGTGGTGCTTTACAAAAGACTGGCAAATTGGCACTCATCAATGCCCTTAACAAAATAACTAACTAAAGTTAGTATATAGAAGTATACTTCTGACCTTTGGTATGGATCATCGTGACACATCTGGTATAATAAAGGTTTATTGCCTTGTAGGAAAGACATTTGTATATGCATCAAATTTGCATCTACCTTTTTTAAACAGAACTAGGGATTTTCTAGAATTTACCTCACAACTTTGATTGACTGTCATTTCTATATGCTTTCTTTACAGTTAATTCTGTGACATTGTTGAAGCAGGTTTATCTGTTAAATAAATTGTCATTTCGACATTTAGGTTCTTGTTACTGTCTTTCATAAGGCAAATTGTGTTCCACAATTGTTTTGAGCTGTGTTTTTTTATGATTTAGGTTTTGATTTTTTTGGTTTTGTGCTTAAAATACAGTATTTTTGGTGAGTTAATAGTGTTTGTGAACTTCATTGTGCTGTTTCTGAATTTCCACAAAAGGTTATTAATTCATTGGTGAAATTACGCAACTTAGTGTTGGTAAGTATTTGTGTTCAATACTTATCATGTCCTGTGTCAGGATGGTATAATAAGGTAGAGAAACATTTAACAAAATAGTACTGTGGGTGTGCAAGGAGGAAAAATGCTTTAAAGAACCATTTATGTTTCCATTTTTTTTAATGTGTAATCCATATTTAGTGGCACATTAAGTTTAAACATTTATTGTTGAAGAAATATCATTTTTGGATTTTTCTAAGACATGCCTAGAAAAAGTGGCATTTTACCTTTTTATTAAGGAATTCGGAATCAGCACAGAGAGGATTAATCACTGGAATGTTCCAGTATGCTGCTAGTCGGGCTCCATGGGAACACACCTGAGAAAAGCAATTTAAATCATTTTAAGACGCATTGTATTATTACCATAGATTATCTCAACATTCTTTTGTAAGTTGTGGAATGCACATAACTATTTTTCAAAACACGCTTTCTTTTGTATATTAGTAAATGCTGGGTTTTTCCACACATTTACTGCAGGATGAAACCTGTCTCAACACTTTACCATAAAATCTTTGAAATAAACATTTTCTTTTCTAGGTGTTCAGGTATGAACATATATTTATTTTATCTGGAAACAGAAAAATCTGACATACAGAGATAGTCACAAAATATAATTCAGAATACATTTCTTTAGAAATTGAGGCCTGTAAAGTAAATAATGCATCAAGATCAAGCATCTATTAAAAATACAGTACAGTATGACTATTTTTGAATTTTTATTTCAAAAAGATGAAACATCAGAAGGCAGGGGCTATTCATCATATTATATTAGGCACCTACTATAGTATAGTATATATAGCAGTTTTAACTAATGGAAACAGCCGAAAGAAGGAGAAGAAGAACAATAATAAAACTGCAGAAATTATTAGAACAGGGAATTGAATATGAAATATTTTTTAAAAAATGTTGTTGTGTTAATGAAATTTTCTTCCACAAACAAACAGATTAGTTTTGATGTAATGGCTTTACCCATTTTGACCAGTTATGATCCAAATTTCTCTGGTTTCCTTGGGTGTCCTTTTCCTGGGTATCATGAGAACTAGACCCATTCTTCTTGTTGGCACCCTTAGGTAATACTTTTAGGTGTTTTGCAAAGCGTTATTTTTCATCAAAATGTCTCATTTAACTTAACCATCAACTTTATCATCTTTTAAAACATTCTTTCCTTGTAATCAAGTAAACATTCTTCATTCTGTTCCCCTTATTATCCACATCAGATGTCTCGAAGACCTCACTTAGACTTGCAGATAATCTTTTAAGACACTCATACACCTTTCAGACTTTCACGCACATATTTATCCATTCATTTATCAATTTTTGAACAACCTTTCACCATTACAGAATTAGGAGGAGCAAAAGCCAAATGTTAGAAACTGACAATATGGTATAATGTGATAATCACACAAGACAGAATGGTAATCTAAAGAGCTGTGGTCTTTACTCAAAAAACGTTAAGATCAGATTTATCCTCATTTTTAAATAACTACACTATATGTATTCCCCTTATGACACTAACTTGTCTCACCTTTATAATCTACTAGGCAGTTCAGTAGTATGAAAGTTCAGATTACTAATAACAATTATAATGTTTAATTTATAGCACCTTTTTCAAATCCAAGACCATTAAACATAGTATTAGTAAGAGGACAATAAAACACAAAACCAGCAAGAAAAGTAATAATAGCAAAATAAGAAGTTCAGAAATAGTATCAACCCAAAAGGATCTAGTAAACAAAAATAAGTTAAGTATTATACTAAGCAGTAGTAATTTTTTTTCTAATAAATTAATAGCATTAAAATTGTGTCACTTTGAAACGTTTTTCAAGCGAGTGAAAAATCCCTCACTCACTCATTTACTTCTTGCAAGAGACCACAGTCTGTAGAAAACTGAGATCACAGGCTGAAAACAGACTGAGATCATTACAAAAGATGTCCCTGCACCCATTAACAATTTTGTTGTTATTCTTAAACAGCTTTCATATGGTCTTAAGCCATATGAAGGATAGAATTTCTTGTTTCGTGTGATGCATCCTACACCTCCTGTGTGAGCTGCCTTCAGTAAGTAACCAAATCAAATTCCATTGAAGTATTTTTCTACAGCTCTGTTTACTAATCTCAGTCTCAGTGAACATACACCAAAGTAATTAAACCATACATAATGTAGACACATAAACACATGAATTAGGATGAATATATATTATAAAAGAGCCATTTCAACTTCCGTAACATAAACCAATCATGACAATAGAAGTCCATTAGCATCAAACCTGAACTGTGACCAGTTGACAGGGAAGGTGAGGAAAACAAAAACTCCAGTCATCAGCATTTGTTAAGATAATAAAGTTCAGGGAATTCCATGGTCTGCAGTGTGCTGGCGCCCTGCCTAGGGTTTATTTCCTGCTTTATGCCCTGTGTTGGCTGGGATTGGCTCCAGCAGACTCCCGTGACCCTGTAGTTAGGATATGGTGGGTTGGATAATGGATGGATGGATGAATTCCATGGTGGGTTTTATAGTCAAGTCACATTAAAGTCAGAGAAAGTCAAAATTCTGGTGATTTAGCGCAACTGGCCTGTCAACCTAGTCCTGGGAATTACACAATATTATAAATATGTGCTGGGCAGTATAATATGATGGTCAGATCCTTTCATCGTTGGGTTCCAATGCTTCTGGCATCTCTGCTATCACTTTCTATGGGCATAAGCATCCACAACAGAATACCAAAAACTTAACAGAGAAGGGTCATAAATAGTTCATAATCAAATCACTTCAACTGAGTGTTCTACTCCTAGCTTGAATCTGTCTGGGAACCTTGTAACTTCATTTTGGTTCCTTTCTTTGAATCATTTGGTCACTACCCAAACTAAATAAACATAAATGAGGAAAGAAATGTAAATTGAACACATTTTCCATTTGCTTATGCCACATTTCACTACCACCATCATCATCTAGTGTAACTCCAACAGTACTTCTACCACCACAACAATCTCATATTCGATAATGCATCAATATTTTATCTTCACTTCATGAAAAAGGCTTTGAGGTAGGTGAATTTCTTTATCTTAGGTTACCTTTCCCTCAGTCTAGGGTTTTATTTTATCTTTCTGAGTGTAGCCAGGCCCAAATTTCATCTACTATTATAAAGATATTGAGTGATTTATTAGAACCTTTTTAAGGGCCGCCTGGAAGTTGTTCTCCATGCCTCCCTATATACCCTTTCGAATCACAAGCCTCACAACTCTCAAATCCTTGGTTTAGATCCTGCATATGTGAAGTTTACTCATTCTCTGTAAGTCCAGATGAATTCTATGCGGGGACTGAGACTTACTCATACAGTAAGTGTCAAAGCAATAAAGATTATACTGAATCTCAACACTCAGTTGAGAGTGTGGGTGTGTGAATGTGCCCTGCAAAAGGCCCGCACCAATGTCAAATTTAGTTCTTATCTTATGTCTGAAGCTGTTAGAGTAGCCTATGGATGTTCATGATCAATTAATCAAAGAAAAAGAACAACAAAAAAGATGAATGATACAAGGACAGCAACCTATTATATCACAGTAGTAAGCAGACACTGAAAATTTTCTTACCGAAGAGCAAGATGGTCCTATGAAGGCACTATAGTTATTTCTCCATTTTAAGTCTACAATTTTCCCTGTTCCTTTAACTGCGTCACATTCATCGTCCACAAAGTCAAAAACCAAATGATGACCTAAAAACCAAAAACAGAAAATTTACCTTCCATAATGCACAATAAAATAACATCAACATCGGCTTTTTTTGACCTTTTGGAGCATTTAAGTGCGAAGTGCTTGGTACTGTAATCGCCTGGCTACGGCGTGTTTATTGATTTGATTCAGTATATCTGTTTTTGTTTCTTTTTTGTTTTAAACCATTCATGTGATTCACAAACTTTGGTAAGTGAAAGTCTGCACATTATTACACTTTTTTCCCCAACCAATGGAATTTGATTGTACTCTAGTGTCAGTTCTGTTTTTGGATTAGGATAACAAGCAGTATGGCATGGTAGAGGAAATGGCTATGGCACTAATAACAAGTAAGATAAATACACTGGTAGATGCAATGTGATCTGCCATGCCTGTGTAGCAACAGCAATTCTTGTTTGTGGTGTTGGGTGGTGCGATTCTCTAGAGGAGAAGTAGCAAAGGAAACAGGCATTACTCTTAGCAAGATGCAGAACAATAGGGATTAAGTGTCCCTGCAAATTCTAGGATTGCCTGTTTTATGGCTTAGGGAAACATTCCATGTTAGCAACACCTTCTAACAAAGGGTTGGTGGTTGCAGTAGGAAGCATATTTTTCCTCACCACAAGAGTAACCAGAAACAGAGTTGACTCCAGATAGGGTCTTAAAGCCAGTTCACTTCACTGCTAGATCTTCAGCAAGTGCAGAGATTAGAAGAGATTAGAGAGAGTTGGTAACAAGCACTCAGTGGGTGTAAGGAAGATAGGATAGAATGAAGGACACACATGGAAAGAAAAAATGTTTCTGGGACATGATATGCTAGCATGATTAAAAAACACAAGCACTCCATGGGTAAACAGGAATGAAAGATTTGTACTAGCTAGGTGGCAGATATGTACTAGCTAGGTGGATTTAGGTGTTTTGGTGTTTCTTCTGTTATCAGGTGTGTTAATATTTACCATATTTATTAATAAAATGTGATTGCCATGTGAAACAAATATGCTACCATAATAGCCATCTGTATGAAATTTTTATAATCTCTGATTGCAGCAGTATTGTAAGTAAGTTCCTGCAAGACAATTAAATGTTTTATGGTTAACACATTTGTTTTACTTTAAATCAGAGGTGTCCAACTCCAGTCCTGGTGGGCCACAGTGGCTGCAGGTTTTCATTCTAACCATCTTCTTAATTACTGAGCTGTTTTTTTGCTGCTGATTAACTTGTTTTGCCTTAGTTTTAATTGATGTGACTCAGACCCCATAGTTGTTTCTTTTTCCTTAATGAGCAGCCAAACAATAATGAGACACAAAACAAGCCGTCACATGGCCAGCTAACCTGAAAATAAAGAAAGATGAAGGTCTCAGTTGTGTTGATCTGTTCAGGTTACCAAAACATCTTGATGGTGGTTTTAGACAAAACAGAAAATCAATACTCTTCTGTGGCAGAATGAGAGCAGCAACAATTCATTATATTCAATAATGGCTTTAATTAACAGCAAGAATTGGCTTCTCATTAAGAAACTGGTTGGAGTGAAACTGGCTGGAGTTTGAAGTTCCAATTTAGCTGCTCATCTGTTGGCTCGTTTCACATCTCATTTCTGCTTGGCTGCCATTTAATTAAGAAATTAATCAATTTTGAGGACTGAATCCTTAAAAACAGGGCTATTAAAATGAAGGGAAAATGAGTTAATTGCAAGTGAAACTACTCGCTGATTAGGAAAAGGGCTATAATGTAAAAATGCAGCCACTGCGGCCCACCAGGACTGGAGTTGGACACCCATGCTTTAAATCATTTATAAGAAACCAAAAAGATTTCTGAACAAAGAACGTCTAGAGGAAAAGGCTTTAAAGTGATTTTAACATTTTACAAAATAGTTGTCTTATCACGTGAAATACATCTTTCTGCTTCAATATGTCAGTCAGCATCAGAAGTGTCATTCCTGCATGACATTTATTATCATGCAGATATTCATTAACCGTGCAGAATTTC
The DNA here is from genome assembly GCF_016835505.1 of Polypterus senegalus. NCBI lineage: Eukaryota > Metazoa > Chordata > Cladistia > Polypteriformes > Polypteridae > Polypterus > Polypterus senegalus. Next base: position 190,632,372 of record NC_053157.1, on the reverse strand, counting down.
TCCAGATTTCACATGTTAGTTGATCTATTATGGGAGAGCAATGGTGACAAACTACCAACAGATTTAGGATTGGTTTTAGTCTTTCACTGAATGCTGCTGAAATAGCCCCCAGGCCCTTTTTTGTCATAAACTGGAAAAAAGTGTTAGTAAATGGATGGATTTATGGTTGCTGAGATTGTCTATTGGCATTACTTGCTGAAAAAGTAGTATGATGAATAGACTGCATGCAGACAAACACTTGCTAATAAAAAAGCCTTTGTGATAGGTGTTTTTTTTTTTCTTTCTTGGTTTTCAGAATAGTGTAAGGATACTTTAGGATATTTTGTTATTCCGAGTGTGTTTAGGATCACTACTGTCACAACTTACAGGCCACTGACTCCTGAATGTTTCCTGACCACAGAAATTGTGATAACAGTCTACATGTTATTCAACAGCTATTAGATAGTCATGTGGGGTTTAAAAATGATTAATTCTCATAAAAGTGGTAACTAAGTAGTTTGTGTTTTAGATTTTGGATTTTTTTAAAGTACATTGAAGTTTGTTATATCTTCTAATGCAGCTATGTAACACTGCCCAAAAGTGCGTATCGTGTTGTCATTTTTCAGTTTGCTATTACTTGGCCTGGCTTCTGTACATTGTTGAAACAAATCAAAAAGCATACTGTAATTGAAAATGGTACAGAAGAGAAAAGATGTCATTAACACTTCAAAACCAGAAATACTTTTGATATATTTAGTTTTTCAAAGTCAAAAAATATCTCATCCTTTATAATATTCATACAAAATTAACCATTTGGTCCAATGCAGTTTGTTCTTCAGACACAAATTGGAGTGGAAATGAGGCCTCTCATTTTTTTCTAATACTTCCATATCTATGTTACTTAAATATACATAAATGTATTCTTATCTAATATTTTTGTTTGCAGTGTTTTAATTACTCTTTTTATCTTCTAATGTGTTCTTCTTTTCTTGTTACTTTTTCGTTGTGATCTTGTAAAAGCACTTTGAGCTACATTCTTTGGTTGATAGTGTGCTATAGAAAAATGGTGATTTTGGAAAATGGAATTATCTATTTAGTGCTATACATTACCACTTGAGCATAGGAAAGGCACTATATAAACAACATATATTATTATTATTATTATTATTATTATTATTATTATTATATTAACAAATAGTTTACATTCATGGTTATGGATTGGAGACCACCAAAAAACAATATGATATGAGTGAGAAAATGTTCAGAAGAATAAAAGAAAATTACTTATTCATCTCAGATCCATTCCCTCATTAAAAGCACCCAGTGTGTTCTGTTTAATACTTGTGGTATGCCTTGGGTTTTAAACACATTATTCAGCTTACCATGTCTACAGGAATAATAACAGTTTATTCATTATGTATAGTCTGCAAATGGCAAATTTGGAGAATTATCTTAACTGTAATGTAGGTAGATATTTGTAAAATGTTGTGCATTTAAACACACCTTCTAGTAATGTCAGCGTATTGAACTTATTGCAGATTTTACAAACAAATGTACTTTGGGGTTCTAACTTCATGCAAACATGACACACATCAAATTACACCAGATTTATTTTTTTTACTTACATTAGTCTATGATTAAGATAACCTATACGACCCAACTTTCATCTCCACTCCATCTTCCTCACTCCCTCTTGCAAGCAAGTATTTATAAACCTTGTAGGCAGGAACACTTAACCTAAAGAGACAAAGTCTCTTTTATGTTCTGTAGCCCTTATTAAGCAGAAAGTCTGCACTGGCATAGGTTCTCATTTGCAAAGCTTACAATGAGTAACAACATTTTCCAAAAGTATATTTAAATTAAATGCAAAGCAAAACATATAAATAATATTTAATAATTCAGAAAAAAAAACACAATTTCTAGCATTAGTCTTTTGAAAGCATACAGTCATAGTAATATACATCTTCAATAATTAAAGGAAAACACATCATACCCAACATTAGTTTTTTGAAAGAATACTGTCATAGTAAATTTTTAGCTTATTTTTAACCTTCAGAAGTACAGTGCTGTTTCTTTTTTTTACTGAAATGTATGTACTTTTCATTCTTAACCTAGACTGGTTAAGCATATTATTATTTTTGAACACAAATACCCTGAGAAGATCATACTGACTCATCATCATGCTGCATAGAAAAATAAAAGATCACTTCACAGCCAGCACAGTACAATTTGTACTCTTGCTATTTGCATTATACTTTTGACAGTTTTCTTGGGGCTGGAAGAGGAAATGAGACATCCTTCAGTCATCATGAGACGTATTCAAGCTAAATTAGTCATGTAAAGCAGAATGATAAGTAAACATATTCATTTTTTGAATATCTGTAACATGGCAATTAGTGCTGAAAGAATTAGATTATGCATGCAGTAAAGGGTGAAGGAAGAACATGTAAAAGACATCATTTAAAAGATTGTGTAGGTTTCATGACAAATGTGGTTTTATGCTTCAAAATAATAATGTTTAACAGATGGGCAGATTAGAAGAGTGATGTGAAAAGCACTGAAGAGTATTGTGTTTTTTTAGCTACAGTTCCCAGATGAAATACTTTGCGTTTGGTCATGGAATCCCACCATGATCTATCCCATATTGCAAATTTGGCATTGTGGTAACTGCCAGTGGTTAGCCATCAACCTACGATGTCTGGTGGTGCAAAGGACATTAGGAGCAGCTTCCTTAAGTATGGCTTGAATAATTAGTGAAGTCCTATCCTTAGTCACACAGGAACATTGCAAAGCGGAGCATTTCCTAGTGATATTGGCTGCAGTCTCTCCCACTTAGCCCCAACTTCACCGTGCAGTACCACTGCCATACTCCACCCATCAACAGTAGTATTTTGTCATGGAATCACATCACAATCCATTCCAGGTTTCAGAATTAGCACTGTGGTAACTTCTGGTAGTCCGTTGTGAACCCATCTAGATTACAAAGGCCCTCATAAGGAACTCCGTTAACTGTGCCATGAGCAATAAGAAAACTCTTATCCACTCTTACTCTGTAACCATTGCAAAGTGGAGCACTTCCTGTTCACATCAGCTGCTTTCATACATTAGTGTTTCCATTATCTTATATATAAATGTCAACGTGTGGAAGTGTGTGTGTCTGTCTGTCTGGCCCGGAAGTGAGAGGTGGAGTCGGGGTAAGGGCTTCACCTCCGAGGAAGCCAAAAACACCCTTAGCCGCTAATAACACAAGCAAGTCCAGCACATCAGCAAAATAAAACTTCAGAAGAAAGACAAAGTCGCTTAGCCACTAACATCTGCAAAACAGTATCCCTTTTACTTTTCCTCCCGCCTCTAATATACAAGTGAGGCGAGCACGTTGGCAAAATGAAACCTCAGAAGAAAGACAAAATCGCTTAGCTGCTAACATCGAAAAAACAGTATCCCTTTTACTTTTCCTCCCGCCGCTAATACACAAGCGTCGGCAAAATGAATCCTTCTAGGAGAGTGATGCCCAGAGTCATTCCTTTCAATTACCTGACATTTCTACATTTCAATAATTATTCTGAAGATTTCAATAGTTTCTAGGACCCCGGGCTTTTCACAGCACAGGTTTACACAGCTAGTTTATATATAATGGCTGAGGCAGAATGGGGATTTGTAGTGATGTGTGTAAAGATTATAGTTCAGTTCTCATGTGCTAAAAGAAAAAGATGCCAGTTCCACATTATCCAACACCATAGGAGGGGTTGGGTAACCAGTTCACCTACATCAGCCAAACTTTAACATACAGTAAGTATTCTAAATGTCTATAGGGCATCAGAGGTATACTTATTTGTGGAACTCCTGGAATGAACTTTTTCTCCTTTACTCACATTATAATATTGTACATTAGGTTAACTTAATATATTTTTCTTTACTTTTGTGATGTGTAAATGTATTTGCACATTGATATTTTTTAACATAGATCTGTGTATTTATGCAAAAGCATGTTGCTTTTTTCATTACGTTATATTCCAAAGCAAGGGGCGCCAACTCTGGTCCTGGAGGACCACCATGGCTACAGGTTTTCATTCTAACCCTTTTCTTAATGACTGTCCTGTTTTTGCTGCTAATTAACTTATTTTGAACTAATTTGAATTGACTTGCTCTTGAAGACTCAGACCCTTTAATTATTTGTTTTTCTTTAATTAGCAGCCAAACAATAATGAGATCGAAAATGAGCCAAAATAACTGGTGTCTATCATACAATATCTCAAAATAAAGAACAATGAAGGTCTCAGGAATGTTGGTCTGCTCAAGTCCCCAAAACATGTTAACATGGCTGTTAGAAAAGAGAAAATCAACAGAAAATGTCTGCTAATGCACCATGAGAGCAGCAACAAGCCATGGAATTAAAGAACGGGTTTAATTAACGTCAAGAATTGGCACCTCATTAAGCAGCTGGGTGGAATGAAATTGGTTGGAGTTTGAGGCCCTGACTTACTTGGTCTTCTGTTGGCTCCCTCATGTTAAATTTCATTTCTGTTTGGGTGCCATTTAAGGAAAGAAATGAACCAATTCAGAGGTATGATGAAGAAATTCAGGGGAACAAATAAAAAAAAATTATTAAAATGAATTCACACAAAGTTAATTAGCAGCACAAACAGGGCACTCATTAAAAAAAATGTTAGAATAAAAACCTGCAGCCACGATGGTCCTCCAGGACCAGAGTTGGCAACCCCTGTTTCAAGTGCATCATGTGGAGTGTCTTATTAAAAAATGAACTTCGACTGAATTAACTTAGCTCCATGTAAAAACTTTTTTCATATTGCCTAGAGTTGAAATTCTATCTCACCTAGGCCCTTTATACTAGCTGCCAGTGACTGATAGATACTCTTGCAAATTCTTTTTAAAACTGGGAACAATGTGACTTGCCAGCCAATTCTTCTCTTCAAACAGCTTTCCAGGAGGCTTTAGTTATAAGATTCAAAGCCTTCTGTCTTTTGTACCATATAAGCTATTACTTTAGAAGATGAGATTATATTTTATAAACAAGCATAACGGTGGATGTGAATATGAATATTTGGTGATTCATAAGAATCTATTTTATTTTGCTAAAGCATTAACAGTTATGTCAGTATTGCAAAAAGAAAGCACAGCATTAGGAAGACAAGCAAGAAAAATGTATTGTATATTTGAGAGTGTGTTCCTTTGCTATACTCTTTAACACTTGTATCCTTAATGACTTTTGAAGAGGCAGCATATTTAACCTAAGTATGTTTGTGGGAATACAAAAGATTGTGGGATTTATTTGTTTGATTTTCAAATTTAGGTAAGTGCTAATATTTTTCTAGAGCCCTTCTGGGTGCTCATTAACAGCTTCTGGTTTTTCCAAATGCATTTTTAATGCCTTAATTGCTGCAGTTATTTAATTCTTAGAGCATTTGCTCTTTTGTAATAGTACTATATTTTCTCAAAAACTGTTATTTCTAAAACATCCTTCCACTTGAAAATACAGTAGTACAATAGAATGTCCGGTTTGTTTGTTTTTTCTATTTATGTCTCTTATTTATTTAAATCTTATTCTGCAAATATACATATGATTGCCTATCATGAACAGAATGAGTTATCCTTTGATTATTATACATAAGGTAATGATCAATTGAATCCATAAGATTCCATGAAAGATGATGCCTGCAGTTAATATTTCATCTTTTTTGCCACTGATCATTTAAAAGTAAATAAAAATTTACTAGCTTTCAATTATTAGATGACGGAAGAAGTATAAAATGTTATGTTACTACGTGTGAAACGTGCATAGATGTTTTAGATCTAGTGCCACAAATTTTAAAACAGAGCGCCCACCTTACCTCCACCCCCAATCCAAGCTGTCCCACCCTCTCAGTTTTGGGTGGCATGTCTATGTACTTTCTAAGCACTCATCCTTCCAATTCACCACCTCTGTATTCAAACTCTACAAGAATAAAAACAGAAGCTTTTGCACTTTTTCAAAAACTTTTTTGTGGTCATTGCTCATCAACTATGTATGAAAAGAGCACTACTGTCAATTTTCTTGTGGTTTTGTGTCTGCATTATTTGTTAATTAAGTGAATGGCTCGTCATATTTGCAAATTATGTGAACGCCCCATATCTAGCAAGTTTAAACTTCATTAACATTTATAAATAAGCTATCATGTAGTGTGGTAGACTGTATGACTTTAGGGACTTTCAAAACTCGACTTGATAGATAGATAGATAGATAGATAGATAGATAGATAGATAGATAGATAGATAGATAGATAGATAGATAGATAGATAGATAGATACTTTATTAATCCCAAGGGGAAATTCACATAATTCAGGAGCAGTATACTGATACAAAAAAAAATTTAAAATGCATGTAAAAACAGAAGAAATAAGTGAATAGGACTGGTGAGCTTTGTTGGGCTGTAAAGGATGGCAAATGTCCAATTGGCCATGCTATAAAAGTTGGTGTCGCAGATTTACTGACTTCCAAACTTTTGAATAATATTTATTTAACAAAAATGCTTGCAACTTCTTTAGTGAAAAAATACATCAATTCTGGTTTAGAAAACTTTTGCTTTGGTATTTGGCCAAACATTTTGCTGTTTCCAATTTTTTGATAATTATTTTTTTAATTCTTTATGGTGTCCATAAGTATGCCGATGTCTAGCCACATTATTACTTGCTGTTTCATCTAAGTGAGAGGAAATGTACTTTAAAAATTCTACATAAGACATTTATGTCAATGTTTCCAAAGTAAATGCAAACCATATTAATAGGAAATCATACAAACTAATTTCTCCTTAAAATGCAGTCCTGGCTAAGGCTCTAGAAATTAGGACCAAGGAAGTACTGCATTTCATTATTTCATATTTCCAAGCCTGTCTCATTAAGAACAGGCATTTACTATGAAAGCTACAATATGTAGTCACCATAATATATATATTGTTGGGGATGGTTGGGGCCCTTGCCCGGTGGGGACACCTTTATTAAGGAAGGACTGGGAGAGAAGCAATATCTCCCTCAGAACATGAGAGGGTAAGCCCCCTGAATTGCATCTGCACCACAGGCTTGAAGTTTGGAAGCGCAGCCCTGCTGGGGCCCGTGTCCACCACCAGGGGGCGCCTGAACAGTTTCAGAGCCCTGGACTGCAGCACTTCCGCCACACCGGGTAGTGCTGCTGGATGATCGTCAGGGAGTACCTGGAGTGCTCTCGGGTGCAGTATAAAGGAGGCCACCTCACTAAATTTGAGGAGCCAGAATTGGGAGGTGGAGGACAAAGCTTGCGGAAAAGGAGTGGAGGCCGCAAAAGGAAAGAAAGAAAGAAAAGAGAGAAAAGGACTGAGTGTTAAATGCTGTGGAGAATTGTGGGCATTGTGCTCTGTGAAAGGGCAACAAAAAGAAAACAAAAGCACGTGTTTTGGACTTGTGTGGTCTGCCAGTCTGTTTCTTGTTAGGGGGCTGTCTGACCCTCGATCTTCCACTATATATATATTTCCATCTGAAGTATTTGACTGGTTCAAATGGGACTACTTATTCATTTCAATTCAGTTCCATTTTTCATACAATGCTTTACTGAGTACAGGCTTGATATGATTGCATACACCTTTATACCATACAAATTTACAACTGTCATGCAATAAACATCAAATTGTCAATCCTTACAACATTACCTACATAAACACCCAAAAATAACATAAATTATAAAAATATAAAATCTATTAAAACTGGGATACGGCAAAGTTACAATTCTGATAATGTAGACCAAATGGTTCTCAAACTCCACCAAGGCATTCTGTGACACCATAAATACATGATGGACAATGTAAAAATAGAATTTAATCCTTTTTTTTCTTGATCACGTGGCTGCCACTGACTCTAATGTTTCTATTGACATTGAGCACTTTTTGTACGTTTGAGTTATGGCGCAGTATATCAGCATGGATTAAACTATTGTATTTTAAACCTTGAACCTCATTTAGTGGAAACAATATAAACCTTCACATTTTTGCTTTGGGATGTGTTAAGAGGGGCGGCATGGTGGTGCAGTTGTAGCGCTGCTGCCTCATAGTTAGGAAACCTGAGTTTGCTTCATTGGGTTCTCCCTGCGTGGAGTTTGCATGTTCTCCCCGTGTCTGCGTGGGTTTCCTCCCACAGTCCAAAGACATGCAGACATTGGCCATCCTAAATTGTCCCTAGTGTGTGCTTGGTGTGTATGAGTGCCTGCGGTGGGCTGGCACCCTGCCTGGGGTTTGTTTCCTGCCTTGCACCCTGTGTTGACTGGGATTGACCCCAGCAGACCTCCGTGACCCTGTAGTTAGGATACAGCAGGTTAGATAATGGATCGATGGATGGATGTGTTAAGAATGCCATTGGGGAAGACTAAGTTTTTCTAATGAAATCAAACTTTATTTACTCATTAACTTTTTTTTGCACTATTAACCAAAAATCTGGAACCTTTAAAGAATTAACTTTAATTAAAAATGTGTGTCATTTGCTGATATGGTGTTTTATATACAGTATCTAATTGGATTTATCAGTTATAAGCTCAAGGTTTAAGGACAAAACTGTGTGGAACAAATGTGGTCTGCGACATATGTGTACAGCTAGTTGAGTCTGACTTAGTGGACTTTTAAAAAAAACACAAATTAGTTCTAACCACATTAAAATGTTAATAGTTTTAAATTTTGTGCCTTGTAATGACATGCCTACTGCTGTTTAAGAGGTTATGAATATGTTTCCTCCTGACCTAGAGACACCTAAAGTAAGATATGTCAGGCTTAATCACCACCTGAAACAGCTAATACCAGCATATGGATGGGTGCTGCATTAACAGTTTTTCAGGGGATTGTGCATAATGTGGCACTATAAATTGCTCCGTACAGTTGCCTTTAATTTACATAGTTTTCTTTTTTATATCCTTTAGTTTTTGTCACCGTATTTTATGTTTTGTTTTGCGAAATCTTTATTTATTTTATATTATTTATGTAAAAAATTATTTCTTGCCACTAAGTAAAACAGTCTTTTCTGTGGTAAAATCACAACTCAAGACAACATTATATATCATAATTGAAATTTTATTTATATATATACTGCATAGGCGGGGGTGTGGAGTTGTTGAAAATGAGTTCCTGACAGTCTCACTTCAGAAAGATTAAAAACGCACATCTGACTGTTCTAATTGAATGGTAGTTAGTAATTTATAGTAATGTAAATCATACTATACACCCTTGTGTCATAAAGTATGAAAGTGCTACTGTGAATTAGAGATGTGCATCAGAACTAGGAGTCCATGGGAACAGGTATGGAACCATTTTTATGTTCATGCTGGTCAGATTTGGCTGTTAGCACTGAGACATGTGGGATGAAAAATTGCTGTTTTGATTATAAACAAAAAACAAGAAATCAGTTTAGATATTAAAATCTGTTCATACTGCCATTATTTCCAATGAGGAAAGAACAATTAAAACCAACCAGTATTGCACTGTAGAAAAGACAGGAAAGTGAGACACTTGGAGCAAACTTCCACTGCTTTTAGATTCAGAAAGAAAGGAGCTGAAAGGAGCTGTATCATCTGAGCTGTGTTTAAGGCTTCCTGGCTTACAGTTTGTAGATTGTTGTATTTTTATTAAAGTCTTAGCTACTAACAATCTGACAGATGTCATGCTGGAGTCCTAGTCCTGCTTTTTAATGTGTTGGTTTAAGGAGGGGACTTTCAAGGAGTGTGCATAAGATAACATCAGATGGAACAACACAGCTTAAAGATCAGTCAGTTGTAATAATGTGTATACACTGTTGCTGTATTATTCTTCTCAAGTGGTAGAATACAAGCATCTACAAATCTTTCTTCTTTGGTCAATGTCACTAATTCTGCTAAAAACAAAACACTTGTAAAGTTTTTTGTAAAGCAAAAAACACAGTTTTGCTGTATAATCAGTTTCACTGTTATAGTTTCACTCATCACTAGTGACAGTTAAAGGGAAGTAGACCAGGTCTATCCTCTTAACGTGTTATTGCTTTTCTGTTAAACAGAAATCGAGCTGGAGATAAAACCAAGTGGATAGAAATGTAAGATTCCCAGTTTGAAGACACCAAAGGCTGCATGTGGTCATGGTCACGCAGTGGCCGTGGAATCAGATCTACTGTATTATGGCAAGCCAAATTAACATTTAGAGATATCTCAAAATGAATTTTGGATATCTTAAAATGTAATTTATTTTAAGATATCTGAAACTCAGTTTGAGATATCTTAAAATAATTTCCTTTACTCTCCTGAGATATCTCAAATGTATTTCAAGATATCTCAAATACAGTTTCAGATATCTTAATTGTGTCTGCATTTCAAGATATCTCAAATGAATTTTCAGATATCTTAAATTGACCTTTCATGCATTTTAAGATATCTTAAATGCATTTGATATCTCAAAATCATTTCCTGTAAAAGATACTACTTGTTTATTATAAGATATCTTAAAATGTATTTGAGATATCTTGAAATGTAGGAAGTCATTTTAAGATATCTTGAAATGTATTTGAGATCATGGACAGGAAGCTGTTTTAAGATATCTGGAAATGTATTTGAGATATCTTAAATTGTATTGTAGATATCTGAAAATGCTATTAGATATCTTGAAATAATTGAGTGTAAAGATATCTTAAAATGCATTTTAGATATCTTGAAATACAATTTGAGATATCTTGAAATACATTGTTAGATATCTGAAATGGAGCAGAGACCCATTTTAAGATATCATGAAATTAATTTTAGATATCTTTGTATTTCAGATATCTGAAAAAAATGAATGATATCTTAAATGCTTTTAAGATATCTAAATTATAAGATATCTCAAAATAACTTCCTTCTCATTTTAAGATATCCCAAATTCAAGATATCTGAAATGCATTTTCAGATATCTTAAAATGACTTCCTGCACATTTCAAGATATCTCAAATTTTCAAGTAAAAAAGCAAGATATCTCAAATTCATTTTGAGTATTTAGACAGGAAGTCCCATTGAAAGAATAGGAAATGTTACAGGAAGTGATTTTGAGATATCTCAAAATGTATTTGAGATATCTTTGCACAGGAAGTTATTTTAAGATATGAAAGTATTTCGATATCTCAAAATCACAAGATATCTCGAATTGCATTAAAGATATCTTAAAATGCATTTCAGATATTTCAAAATGTACCAGGTCATATCATTTCAAGATATCTTGAAATCTATTTAAGATATCATAAAATGCTTTTTAGATATCTTAAAATAGATGCATTTTTAGATAACTGTAAGTCAATTTGAGATATCTAAAATGCATTTCCAGATATCTTAAAATCCATTTTGAGATATCTCTAAATGTTAATTCGGCTTGCCATACTGTATACTAATAAAAGGCAAAGCCCTCACTGACTCATTGACTGACTCACTCACTGACTCATCACTAATTCTCCAACTTCCCATGTAGGTAGAAGGCTGAAAATTGGCAGGCTCATTCCTTACAGCTTACTTACAAAAGTTAAGCAGGTTTCATTTGGAAATTCTACACGCAACGGTCATAACTGAATCCTGCTTACGTACATATATATGTCCATAGCATTAGAACCAGGACTGGCAGTGAATGCTGTGAGCTCGATATAGAGATCAAAATAAAAAACCCTTATTAACAAAAGACCACTCGTGCACTAGAAAAAGATGTGTTCAGCTAATTAAAGGGGTGGATTGCTTAATATTCTACTTCAAAAAATGCCTAAGAATATTTTTTTCATTCTTCTTTTCCTTCTGACTATACTGGATTTAATGTCTAGGATTCATCTCAGTACAGTGGTCAATGGTGACCCTTACTTACATCACCGATATACAGTACAGGTATTATATATACAGTACTTACTTGTATTCTGTTTTGTGTGTTGTATTTATCATATTTTTTGACCCCTATTGCATGCCCAACCAACTGGGAAGGGGGTCTCTCTCTAAACTGCCTTTCTGAAGATTTCTTTTATTTTTCTCCTACAAGGATTTTTATTTGGGAGTTTTTTTCCTTGCCTTCTTAGAGAGACAGGAGCTGTTAAAGCCCATTGAGACATTTCTTGTGTGATTCTGGGCTATACAAGAAATAAACTGTGTTATTTTTGAATATAGAAATATTCTCAGGTTTCATGCTATCTGCCATGCTGAGTGAACTCTAAGTGATTCATGTAACTGAGAAATGAAACTTTTAAAGTTGTCACCTAATGAATTTGTTAAATAAGAATGTACTTATGTCAGTTCCCCATGCCATACTACATAGCCAAAATTTTCATTTTTAGGGCTACAGCTAAATAGTGGGGTTTCTTATTCTAGCAGCACACAATTGCTTAGACTAGCTTCAGAAAAGGGATCTCCAATAATTAGTATGGTATCAGCTTACAAATTCTCCTATTACATTATTTTACCTCATTATATTTTCATCATTACATCAATTTGTGCTTGTCTCTTTACTGCTTTTTTCTTGGTAACAATTAGCAAATGTGACACTCAATGTATTTGATCCATTAACTGACCTGCAAGTAGGACTGGATCTTCATTGACTTCGTCCAGTGCGATTAAAGTCCCTGCTCCAATTCTGCCAGCGCTAAATGGAACTGAAATGTTTGGCATTGAAATTAAAATCTTGAAGTCCAGTGCACTGCAATGGATTTCCATCACTGTCACTGTTATAAAAATCTTAGCCAATGCCAACTTCATTGCTTTCTGCAAATCCTGTAAAAAAAAACCAAAAAAAACAGCACTGACCATATTGAATGCACTGAAACAACACACACACAGATTTTTCTCTCTCAGGTACCTGCCAACATCGGTAAAAATTTATTTTATGAATCTAACCTTATATAAAGTATTTATGAAAGAAAAAGTAATATGATGTACACCAAACACATTGTGTTATAGGCCAGCAACAGCATTACCTAAGTAAAATATTACAAGAAAGTTAATGAAATTAACTTTTCATGAAAGTTGCATGAAAGTTCATGCAACTTGAGAAAAAAATTAATAATCACCTGTATTATTATAGTACATAAAAGAAGATTACAGGATTAAGATGCTACAGAGCAAAAACTGGTACAATTAGCAAACAACCTAAATGTTTTCATTTTTTCTCAGTCAGGTGTCATCATAAATATATTTAAGTAAAATTTCAGTTGTCTCTCCAAACTAGTAAGGGCATCTGCTGTTTTACCAGATGTCTTCAACTTTAGATTTGTATTTCCTTTATTAGTAAGAGTGTTGTCAATGGGAATTAAGAAATTTATGAAAAAAAGTTACTTGTATCTTTAATTTAATAGAACACTTTCCATTTTTACACATATTTTGTTCACAGACCACAGTCTACAAGTAAGGTGAGGTTAATGCTTTGTTTTCTGCAAAATAATTATACAAGAACGATAACTTAGCTTAATACCAAAAATCTTGATTCTGTACATACTACACAGAGTATATCAGGCTCAATCTGTTTACATCTTTCACCACCATTAACAATTTTAAACTTATGTGATCTTTCTTAGGTACAGCTTTAATTACAATATAATAAGTCAGAGTATAGTTAACCCATAGATTAGCAGGAATATTAGCATATTAGAACAATTGTGATGAGAATTGGCCATTCTGCCCATCTATCCTATTCATCAAGTTTCCCCAAAACAGCAACATATTGAGACTGGAAGGTCCCTAAAGTCCTGCTCATCACAACACCACTTGGTAATTTATTTCTAGTGTCTGATGGAGAAAAACCGTTAAAACATTTGTGTGATATCTGCCCTTAATAAGTTTCCAACATTGTCCCTATGTTCTTGATGTAGTATTTGTTTTAATGTAACTACTAGGGTCCTCAGTGCTAATTCCATTTAATTTTAAACACTCTGATCATTTAATCTCTTAATCTCTGTTTGCTTAAACTGAAAAGGTTGACTCATTCAATCTCTCCTCATAGCTCGTATAGAGTAATTACTTTGTAAATGTACTCTATTGTAATTATCAATATGTAAGGTAAATATGCTATGGATAGTCATTGAATTCACGTAATACACATTAAACTTTCTCTCTTGTTCTGACTGCGTGAATGTGGGGTTAGCATATTGACTAAATTTAGGTTTCTTGCAGTATAAAATAGGGTGAGCTGGAACTGTTAAGTTTTAATGGAACATTGCATATACAGGTATGTGTGTACATTGTGTATACTTGTATATACACTACTTGTCAAAAGTTTTAGAGTACCTCAGGTTTTCCAGTTTTTCTTCAGATTTAATCGGTTGAAATAAAATGAATGACCTTAAAAATTGTCGAAGTAAGTGGTAAACTGACAAATGTAACTGCTAAATTTAAAGTTTAAATTAGCAAAAACTGAAAAAAGGAAATATCAGAATATTACAAATGGGCCTTCTTCAGAGAACAACTAATAGGCTACAACCTACAGATGTTCTGCAGCAATTAAAGTTAATTAAGCCTTGCAAGTTGAAGTAAACAATTTGCACAGGTGTCCCAACTTATGCTGATTACTGAAAACCCTCTGTCTGTCTTAAAGCAGAGTTGGAACAGTCTTACTACACCCTCTAAAGTACTAATTGGACAATATTAGACAGAGAAACTTGTACATTCCAATGATAATGGCAAGAAAACTGCAATTAACAAATTGAATGAGACAGAGCATTATTTCCCTTAGAACTAAAGGTTTATCATTTAGAGAAACTGCGAAAAAAAATCAGTGTCAGTGAGTACAGTGTCCTATACAATCCACAGTCATTTAGAAACTGGAAGAAACTCTGATAGGAAGAGATCTGGCAGACCCAAATACACAACCCAAGCAGAAGACAAGTATCTGAGGGTCACCAGCTTGCATGATAGGAACCTCACAGCACAACAGCTTCAAGCACAGCTTAACGGTGATTGAAAAAATCAAGTGCTGCAGGTTTGACAGTGCGAGGACAAAATAGAGCCTTGAAATACTGGCTGTGGAATACTGCAGACTGGAAGAAAGTCTTATGGACTGATGAATCAAAATTTGAAATCTTCAGTTCATCACACAGGGTGTTTGTACACCGTTCATTTGGTGAAAGGATGGTTCCTCAGTGTTTGACAGTAACACACAGTATTCTGAATCAAAAGGGTTACCACAGTTTGGCTGTTAAATCAGCAAATGGTAACTACTTTGATGAATCAAAACTCTGAATAAAATCTTGTACACACAATGATTCCTTGACTTATTTTTTGTTTGCCATTTTTTATTTCTTCTTTGCCTTGATTTCAAGAAACATTAAGACATTAAACTGCCGTACGTACTCGCGTATAAGTCGACCCAATAAATCGATCATAAAGTCAGACCCCGACTAATATGCCCGTACAAAAATGCAACACTTAGATTTTTTTATTTATTTTTTTTACATCTTTTTGCTTCGTCCAATCTCACCCCAGTTTCTCAGGCACATCAAATTTTGTTGTAGCAGCATAGTTACCAATTTTTTCACCACTTCAACGACTTTTAATTTAAAACCAGCTTCATATTTTGCTCTGATCAAACACTCCATCATAGATAAGGGATGCTCTTACGATAAAGTTTTATGACGGTGTGAGATAAAAAAACACAAAATAGTGCAAATGTTGCTTTGGAATAGTTTGGGTATTACTGTGTGGTCATGTAGGCACAATACATAAAAAAGACCGTGTCATAGCATATCATAATCTCTTGGATTATTATAAAATACCAGAAATTATATGGTAAAATCAAGCCCCGACTTAACCATGGTAGAACTTATCCACGAGTATATAAGGTACATGCATTTTCATAAAACTGAAAAAACTGAGGTGTTCTAAAACTTTTGACCAGTATTTTATAATACTATAATAATAATAATAGATATTGTATGTTGGTATAATAAAACTGTGATCATAATTTACTTAAGTCTTTAACTGCTGTCATAGGACATATTACATTTGGAAATACTTCACTAATAAAAGGAGCACTAAAAGTTTTCTCAAGTACTTTTTGAAAGATACAGTGGTGTACCATTACCCGGTAGAGAAGGATTTTAAGGAGGAAAAACTGAAATTGGTTAATTGAGCATCTTTTTCATTTTTTTCTGTCATCCTTTCCAAACCCATTTAATACATATGAGTGAAACTGACAAGGGAATCAAAATTGAAGTAGGCTAATTATCCCAGTTATTTTCTCTCTTATTGCCTGAAGTATCTGAATAAAATGAAAGGAAAATGCAAAAAATGTCTTAATCAGTTCATGCCTGATTTCTTACTTATCTTGGATTTGTCAGACAACCAACCTGAAAGCAGAAAAATGTGTGCTGGGGCCATGAATAAAATGTTTATGTTGTTTCTTAGGTTTAGATGTAAATGACTTGAGTAAACCCTTTGTTTTTAATACTATTAAGGAAGCATTTCTACAAGAAAGTATCTCATAGATCCTAAAAGTAAGCTTTAGAGTAATACTATTCATAGAACAGCCTCGATTGCCAGCATTTATATAATATATTTTTAAATGCAGCTAAAAAGTGCTCTACTTGTATTTTTCTCATCCTGAAATGTCTTTTACAGACACTGGCAGACACTGGCAACATGGTAGCATAATAAATCACTTTTGCCTTTTAAGCAAATTTTCCCAGCAAGATCTGAAAACAGCTGGAAAAACGTTTTCAGTGATTGACATCAGTGTTTAGAGGAAATGATATTTAAAAGACAGTAAGACATAATAAGGAGCTAAGTAAGACGGATGAACAGGGAAAGGAACACTGTAATTAGGTGAATTCATGTTTCATAGCTGTGCTATTTATGGAAGTAAGAAACTTCATTTTCTCTTGAATCTATAGGAAGCCAACAGCAGGTGTTGGACATTTTAAGCGTATTGCAGCTTTATCCTGTTTCTACTTAAATGAAGCTCATGGAGGTGGGATTTGATATCTTCATAAACTCTATTGCGATATGACAATAGATTCATGTAATCCAAAATATAATATATATGTATATCTGAACACTTGAAGCCACCCAGTATAATGGCCTGTTTCAGTTCTTTTCCATGTGTTACCTATTTCTTTTTATTAAACTGAGACTTCCAGCATTTGATATGGAAAGAAAAACAGAAAAACGAAAAGCTCAAGTTTTTTTCAATTGTATTTTGTTTAATTATGTGTTTTGGTACATTCAAAGTTCAGTAACAATTGCACATTCTTCATTATCACAGTTACTGTAAGTACTTAACATTTGCCTCATTTGTCTATTCAATTCTTTATGTACTATTTTTATATAACATCTGCACATTTGAATGTCCTTGTTTGTTTGCTTTGAGTACAATTTTAATTGTATAATGGAAGTAAATGCTGTTTAAGCATAATATAATGAAAATCAGTACAGCGTATGTCATATACTCATTTATAATATGACATTACTCTTAACCTTTCCCGTTAAAATGTTTAGTCACATTCTTAAACTGTAATATATTATTTTGATTTTATCAAAGTAATAAGTTACAGCTTACTATTGTATGCATTTTCCTTACTGCCTCATAGACAATTTACATTGCCTTAGATGAGTCCAGTCACCCGTAATAATCAAATTATAGACTTTTGAGATTTACCTAAGGATGTCGTTGTTGGGATGTGAAATCTCTTAAAATACATGTAGAGTGTCATAAATAACAATTAATTCCAAAGAAATGTCAGCGTGCAGTACATAAACAAACAAAATAATTATTTGTTACTTCAACTACTGTTGTTAGTGTATAATATTTAAAACATTTATACTATAGTAGAGAAGCAGAAATTAGAGGAGAGAAATAAAGCTAATGTCCGAAAAAATAAAAATGTTGCAGTACTTACAAGTTTTTCTCGAATGTATTCCTTTTTTCTTTTTAAAACAGATAGTTCTTGATCTACCTACCCTGGAAATGACTGTAAGAAGCAGAGATGAATTCTACCTTTCACTGTCGGTTAGGATGAGTCTTCCTTGCACTTTATGAATTGGCAATCACAAGTCACTCCTTGAGTCACTAGGAAACCAGCGATTATAAGTATGGATCTAAAAGCCACTGTTTTCAAATGGTGCTCTTAATTCACTTGGGAAATGACAGCTCTAACGGGGTCTGTGCCTGGAGCTTTCTCTGTTTGTTTATCTTATCAGTGGGAGTATGTAAACTGTATACACGAACAGTCATGGGAACACTTAGGACCATAAAAATGGCCACAGCAATATTAGGGTAACTATTTTTAGGTTTTGACTTCTTGTTTTCTTTAAAACTGTAGAGCATCTTGTCAAAAAGAAAACTCATTAAAGATCAAATTTTTAGCATTACCAAAGCTAGGCATGCAACCAAATTGTTCTTTTTAAGGTTCATTTCATGATTGTGGTGTATGTGGCCCTGTTTGAGTGACTTACACATAGTGTGATGACAACCAGGTGTAAGCTTCAGACAATAAAATCAACCAGCTTCTTTTACAGTGAGCAATATTATGGTTTAGTACAAAACAAAATCAACATTGTGAAATAAATAAGTAAAACAATGCTTACACCATTCATACTAAAAGGTAGTTTAAATCAGATCAGCACTGTAAATGATCGTACAGCTATGTTAGAAAACTATAGAACGTATTGCTGCAAAAAGCTGTTTAAAACAGTTTCCAGCCTGCAGTTAATTCAAAGATGCCACCATAACAAGAAATACATAGTGCATTGAATGAAATTCTGTTTTTAAGTCTCCAGATTCCTTTTCAGATAAGTTTAATTTCCATTTCAGACCCCCACTTTCTTACTAAAAGAGGTGTATATAATATATTGATTAGAATAAATCAGGTTACTGTACCATACATCTTAACATATTAATGTAGGCTGAAGAATCATGGGATATAATCTGTATAACCATAGCCATCAACTTTTTACTCTAAAGCAATAACCACTGATAAAATAGTGCTGCAATAAAAAGAGTGTCTTGTTACCTTTACTTAGTTAACTGTGCTATTAATAGATACTGCAGGCATTAAAAACTCAACTTTTTATGGTTGTATAGTTTAACAGTTTTCTTCTTAGTTCAAGTGTCTTGTTACCTTTACTTAGTTAACTGTGCAAATCTCTAAATATACAGTGGTGTAATAGATACTGCAGGCATTAAACACTCAACAGTTTTTAAATGATGGTTTTATTATTTAGGGAGAAAAAATTACATGGCCCTGTGTGGTAATTGCCCCTGAACCTAATTGTATAGTTTAACAGTTTTCTTCTTAGTTCAAGTGTATTTTTCTTTTCAACAAGGAAGGAGCTAGATTGTGAGTTTATTTTAGTTCATTTTCTAAATTTTTATAAATTGATTGCTTGGAATAAGACTCTAGAATCCACATCTACAAAGGACATCATATGCAAATCTCTAAATATATGATCAGAAACATTTTGTGTTGCAAAAGAATAAGAAATCAGGAAGGGGGCAAATAGTTTTTCACACCACTGTATGTATTTTTTGTAATCAGTGTTACTCAGGCTTTTTCATTTCATATTTTATTATTATAATTTTGTGCATACTTCAAACAGCTGTTTGAAAAATGAACCAAAGAAAATGAAAATCAAAGACACTGAAGCCAGACTGATGTGCAAACTGAAATACCTCAGAAAGAAAGTGGGAAAGTTCATATGGATGATTTCACATGTTGATAACATTCACACAGCATTTGATGATGTTAATCTGTAAAGCTCTACAAGATTTTTTAATATGCAAGTTGTCCCCCACATGTGCGTCCGAACTTGTCAAAGGTAAACACTACCACCCCAGGACACCAGGGGCGCAATCATTAACCGCCCTCTCTCCTTTTCCACCCACATCTCTGAGAGGACACTCAATGAGGGCAACTGATCCCACCCCTAAATTATAAATTCATGGCACTCCCAGAAGGAGGCGACTCATGAGCAAGCCACAAGACAAACTCCAACCCTACAACTTGACCGTTTCTAACATCAAGTTTCCTTTAGCCAACATCTAACTGTACCTTTTGTTAGTCATAGCGCCATTGAGCCCTGTAATTTTTGTTTCTGCCTTTTTCAAGTAAACAAGGTGGCACAATTAGATCCCCAGCATTTTGTTTGGTCTCCTGTATCATATTATCGATGACACAGTATTAATAGGACACAGGGAAAGCAATTGATCCATTAAGTTTTCAGATTGTTGTAGGTATGCACCAGCTGTCCATGGCCAGTTTCTGCCTTGTTCCCAATGTTATGGTCGTAGCCTCGACTCCCAGCAACCATGAATTAAATTCAGCATGTTTGAGAGTGTTATATTATCTAACTGTATTGTAATGGTGCAGACTCAAGTGTCAATATGAAGAGGCAAAAGTAAAAAGCACAGCAGCAGTGTCATGGCCTGAAATCATAGCAGTCTGAGCTGGCAGACCATTAGTCAAATGTCCAGCTTCAGGATCAGCCTTGAGAGTAGCCTGTAAATAGGGCAAACCTGGTGTGCTATTGTAAGCAGTCTTCCTATGTTAGCAAACTAATGAAAAGAGTTGTAAAATGAGTAAGAATCCACTGGGTCACCACAGGACAGGGCTGTGTTTAATTACAGTATATGATGCGTTATGAAGAACATCCAGTTTTCAAAACTTTGCAAAGAGTTAGGACACCCCCTTATAATATAAAACGTGACAGTGTATAGACTGTGAAGATGACTTCTTTCTGAAAGCGGTAAAATACAAGCAATAATTTCTAAAATAATTCTTGAGGGTAGCTGTCCAAAATGCCATTTTGTGTATGCACGAACATTCTCACAAAAGCAAAAAAAGAGTGCATGTTTCATAGATTGAAAAAATACACTCAAAAAAGATATTTTGGGAAGAAATTTTACAAGCATTACCAAAACAAACACATAGTAATGTGCTTTTTGCATGCCATTTAAAGTTTCAACTGGAAATGTAGAAATGTTTTGCAGATGTTGCACACTAAATTTAACTACAGCACAAGCTGCACTGTGTACTGAGTTTACTGTTCCATCCAACCACCTACCCTTTTTCTTTTTTTAAATCAAATTTTTGTGTAGACAGTAATAAATAGAGCAATACTTAGCAACAAGAAATAACAATATTGTATTAATTAATACATAACTTCTCCCACACCCCTTTTATTGCATAATAACAACAGAAATAGTGGTGATGGTATCTAAGAATGGGCACAATGATAAAAGCAAAGGGAGCAGACTGATACAGAAGAACAGGAAGGATGTCAGTCCATCATTTTAGCACTTTTCAGCAGTGTATGATGTAACCAGTTTTATTACTGAATTCCAGTTTTTCATCATGTCACTGGGTGCCTTTCTATACCATGATGCAGATACCCCAGGTTAAACAAATTCATTATTCCATTAATTCTGGAGGCTTTCTTTAAGCAGCAAGCAGAGTTTGACAACTGTAGTGGCCAGGCATATGAATCAGATGAGAAGAGGGGGAGGTCAAAGAGGTGTAAAAGAATAATGAATTAAGGTAAAATAGGAAATTAGTTGGATATCATCAAAGGGAAACAGCAGACAAAAAGACCAGATGGCCAGAGCAAGTTGGCAATGCCAGAAAATCTACATGAACAGGCTGGAGACACTGAGGGGAGGGAGCTGAAATGGCAAAGAGAATCAGGGCCAATGCTCATTGTTTATGGTTTAGGAAAGGTTACATACAGAATATACATAAAATAAGGATTCCTATAGAACTATATAATATTTTGAAAACAGAGAATAAAGGAGATGAGAGAAGTAACTTTCCCATTTCATTAAGTTATTTTTTTAATTACAGGTTCAGCTCAGGAGCCAACTGTGGATGAGATGTCAGTTCATCACAGAGCATTTCCACAGACGCTCACAAGTTTAGTTGGATTCTGCTAAGATAGAATTAAAATTAGGTTTGTCATACATATCTTTGAAACCAGAGTACTACATAACACTCACCATGATAATTCTGCAAAATAAATTATGTATGAAATGACAAGTTTGTAAGTCTATGAAACATCAGCAGTTGAGAAAAAACACATTAATCTATTACAAATTAAGTCTTTTTAATTTTTAAAGCTACTATAAGAGTGAACAAGGAGAATCTGAATCACAAATCCTTAATTAGGACTTAGTTTCTGTATCAGGTTACAACTGAGGAAATAGATACACAATTTTTGAAAATCTTTGCATTGTTTTTTCTTTATCCATCATGCTCAATTAATTAGTGAATCAAATATTTGTCTTGTGTATGTGTGTTTGTCAATCTTGAGTTTGAGGATGTTATTACATGAGGTCTGAGAAGAAAGCACATTTATAAATATTGTATGATTGAAATTTTAAAGGATCATATGTTATATATATATATAGTGACAGGCTAGGGCTGTATTGCTCCCTTGAACCCTCAGACCACTCATCAGACACCAGATAAAAGTCCAAATAATTGATTTATTATAATAATAACATGCACAAAGCACCTCCTCTCCACAATACTCCAATAAACAATACAATAATCCAATCCTCCACTCCCAGATGCTTAGCCACCCTGCCTCCCAACTCAGCTTGTCGGTCTGGGATTTCCCAGGGTCCTTTATAGTCCTTGACCCGGAAGTGTTTGTCCCTCAGTCCATGTGACTTTCTTTCACTTCCGGGTCAGGTAAAAACTTCTTTTCTTTATCCCGGAAGCACATCATTTCTTCTGTCCATGTGACTGGGATGTACTTCCGGGGTGTAGGGAAAATAGTCCCTGGGCCTCCCTGCGGCGACTCCTGGCGGCCCCCATGGTATCCAGCAGGGCTGTGCATTAAAAGTCCACTGTCCATAATTCCCTGCTGGCATTCGGGGCATCTCCATGCTGCAAGGAGGGCTCCAACTGGCGGCCTGGTGGTTTTGGCCAGGATGAACAGCCGGCCATGTACCACAATATATATATATATATATATATATATATATATATATATATATATATATATATATATATATATATATATATATAGTGACATGTGAGTCAGTGTCTTGCACCCTAAACCACAAGGCTGAGTCTGATTAATTTAGTAAAACCAGCTTTATTCAACTTGAAACAAGAACAGCATGCTACCACTTTTTTATACACGGATACAGCAAACGGGCATAGTGCTGTTCCCTGCATTCATAATGTTCCTTGCATCATGCATCAGTTATAGTGCGAACGCGGTTGGCTCGTAATTGTTCCACTGCGCTATGCTGCTGAGCTGTGAACCTGTGGACAAGCAGTCCTCCACAGACGTGGCAGTCATGCTTCGGCGTGTCGTCCTGTTGTAGGGGGCCCTAAGAGTTCAGAAACCTCACAATATATTGAATTTGTCTACTTCCTGTGAGCAAGACTTTAAATCAGCTCTCCTCCCATCTGTAGGTTCAAAACCACTTTGGCTTGTAGTGGCTTTTTAAAAGCCTTCCTTGCTCCAAAGTCACTTCTAGTGACAGTGGTGACCCACTTCAGTTTATGTATACCATACTAGAGCTTTGTGTATTGGCCCAAGTATATCGGCAGTCCTCAGCTAAATTCAGGCATAGAAGGCAATGGCTGAAACCACTTTCTAGGGGCTTTTCTGAATCTCAAATGACTAGGTCGTTTGAGGAGGCAACTGGATTGCTAGATCTATCAGAAGAAAAGCTTTGCTGCTACCAGGAGACAATACAGCTAGTCATACACCCTCTCTGTCTCTCTTAGGGACATTTGGAGTTTACTGACACTTGCCTCACCTCTAGGGTCTAGTGGAAATAAGCATGCTTTTGCCTGGACTGTACCTGAATTTCATCTTTGCTGGCACTCCTTCCTATGTTTTGCCCTTCACTGGCACCTAGCATTCATACAGGATGTATCATCCTGCTGCCAGTATGGCTTTTATTCATTCCTGATGGGTAAGGGGAAATTCAACGTAAGCTAATTTGTGTTTTCTATTGATTAAAGTATAGTTATGTATTTTTCTGCTTCGACTACTACTTCTGCTATGTACACAGAACTAGCACAAGCTCACCAAAAAAAGCAAACGTAAACCTTTGGGAAAGACTTTAATTTAAAGGAAAAATCAGGTGTTTTCAGCAGAAAAACACCTACACATGTAGCGCTTAGAGTTTAATGAGTAATCTAGAACTTAGGGAATAAGGAAAACACAGGCGTCAAAGTCCACTTGGTGGATAAAAGAACAAATGGAATGTGTGGCTATTTTGGAACAAAGCAAAACACTGCATATGTAAAGAAGAAGGAATCAAAATACTATACATGGAGAAAGGATAGAAAAAATGATGTGTTTATTGCATGTGGACAAACTCAATTTTTTCAATGACCAACACACACATATGAGTGAAACCACTAATTCTGAGGTAAAAAGAGTGCATTGAAAAATTCGGGCATGTAGTGCTTTGAACACCTACTACAGTGAATCTTCTTTTTAATTACACAATAATTCATCAGGTTTCTTTTAGTCATCGTCTTCAGAGTTACTTGGCATGAAACTTTGAGGACCTTGAACTTATGTTGACCTTATTTAAATAGGACTGACATTGTAGAAAGATTTATTGTTCAGAAATTAAGTATACAACAAAATAAGTTAATCTTATGTAGGTGTTGTACTCTAGGATCACCAGAGTGAGGGTAATGCCATGGTGGACCGGAATATTGCCAGGTATATTCCCTCATGCCACTATGTTTCTAAGAATCATTTTTGTGCCTTTCATTGTTCTACCCTTAATTGTAAATGCCATTTATAGTTCTAGTGCAGTGTAGGGAAAAAATTTAATGTAAATAATATATAGTTAGGGAAAAATTACTAACTACTTACTTTGGGAGGAAGTTAGAAGAGTATTTTAATGTAGGTTTTAAGAGAACTATAACAAGTGAAAGAAAAACCTTGCATTTTATAGTCTTTTAATTTAGCTTTGAACATGATTTTCTTGTGCCTGATAAATTTCTTTTCCCCTCTCTTAAAGTAATTTGAGTTTAAAAATGTAGTGGTTTTTAACTTTGCATTCTATGTTAGATATGTGTAATATCTAAACCAGTTCACCTCTAATATTTAAGAAATCCAGTTTCTAGCAGTCACAAAAAATAGTATTCATTTTCAAGTAAAATTGTTTGTAAAAACATAAAAAGAACATCTTCTGTCAGTAATGTTTTTGCTACATTGTTTAAGCCCCTGGCAAGGTGTTTCCTCTGTCCTGTGTCAAACTAGTCCAAACACTGCCCTTGCAATTAACTGCCTGCTGGGCATCACATTACAGATGAAATGTATTGACAAAAAGACATATCAGTGTCAAGGATAGTAGCACGCATCATTCCATGCAGATTCAGACATGCTACTTGAAGCTCTCAGTAATATTTTTGTTTTTCAGATATAAGGTCAAGTAAACTTAGCTTAATTTACAGTATAATTCCTGAGGAATGACATCACCATTTAAAAATTGGACAGAATATAGTGTGTTTGAATCACATTTCGTAAAGGCAGCATATGAAGGTACAATACAACTGGCTATTGTACTAATCCATAATCTAATTATTTAAATAATTATCTAGAGATACGTCTCACCCCTGAAGCTTATTTCAGAGACAGGAGGTAATTATGTGCAAACCTGTCCATGCATGGCCTCTTATAGTTAAGGCTTCA
The DNA here is from genome assembly GCF_016835505.1 of Polypterus senegalus. Classification (NCBI taxonomy): domain Eukaryota; kingdom Metazoa; phylum Chordata; class Cladistia; order Polypteriformes; family Polypteridae; genus Polypterus; species Polypterus senegalus. Next base: position 190,606,766 of record NC_053157.1, on the reverse strand, counting down.
AATTTAGTATATAAACCTTAGCAATCTATTATAATAATAATAATAATAATAATAATAATATTATTATATAATTATTATTATTATTATTATTATTATTATTATTTTAAGAATAAAGTTTAAACTGTTTAAACCAAAGACATCAAGAAGCATGATGATCAGAAATGGGAAAGTAACCAGCAAGTTCCAGCTCCATGTCCACGGGAAGGTTATACCATCAATCGAGAAAAACCCAATAAAATGCCTAGGGAAGTGGTATGACACCTTGCTCATGGAATAAACCAAAGTAACCAGGACTGAGAAACTGGCAGATGAATGGCTGAGGAAGAGAGAGGCATCAGGTTTACCAGGAAAATACAAGGCCCGGCTCTTCCAGCATGGGCTGCTACTAAGACTGGTTTGACTATAATTATTGAATGATAATTTATGAAATGCCAATGACAGTAGTCAAAGGAATTCAGGGACCAGTGAGTAAACATCTTTGCAGATTCCACCAAGTTTCATGTCAGCAGGACTATATTACAAGTCTGGTCAGTTGCAGCTACCCTTATCATCAGTGGTCTAGGAGCTCAAGGTGGCAGAGTGCAGAGCTCTGTTGATGTACAAACAATCTAGTGATGGAAAAGATACAGTATGCCAGATGGTGCCATAAAAAGGTTCTCAAGGCATTGACAGATATTTTGGAGCAGGAGAGACTGAAAAAGTGTCCAACAATTGTGAGTATATGTCAGTTCGTCTAGTTTATCAGAGATAGAGAGAAACCACACTCCTTCAAAAAGACCAAGAAGAGCCTTTGGTATCTAGCCAGATCATTAGAGATGAGGGAGGACCTGGAAAGGAAGCTATATTTTCTCCAGGTCATTCAAACAACTCTAAGGCCATCCCTGGGAATAGAAGGAAGGGAAAGAAAACTAGTTCCTGGCAGGTTGGTGGAGTCAAGGAAAAGCCTCTTGTTGGCTCTGGTATAGGTGCGAGAAGATAAACTAGAAACCAGGGGAAGATGGGCAGTGATTGGCCACCACTGCCAACCCACCAACTAGAGGATGTTGTGGTTTAGGGTCGAGACATCCAATAAAAGTTGGAAGCCAACTTACGACATCTTCTCCTGGCCAAAGGTGTCATTCAGAAGAGGTTTTTGAAGGTATGGCCACTAGATGTATTAAATAGGCCCTGTTTCACTCTTTGCATTTATTGCCAAGAGTCGGGGTACACCTGAAGTAAGTCATGATCTGAAATGGTTTCATTAATAGATAATTATGCTTTGAATGTCTGCACCATGAATGGTAATTACACATAAGGAATGATTATGAAGAATGATTCCTGCAGTTAAATCTTCTGCATTTAAATAAGTTTCAGCTCCTGGTAGTTTACTGAGCAAAGTAGTAAGTCTATTGAACAGCAGTAGGTAGTTTACACCGCATGTTAGAATGCCAGAAATAAGATATATTGACATCATTTATCGAGCAGTTGTCAAAATGCACTCATCTTCTGGAAAATACCAGTAAATATGCTCTGTAATCAGTGAAGAGGAATATGTTTATAAATGTATGCAATGTTAGAGTGGAAAAGTTGTGCAGCATGATTAGTGCTGCATCTTCCAGATACCTAGGATGAAGCCCAGCATAAACTCGTGAAGCCCTGACTATATGGAGTGTCCCCTTGTCTGACTGGGTTTTGATGCTGCATTCCAAAAAATGTTCAATTTAGGTTAATTAGAAAGTCTAAGTGCTATTATGATCCAGCCCTTGGGGTTTGCTTACAATTTAAAACTCAGGGGAATACTTGATATGGTCATTTGGTCATTTGTGATGTTCTGTTTACATGTTGTGGACTTGGAGTCTTATACAGTATATTTGTTATGCACTTGAAGTAATTAGATTTGGACAGATCTGTAATGTGTGTCATTGGTTTTAATTTACCAAATTAGATAAGATGATTTGTGTAACCTTTGGGAAAATAATCCCTGACGTATAGACCTTAGGTTGCCTGAGATGCTGTATACCCTAAGAGTGCCTTTTAAAAATTGTGAATTTTCTGATGTCTATTGTATATAAGGTAAGTATCCTTTATAAGCATATGTTATGATAAAAACATTAAAGGATAAATTTCAATGTGTTATAAGTTTATTGTTTTTAGGTTGTTTGAATGTCTAGTTTTATAAAAGAAAGGACATCACTGAGCTTCAACTACACAATCATTTTAAAGTCTGCTTACCTTTTTAGGTATGTTCACACATAAAGTGAAAAGCTCCTGCTATGACAACCATGACCATCTGTCAGTTTGCCTGTCGGTCTGTCTGTCCGCATGAAACAACTTGGTTCCCAGTAGCCTGATTTTGTTGAAATGTGGCACATGTATTCTTCAAGAAAAGTTAAAAGTTTTGTTGAAATATCTTGAATAGAAAACACTGAATATTTTTTTGAAAATTAAAAAATTTCCAGTTGAAAAGCATTGGAAAATTTATGAACTCGTCCATCTTAAAATATTCTGTGCAGGCAAGTCAAAGCTCTGGTACACCAGCTCACTTCACCTTCTGCCTCAGTCAAGTTAATGGTAACAGTAAAAAGGCTAGAAAATGTATGCATGGTGTATCATTCAGGGGCATTCAGTGACTGAATTCACTGATTAGAAAGTAGGAACATTTTATACTTTTGAATTACTTTATTCAAGAGTTAGTTATTACATAACCTTGCAAGGCCAGATGTGATTCTCAAATGAGAAAACATGTCTGAGAACAACCTGTTAAAAATTGTGTATGGAACATCAGCAAAATCCTGTGCTGCAAAGGCTACATGTACAGGGCACAGTTTCTCCAATCCATGCATATTAAACTGCTGCCAGGGTTTCAGGGAGAGAGCATAAGATACTGAACAACAGACTTGACACTAAGAGAAAATACAAATCTAGAATTGCTATTATCTATTCAGGAGTTCAGTAGCACAAGATAACTGATGCTAAATGATTAATTTGCACGTTGTAATGAGTGTGCAACAGTGGAGACAGAGACAGACGCAAACACACTATTAGGCTCCACATCTTTGAGAAATGTCTCTGCCTCCTACGATATCTTTCTGTCATTTTAAATATTGTATCACTATATAACATAGCAACAGCAAACAGAGTTTACAGAAGTATTGAGTTCTATTGATACACAATGTTTTTCAGCATTGCAGCTATTTTGTCATGGCACGTTTGCATGTCCAAGTAGACAGTAGCGTCTAATTTCTTTAGCTATTCGTTTAGACGTTAAGTCAGAAGGTGGCTGTTGTGCAGTCTTATCTATTCATCTACTGGTGTCGTTAGGCCAATTTGTTGATACTTGTGTTTTAAGCACTGAAATCAGCATCTCCTGTGGTTCTTTATTATCAGTTCTCTTAATGGCAGCACTTCTGATAAAATTAGAACATTAGAACTATCTAGATGAGAAAAGGCCATTCAGTCCAACAAAGCTCACCAGTCCTATCCACTTATTTCTTCCAAAAAAACATCAAGTCGAGTTTTGAAAGTCCCTAACGTCTTACTGTCTACCACACTACTTGGTAGCTTATTCCAAGTGTCTATCGTTCTTTGTGTAAAGAAAAACTTCCTAATGTTTGTGCGGAATTTACCCTTAACAAGTTTCCAACTGTGTCCCCGTGTTCTTGATGAGCTCATTTTAAAATACAAGTCTCAATCCACTGTACTAATTCCCTTCATAATTTTAAACACTTCAATCATGTCACCTCTTAATCTTCTTTTGCTTAAACTGTAAAGGCTCAGCTCTTTTAATCTTCTCTCATAATTCACCCCCTGTAGCCCTGGAATCAGCCTAGTCGCTCTTCTCTGGACCTCTTCTAGTGCTGCTATGTCCTGTTTGTAACCTGGAGACCAAAACTGCACACAGTACTCAAGATGAGGCCTCACCAGTGCATTATAAAGGTTGAGTATAACTTCCTTGGACTTGTTGTACTCCACACATCGTGCTATATGACCTAACATTCTGTTAGCCTTCTTAATGGCTTCTGAATACTGTCTGGAAGTTGATAATGTAGAGTCCACTATGACTCCTATATCCTTCTCATAAGGTGTACTCTTGATATTTTTGTTTTCTGACCTAACATTTTTACTTCCTATGTGTAAAACTTTACATTTACAGACATTAAATTTCATCTGTCATAAATCAGATGAGACACATCATTTACTTCAAAGTTGTATTTTGGTGTTCATGCTGTATTTTCATGAATATAGCTGCCAATTCTTGCAAGCTGACATTGATTACTGCACTATCGTTATAACGCTGAAAAACAGAGATCCCCCAAAGCACCACATTACTATTCTTCTGTTGATGCCTTAGAATGCCAATGTATAATTTGTTGCTACAGAAAGGTTTTTCTCTTTCATCAGGCTATGTTTTTTTTTCAAAGAGGTTATGTTATTTTTATAACTTGCATTTTGCTCTCTGCACAAGTGGCACACATTTATGTGTGTAACAGGGTTTCTTTAGGAGACTTTTCGACTGTAGATGGTTCATTGTAAACCAGCTTGCCTTCTGTTAGACCAGGTCAACGAGAGCAGCTCTGATCATTGCAGTTCAAAATCACCGCCCCTACTTTGTACGCCAAATTCACGACACATTGGATAGGTTTAGAAATGTGACACTCAGTGAGTCATGTAATTGTTCCCACCCAGTTTAAGTAAAATTCACCTATGGGTTTCTCTAGACATATATATTATACACCTAGTTATTATATTTTTGTTTATTAAATATTTTTGTAACAATGATTCAAAAGTAATAGCAGTTAAATGTGTTAGTAGACTATAATAAATAATTGATTTCTAGCAGTACTTAACAATACCATGTAGTTACCAAAGCCAAAATATTCTTGTAATGGCTTCATAGACAGCAGATTCCAATTGAAGTGATGTAAAAATGGCAGAAATGGCAGTAATTGATGTACTATTTTTAGCTGTTTGTTGTGGAACTTCTGTGCCTAATTCTACTTCAGATTTCTTAAACATAACATTTTTGAAAAATGTACCCAATGGAGAGTTTAATTTTGTGTTGAAATCTCAAGGTAAAATTGTTGAGTGTAAAGGTGCATGATGGAGAGCAGGTCCGTCACGCACATTAGAGCTTTGCTGATACATTATAGTGTTAGAGAAATTCTGAATCGTTATAATTTAAAATAAAATAAATATTGAGTATGCATTGGTTTACTCAGTGCTTAGAGTGAGACACTTACCTATTCCTTTCTTCTTACAATAATTTAATTATCTTGTTTTATCGCTTTCTCCAAGCCAAATTACATAGTCTCCAAGTTACTATATAGTAAAATTCTAGAAAAGGTGAAAAAATAATAAAGAAACAGTCAGCAAAAAAGCTAGCAGCTTTACTTGCTCATACCCTCATATTTTCAGTTAATTATATTTAATATGCCTATTCACTGTATTTCCTGTAGAAACATAACACATTTTTTACTTGATTTGTCTCAAATAATACAGTATACTATATTAAACAGTAAAATATAATTAAACTTTAGGGATATTTTATTTTAAAATTTTCAGTATACTTTTATGTATCCTTGTGTTGTAAATAATCATTTTTTTGAAAAAAAGATCTAAGGATTTATTTCTTGAAAATGATCAGTGCTGCTCTGCTGACTTCAGTGCTACCCTGTTGCCTAATTAGAAGGCAGTGCACCTCTAATAGGTCACACTCCCAGTTAATGCCATTATGTTTCACCTCATTAGTTCTGATGAGAAAGAAAATAATTCCTTAAAATATTAAGAGCAACACTTCAATTAGCCTTGGTTACCCCCAGTCTCTGACAATGTTAAATTCAATAGGGATTGCTCAGTCTGAATTTAATGAATTCCCTTGACAGATGACACAGGCTGCCAGTTTATTTTTTCAGCACAATGAATTTCACTTGGTATATAAAAAAAGTTTAAAAGTACTTAAGTCAGAATTTAAACTTTTGAAAAGACATATATTGCTCAGGAAATTCAATTTATGTGCTGATTCTCCAAACAAACTTCCTCCTTTACAGCAAGAGAAGGTACCATAGCACTGGACATAAATTTAAAACAAAGCCAAGTGGGGTTACCAGTAACAGGGCTCATTCATGAATCATGTGTTCACCAGGGGCCTAATGTATAAATGGTGCGTATGCACAAAAATGTTACGTACAAATGTTTCCACGCTCAAATCGCAATGTATAAATCCTAAACTTGGCGTAAAGCCACGCAATTTCCACGGTAACTCATACCCTGGCGTACGCAAATTCTGCGCTCGTTTTTGCATACTGACGGCACTCAACGTCAAAGCAGTGCTACTGTTTCAGTGTGGTTTCCTTTTCTTTTTTAGATCCACATCCCTGACACGGCTTTATAAATACACTGAAATTAACTGCATATTGTTTATTACTTTAATTTATGTGATTGTAATTAACCTGTAACAATATAATGGGCCACAGAATGGTCAAACTATTCTAAATACAATAGCTGCTTTAGCGTTGTTACTCTCACTGCACCTTCTTTTTCTTCTTTCAGCTGCTCCCGTTAGGGCTTGCCACAGCGAATCATCTTTTTCCATATTACTCTCACTGCCCCACTCGGAGTATTTATATCACTGTATCTGAGTGGGGAATTACAGCTGTACAGCAGCTGATCAGAAAGAGAATTATTGGTATACAGAACCAAGCACATGCTGCCTCAGCCATGCTGTCTATTGAACTTCTCCCATACGGCAAACGCTTCAGAGCCTTTCCTTGCGGTTCACAAACAGTTTCATCCCAAGAACAATCAGTCCATCAAATGCTCCTTGTAGAACTGTTTGTACTTATTAGTACAATTACCTCACTGTAAACTTGCAATACAGGTATAATATTGCACAACCTGAGCCACTTTATAAAGCACGTATTTACATATGCTAATGATATAATTTTTAAGATGAAATGTAGCAAAATAAAACTTTAACTTAATTTAAATAATCTGTATTGTTAATAAGTAAACATGTGAGGACATAGTGTTGTAGCGCTAGCAAGGAGCTGGTGCTCCATTCACGGATTGTTCCTGCCTTGTGCTGTATTCTTGCTGGGGCTGGCACAACACTGGATGGATAGAATAATTTAACATGTACTATGAAGATATTGTAATGTTCTTTAAAAGTTTTGAAGAATCTGTGTTCTAAGTTTACAAATGGCTTAACGTCTATTACAGAGCTGATTGTGCGGCAATTCGGAGAAAAAAAAGTAAGGATAGGAATAGGGGGTTAGTATGTTTGAAAGAGACAGTACTGCTGCAGTTAAGTATTTCATCGAAGGTAGCACACGGCGCAGCAAGCATCTTACGTGAGGCATGAGCAATCACTGCGCCACCGTGTTCCCATGTTTAATAACAGGTTTTAACTCCTATCATCATTAAAACTATATGAAGTATACATCTCAGTATTGTAATTATTCAGAGAGCTGTAATATCATGAATGTAATGGATTCTGTGTCCTGTCAGAGGAAGAGAAAGCCGGTTTAAGAAGCATGTAGTGATTCACACACATAGAGCACATAGAAGATCAAATACAAAACAGAGCATTTAATGTGCTACTTTAGTTATGATGGGATTTGAGAAACTGGTAAATTAAATGATTTTAAGATGAAGTTTATGATGTTTTCTACATTAATGACAAAATAAACTACGTGATTAAAGTGGAAATTTCGAGATTAAAGTTGACATTTCGTGCTTTTTCCCAATGTGTGCCTATTTTTTTTCCTTTGTACCCTAATAAGCTTCCATATGACATTAAGACGGTGGGCTATGACTCGTCTTTTCACGATGACTTTGATATCTGACAACTTCTTTTTTATTTCGGACACTGTGCGACTTTGTGAATTTGAGCTTTCTTGTTTCTCTGACACTCTATGTCACTCGATCAACTTCCTTTTGTTGTTTATGCCATTGTTTAAACCAATAAATAGTACGTTTTTCCTTGCCTCCACTTGGTATTCACAGAAATTCTTCTATTTCCCCCCATGCTTTTGCCATTGCCTTTTCACATAACACTGAGCTTAAGGGCTATTTATATTGATTTGATATTAAAAGAGGTATAATTCTGGGAGGAGACAGGGCGGGACAGCAGGCGGGTGCATGTGTGTTACTTTTCACGCTGACCGAGATTTATGTAGCAGAAGAACATGGAAGTTGACGTTCGCACATATTTATGCATCTGGATTTTTTTTTTGCGCAAGCACATTTCCGCTTTTGTCCATACGCCATGTTAGAGTGTGAATTCTACGTACGCCGTTATGCATGAGGCCCCAGATCAGTTTAGAGTTGACAGTTTATAGCAGCAAGCATATCTCTAGATTATAGGAAGAAACAGAAATACTAAGAAAACCATATGGACACAGAAGCTAATCTCACATAGACAGAACTTAAAGCAAACCCTGAGACTGTTAGCCAGTCTGATATTATTCCACAAATCTGAGGAACTAACAAAATATTACAAAATTGTTATTTTTTTTATGATGATCTGTTGCTGATTTTAGTGAATATTGTCTTTAAACTTCATCAGCAGAATAGTTGTAGCCATTTGAGGAAATGAGAGTCCAAAACAGAACTGGAGCAATAGTACAGGTAAGGTGGTTTTAAAGTCAGAGGGCGGAAATGATGTAAATCAGGAGAGGAACCAGAAATGATGTCATGTGGGCCAGGTGGAATTTCCCGCATTAAGTCTGCACGAAGACAAGATAAAGGATTAGTGTACTCTGCCATCACTTGGTCTATCCAAGAATTACCTTCTTTTCAGCCCTTTAGCTGCCTCCCATGTGCACATGTGTGACAAGGGATAACTGAACCCACCCTCTAAGCAAAGCCTGAGATTGTGTTTGTAGGTTCAACTCAAAAAACGTTGTGTGGTATTGCCACCAGGGCCCATCACCCACAAGATGGTGGAATCGTACTGCTCAATCAAGGGTGGTCTCCTTCCTTTGCTCTTGAGTTGGCCCATGGGAGTGGTGCAGACTAGGGGTATAGTTATAGTTGTTTGCATTCATGCACCTAACAACAGTGCAGAGTACTCATTTGTTTTAGTGATATTGGATTCAGTGCTTTAAAGAACTCCATCCAGTTACTCTACGGTCCTACTGGGAAAATTCATCACTCTCAAGGGGAGAATTATTTATTGTCATTATTCATACATATAACAAAATTTTTTGTTGGTATGACTCAGCTTCAAGGCAGAATACTTTAGTTGCAGTACTATAGGCTGATGCTGCTCCTCCAGCCAAGGGAGATGTACAGTATCCCTGCTGCTAGATGCATCAAAGCATGCAAGGAAACTGTTCATGGTGTCAGGGAGCCTAGGGTCATAGCTGACCTGCTGATCGCTGTGCTTATAATTCGTTATGGTCTTTAAGCCTCTTCACATGTTCCATGGGTTGTTATTATCAAAATACTCCTTGATACGCTGTTAGAATCTGTATTTTGCCAGGTTTAATCCTTTTTTAGTTCTTTTCGGGCTTCGCTATATGCCGGCCTGTCGCCTGACCTATATGCAGCATCCCGGGCTTTAAGCAGGGACCGCACCATACTGTCCAGCCACGGTTTCTGATTTGGAAACACCCTAAAGGTCTTCGTGGGCAGGACAGCATCAGTACAGAACTGCACATAGGATAGGACAGATGATGTATATCCCTCTAGATCTGAGCCTTCTTTGAACACTCCCCAGTCAGTATGCTCAAAACAGTCCTGTAATGCTGAAGATGCCTCCTCAGTCCATACCTGTACTGTTCTGGTAGTCCGTTTCATCTTGCAGATCATGGGAGTATAGCCTGGGATCAGCTCCACTGCGATGTGGTCTGACATGCCCAGATGTGGGACTGCTACAGCCTTGTATGCTCCTAGTTTATAAATCCTCAAAATTTAGGAAGCACTGTTTTTAATTCTACATGATTAAAGTCACCAGCCACAATCACTGCTGCGTCTGGATTGGCATTCATTTGTCTGCTAATAAGACAGTACAGTTCATCCAAAGCTAATTTAGCTCGTTAGCTCGGGATATAAACAGCCACTATCAGGATGGAGGAGAAATCTCTTACCATCTTGAATGGTCTGCATTGGTCTCCAAGCAGTCTATTGCTACTTTTTTCTGAGCTAGTCATGATTATCCATAGTGAATGATATTTTTAAACATAACGATGTTCATAAGTATAAAGTGTACCAAAGGTCAATGACTTACTTTGTAGTTTTTTTATCTGAAATGAAGCTGTTTGTTCTGGACATTCTAGTACAAAAGAACTGTTAGGTACTTCTTTGTGGTGGGACAGCCCTTGAAAACCCAAATGGGTAGTGTGGAAGTTCCAGGAACAATTAACAGGTTCCTCTGTTTTGAATGAGCTCAACTCATAACTTCAAGGTAGTGGTCTGCATTTCCACCTACTCAATCCCAACTTTTGTGGTATGGGACTAAAATTGAATTGTAGTGAATGGATGGATGGATAGATAGATAGATAGATAGATAGATAGATAGATAGATAGATAGATAGATAGATAGATAGATAGATAGATAGATAGATAGATAGTGGATGCAGTGGATTCTCCATTATTGACAGGAGCCTGCTCAGTGCCCGTCGCTCTGCCACGGATGTCAAACTGTCCAGCTTCATTCCTACAATAGAGCCTGCCTTCTTCACAAGTCTGTACAGGTGTGAGGCATCCTTCTTCTTAATGCTGCCTCCCCAGCACACCACCACGTAGAAGAGGGCGCTCGCTACAACCGTCTGGTAGAACATCTGCAGGATCTTATTGGGAAGTGTACTCGGCTCTGTCCTTTCTTACACAGAGCATCAGTATTGGCAGTCCAGTCCAATTTATCATCCAGCTGCACTCCCAGGTATTTATAGGTCTGCACCCTCTGCACACAGTCACCTCTGATGATCACAGGGTCCATGAGGGGCCTGGGCCTCCTAAAATCCACCACCAGCTCATTGGTTTTGCTGGTGTTCAGTTGTAGGTGGTTTGAGTCGTACCATTTCATAAAGTCCTTGATTGGTTTCCTATACTCCTCCTCCTGCCCACTCCTGATGCAGCCCACGTGGGAAGTCCGATGTATATAGGCCTTTAAAAGCCCTTTTCTTCTGTTTCAAAAGGCCCTTGATGTCACTTGTAATCCATGGCTTGTTGTTAGCATAGCAGCGTACTGTTCTTACTGGAATTACTGTACAATGTCCATACAGAAATTGATATAGTCAGTAGTGCAGTCAACAACCTCCTCAATGTTCTTACTATATGATCCCTGCAGGATATCCCAGTCCATAGTTCCATAGTAGTCTCTCAGACTGTAATTCATGTGATGTCACCCATCTATCCATTATCCAACCCACTAAATCCCAACAACAAGGTCACAGGGATCTGCTGGAGCCAATCCCAGCCAACACAGGGTACAAGGCAGGAAATAAACCCCAGGGAGGGCACCAGCCCACACAGGGCACACACACCCACACTTGGGATAATTTAGGATCGCCAATGAACCTAACCTGCATGTCTTTAGACCATGGGAGGAAACCAGAACAAACCCGCGCTGACATGGGGAGGACATGCAAACTCCACGCAGGGAGGACCCGGGAAGCAAACCCGGATCTCCTAACTGCGAGGCAGCAGCGCTACCCACTGCTCCACCATGCCACCATGATGTCACCCTACAGGTTCAAATCTAGTGTACTGTTTTGTACACTGAACAACCCATATTAGTATCACTCTTTGTACTAGAGTCTAGGCATTTCCTTGTGTGTGCATGAAACAGGCTTCTTTGCAGAGTACAGAATTTACTTCTAACTGTGTTGTGTGGCAACTAAGCACCGTACTCTGTGTTCATACTGTGAGGGAAGGGCGTCTTCAAGTCTTCTAGATGATATTTAAGACCTTTCCAATGAATGAATGTTTAGTTGTGGTCTGTAAATAGAGCTCTATAGAAGAGTGACTGTGGGTGGATGCCAACTGATTTTTTAAGAAAACACACTGAAATTCATCCCTTTGTTAGCATCTTGTTTAAATCCTCACTTCATTCTGACTTACAGTCATATCTAATTGAAATAGCTAGTTTAAAATACCAGCGAAAGACTGCGATAAGAGACAAAATAAAACAGCTTTATATTTCAAAGAAGTTTAATGAGATTGTAAAAGGAACTATGTGATAACTGGATGTTTTTGCAATTACTAAAGCACAATTTTATATGCATTCAGTATAAAATTCAGGTGGACACCTTAATTCCTATTCCCTTGCATTCACACAGAGAATGACTCCATTGTTTATATCCGGTAATCTGTATGAAGAGATTCTGAATTAATGTGAGGCATGAATTATCTGACATTTAGTGATTGAGCCTGTCTGTGTAGTGTTAATCCCTAGATTAAAAACTAGATATTTAAGCATTATATTTATTAAAAAAATAAACAAAAAACAGGCTCCTCACCCAACTGTACTGCAAACCCTTTAATACTTCCTACGCACCATGTTAGTATCTGTAAATTAGACATTTTGAGGTACAGATGAGGTCATTTTATACCAATTAAAGCATGATAATATACTCCACAGCATAAACTAAAGGCCTGTAATGGCTAAAATATTCCATCTTGTCCAGTAATATCTTCTACCTTTAGCTGATTTACACAATGAATGCAGTGTATTGGAAACTTTAAACAGCTTTAGCTTAAAAATTGAAGCATCATGGTACTTTTAATTTGATCACCTCATGCTTAACTGCTTCCTCTTAGGTCTGCTCAGATCTAATGTAAATCTGAAGTGTCCGTGTCCCAACCCTAATGACTCAGTATAGGTATGAAACTCTATCTAGATCCAGATGGAAAATTATAACATATCAAGTAAACTGTATTATTGTGATATTTCCCTCTACTTACCCTGTACCTAATGGGTAAGTGTACTCTTCTGGTTCGTTACCGGGTTGGTCTACTGTTACACCTTAAGATTATCACACGCGTACATAGATATACACATACACACAGAAACTCAACAGTGCCCTATGAATGACACAGACACAGTTGGTTAATCTCTAGCACTTTAAATCACACAAGTGCATTATGAATAACACAATTTGCCACTCTCTTAGCACTTCAAGAGACTTACATAGACACTGAACCCAATCACAACAGTGCCCCATGAATGACACACACTCAGCTGGTTAACTTCTGGCACTTTAAGCCACACATATGCCTTAGGAATAATACAGCCTGTCTGTCTTTTAGCACATCAAGAGACTTACTTATTATCAGCACAAACAACATACAATATTTTAAATATATCTCAGATCTAAATATTACTTTTGGTCTCCAAGAATATATTCAAACATACAAAGGCTCAGCATCCTTGACTATAGGCCTTACTTTACGCTCTTTTCCCTTCTATTGGGTGGAGCTCAAACCCGTAGCCTTAATAAAACTCGCAGTACAAAGAGTATGGCAAAACTCTAGCTGCACCAGGTGCTCAAAGAAATCACCCTGATTACTTAAATCAATCTAGACATGAAGAGAAAGCATAGAAAGTTAAAAGCAGTGTGGCATTTATTACAGCAATAATAATACCAGTAGTGAAAAGCATAAAAGTAAATGTGGATAGCAAAGTCTGGATATACAGTATATAGTCTTTAGAAAAACTTTTGAAAAGTTAAAAGATCACAATGATGAATGTCCTAGATTGCTTCTGATCTAGCACTCGTAGTTGCTCATGAGATGCTTTGCCGATAATCAGATGGAAACGGAGGCAGGTTGCTCTCGCCCTCTTCTGACATCATTCTGTTATCTTCTTCTTCTGATGTTGCTCTTCAGACGAGGCATATTTATTATAAAATTCTACTGGGGGTTTCATAACTCATGATTGTTAGATATTCCGAATGGCTGGCTGTCAATATGATGAATGAATGTTCTCAAACTCTTACATTGGTTTGAAAACGTCTGTTTTCCCAAGTAGTACAGTTTTTTATGTTTTAACAATCTCCTGTCTCAAGATTTAAATCAATTTAGTCCTGGTGCCTTTACCTTCACAGGTTATAAAATCATCAATACAGCTTGAGACGTCTACTGAATTCCTGCTCAGATGAAACAAATGGTACTATGATTCAGGAAAACAGATTGCCTTTGTTGTTAGCTGTCCATGCAAATAATTAAGTTAATCTGTTTTTGTCCTGAGCAAAATATAATCAAAATATAGACCAAAATGTACAGATTTTTGTACTCCACAACATAAGCTGATGCACCTGAACAATGTAATACTACTGCTGTTTTAAAAGACACTCCCTACATTCAAATATGCAAGACTGATGCCTGAGCCCAGTGCCACATCATCCACACACGTACCCTAGGACTTCTTCTGTTCATTCCATTCCTGTCTGTTCAGTAGACTAATGAAGAGTCAACGGTAATCATAAATAGACCAGAAAAAAACAAAAGAAAAATTCTGAATGATATCAATCAAATAGAAGGAAAACAAATCTGAAAAAGATGCTGCCAAATTTAGTGGCCATTTGTTTTCTATTAAGAACATGCAGACATTTGAAAGTTAACTTTAAAATTTTCGGCTATTTATTAGTGTTTCCTCAATAGAAAGGTAAGCTTGCCTCCCTCATCTATCCTGGTTCCTCCATCATTAGCACTGGATGAACTGCCTAATAACTTCTTAAACAGCAAAAAACAAGTTAAGCTTAGTGACTTCTGTGTGCACACTGCTCATGTTCTTAACAAAAAGCTCCCAATTCTCATTAAGGCCAGTAAAACTGATTGAATTCTTAGAATCATGAAAGGCTGTGTTTTTGGAGATGATCAAGCAGCCTTGGAAGCTACTGGCACATGTTTCTTCTCTAGTGGTCAAGGGGCCAAAGGCATCCTTTTTTACCCAGGTCGTTCCTCATTTTTGTCTTTTCTGGCAGTCTTGCCTACCTTTTCCCTTTAGGAACACTAGAATTGCAGAACTTACAGGGCATTTCTAAGTGTGAAATTTAGAGTATAGATAAAGAGAAGTATAAGAAGACCAGGAAAGCAAATTGTAAAGTCAAATATATATTAAAACCCCTTACTGTATTTTCTAATTGATCACCTCAGAGCAAGGATTTAAACTGTATACAATGCACTCCTTTATTTTGGAGGCTAAAGCAGTCAAAAGTTAGCAGACAAAGACATTGAATAAACAGTATGTGACAGGTACAGCTGTCTTCTTTATCTGACCTTTCTTTAGCTGATTTGTTACTTTAAAAAAATATGTTTTTTTATTTCAGATAATATTTTTCCTATAAGGCACACTTTACCCAACAAACTGCTGAAAAATTTTTGAAAGTCATTCCTCATGAGTGGGCTTTAGTAAACAACAGTACTACTGTTTGCACCGACACACTCTTGAGCTGCCTCCTGCTAGTCTCCTGCCTTTGTTCACTTCACTAAAACATGCTTGTGCAGTGGCTGCATTTATCACTAAATACCTGTAATTTTGAAAAATGGCTTCAAAAAGTGGAAAATAATGAAAGCAATAGAAAAGATAGTGCAATTTCTTTTGTTATGTATAAATTCCCTAACAGCATTTTTCTGGGAGATAAGTCCACTGTGGTGGTCGGCCTAGGAGGTGAGCCTTCCTTCTGCACACAAATGGTGAAGACTCTTTATCTCATACTTAAGCTAATGTGCAGAAACATTTTCATTAATTACCTCATTAACAGCTTCTTAACTTGTTAATTAATGAATGAGCTGTTTTATATTATGGACATACAAGGATGATTGGTTATGGAGATGCATAAGAGTGTTTTAGCAATTTTTCAGGATATTGATGTGAATTTTCTGTGGGTCTTGGAATTAATTATTATTTTTGCCATATTTAATAAAGGGAATACTTTTTCAATATCAGATTTTCTGTTTTCTGACCTGTTTTTGGGAACAGATTAGAAGTAGATAGATAGCTAGCTACATAGATAGATAGCTAGATAGATAGATATAGTCAAAAATGAAATATCTATCTATATATATAATTTACTAAGGCAAGACAACCATGAAAAGCACGCCGGAAGGGGCGTGGATTCACTAAGCCGCAGACAATTGAGACACCTATGGCGCACACAGGAAGGAGCCACGCCCACCAACTCCAAGACCATTGGATACGACGACAACTCGCAGGGCCACGCCCACCAACTCGGACGCGACGACACAGAAAAAATGGCGTCATTTATGTTCGTCTGTCGTAGAGGCCACATGCAGTGCTGGTCAGGTTAATGTCATGTACCTCCGAGCTATGTTGACTGTTAATAGAGGCATGTTTCTCGCAGAGGTGAATCGCCATATGCAGCGTGTGAAGCGGTTTGCGAGGGGTATCCCATGGTATCCTTAAAACAATCCTTTAAAACTGAGGTTAAAGCACAATGAAGGAATCAGTCTTTAAAAACCAAGAAGTCCTGTGCCTCTGTTTCATTACCGTCTCATCTGCTTCACCAATGCAGGCCCTGCAACAGTCGAGACGCTCTGTCAGCAGCTGAACTTCTCTGTGCCTGACCGGTTCACACAGAGGCAGCGCAAGAGAAAGCCGTGCCAGAGACAGACAGAGGCACACACACAGGCAACTGGTGGGCGGCTCTCTGTGAGTTTCTCTTGCGAGTGGACACATGACGAGGCGGTGTGTATGCTTCGAGAACGAGGCTGGATGCGGCTTGCGACCGGGCACATGAGCAAGCAGTGTGTATGCTTCGAGTGCGAGGGTGGACGCTAAAGGACCATCTAGGAAAAATCATGTCGCGGATGTGATTCGCTGTATGCAGTGTGTAAAACAGTTTGTTTGTCGCAGATGTGAATCACTGTATGCGCGTGTAGAACAGTTTTGCTAGGGTGTCCCTGTGTCTTTCCAGAAGTGTTCAACCATCAATAAATAATTATGTGGCGTTTGTTATGTCGCGGGTTCACTATTGTGTTGTATTTTGCTCTCTCCAGAGTTCCATCTTTTCATTCACTTACTGTTGTACTCTCACACTAACCTGTTTTAGACAACCGTGTCTTTCCAGAAGTGTTTACCATTCAATAAATAATTATGCATGAGACTGAGCGTGTGTCTAGGTGTGGGTAAGCCGTTGAACCCCATTCGGGCTGCAAACCATGGAATTCCCACTAAGTGCGTCTCATACGCTTCCACTGTTTTCGTCCCTACCCTTAGTACACACCCCCCTCCCACACGTTGACTGTTAATAGAGGCATGTTTCTCGCGGAGGTGAATCGCCATATGCAGCGTGTAAAACTGTTTGCGAGGGTTATCCCATGGGATCATTAAAACAATCCTTTACAATTGAGGTTAAAACACAATGAAGTGAGCAGTCTTTAAAAAACGAGTTTTCGGTTACGATGCACGACGCGTGCAGCATAGCAAAGTGTTGTACACGCTACATACAGCAATTCGCATCCGCGACAAACATGCGTCTTCTTAGATGCTCCTGCACTTTGTACACACCCCCCTCCCACCTCGCTACGCTGCACGGACGATTGTGTGTTGGTTCGTTCTGTGCATTGTTACAATGTTGCTTTTCTTGCTGATTTATTACATTACCGATTTTGCAAATGTTAAATTTTCTCCCTGTGCTTAAAAATTATTAAAAAAACGGCCTGATTATGCCGCGTATGGTACGCCGCGGGTTGCCTAGTAAATAATATTACTATATTATGACAAACAATAGGCCCCTCCTAAATATACAACTGAAGGATTAAAAGGAAAGAAAACTAAAAAGAAAGGAAACTTCTGAATTTGCAGTTATTGTTGTATTGAGGCATTATGCAGTTTTATTGTTGTTGGTATGAAGGAACCCCAGTAACATTTCTTGACACACTTCTGCTAAAAATTACTCATTGGCTGAAAGTCCTCAGAGTTAATGTGTCAAAGAGAGGATGTGCAGCATTGTTCATAATGGCGCTCAGTTTGATTTTAGTTCTCTCCTTCGCTACTAACTCCAGGGGGTCCAGAGTGCATCTCATAATAGAGCCTACTGTTTTAATTAGGTTGTTAAGTTGGTGGGCCTCTCATGAAGTGATGTAACCAGACCAGTAAGCCACAGTTTTGACTATCACACTGGCCATCACAGAGTTGCAGAAGTAATGAAGGATGTCCCTACTTATATTGAAGTATAAGTATGTTAATAGAGCAGTGCAACCTGTCTTTGATGTGGGTCCCTAAGTACTTGTAGGAGGGGACCACCTCTACACCAACTTCCTGAATAGTGACCGGGAATAGAGGCTCTTTGGTGTGGTGAAACTCAATAACCAGTTCTTTAGTTTTGCTGATGCTAAGTTGGAGATAATTCTTGCTGCACCAAGGAACAATGTTCTCCACATGACTTTTATACTGAACCTCATGTGCCTTATGGAAACAACCCATAAGCGCAGAATCATCTGAGAATTTCTGCAAATGACCTGGGGCCTCATGCATAAACGGTGCATACACATGAAAATGTTGCATACGCCCATTTCCATGCTCACATCACAATGTATAAAAACTAAACTTGGCGTAAAGCCATGCACATTCTCACAGAAGCCTCCCCCTCTGCGTACATACTTTTCTGCTCAGTTTTGCAAACTGGCTGTCCCCAGTGTCAAAGCAGTGCCAGTGCTACTGTTCCTTTGTGGTCTCCCTTTTACCAAATTCGCATCAGTGACGATGGATTTATCAAATATATTGAAATTAACTGCGTATCAGATACAAATTTAATTCACTTGGTTTTAATCATTCTAATATACAATATAATGGTGCATGGAATGAACAAACTATTCCAAATCCCATAGTTTCTTTAGCTTTGTTACTCTCAATGCACCACTTAGAGTATTTCATCCCATTGTATGTGTGTGTGGTATTATAGCTACAGAGCAGCTGATCGGGAAGCTGCATGGCAGTTGTGTCGAGAGTGCAGAGGATTATTGTGATACACCTTTCAGCCCTGGAGGACATTTATAGCACACACTGCTTAAAGAAATCCACCAGCATCTGCATGGATTCCACTCAGTCATGCGGCAGTCTATTTGAACTTGTTCCTGCCTCACACTTGATGCTTGCTGGGACTGGTGCGACCCTGGATGGATGGAATAATTAAACATGTATGATAAAGATTTTTCAATGTTCCATAAAAGTTTTGAAGGATCAGCATGCTAAGATATTTATTACAGAACTCATTAGGTGGTGAATAGTTACGTGGAGAAAGAAAATGAAAGGCGAGGAATTAGGGGTTAGTATGTTTGATGGAGACAGTACTGCTGCATTAAATTAGTCCACTCAGGGTCGTGCACAGTGCAGCAAGCATCTTGCGGGAGGCAGGAACAATCCCTGGACAGGGAAGGCAAGAACAATACCTGGATGGGGCACCAGCTCATCACTATCGCTGTGCCAATGTATCCCGACAAGTTTAATACATGCTTTAATGCATTTCATTGTGAAAATGATATCAAGTATACATCTTACTACTCTAAAATGTTCAGAGAGCTGTAATATCATAAATATAATGGATTCTGTGTGGCGCCTACATGCTCCTGTCTATGAAAGACAGGACCTGTTTAAGAAGCACATAGTGATTAATGACAGGTTCGGGGAACACATGCTACTTTTGATACAATTGTATTTGAGAAATTGTAGTAAATTAAACATTGATTTTAAGATGAAGTTTACAATGTTCTACTTTAATGACAAAATAAACTATGAGATTAAAGTGGAAATTTTGAGATTAAAGTCTACATTTCAACCTTTTTTTTCTTCACTGTGTCCCTATTTTTTTCTTTTCTCTGTGCCCTAATACGCTTCCGTATGACACTTTGACGATGGGCTACAACTCGCCTTTTCACCTCAACTTTGACATCTGACCACTTCTTTTTTATTTCGGGCACTTTCTGAATTTGAACTTTCGATTGTCTCTGCCATGCTGTATCACTCCATCATTTTCCTTTTGTTGCTTATTCCACTGCTTAAGCCAACAAATAGTGCGTTTTTCATTACCTCCTTTTTGTATTCGCTGAAGTTTTTTTTTTTTATACTTTTGAAATTGTCTTCACAAAACGCTGAAAGTAACAGGCTATTTCTATTGATTTGCATTTTTAAAGGGGCATAATTCTGGGAGTAGTCAGAGTGGGGCAGCATTTAAGGAATTTAAGGAGCCGAAGTGTGTGGACGGCGACTTATGCATGAATTTGTGAATCTGAATTTTTTTGTGCGTATGCACATTTTAACTTTTGTCCATACGCCATGTTTTAGTGTGAATTCTATACATGGTGATATACATGATTGCACGTGAAGCCAGGATGCATATAGTGTCCACACAATTTTGACAGGTTAGTAAAATTGTTTTGGTGAAATGGAGATGCCACAACAATCAGAGACCATTGTACCACAGCAGCCTTCTTCTACCATCATAGATGTTGTAACAATCCAGGTTCTTCCTTTGCCACTGATAACTTTAGTGCCGGATTACTGTTTGTCTAAAACCTCCTCCTATACCTCTTCACCAGACAGTACAAGACTGGTGTTATATTTGTAGTTAGAAGTGTACAGAGTGAAGGGAGAAGGAGACAGAACTGTTGCCTGTGGTGCTTCAGTGTTACATCCATAGCAGACATACCGTCCTTGAGTCTCACAAACTGCAGTCAGTTGGGTGATAGTCTATTATGCAGGACACCATAGGCTTATCCACTTACATATATCTGAGTTTAGCTATTAACAGAGATGGCTGTATGGTAATGACAAAGATGGAATTGACTTCACCAGCCTGCGGAAAGGAGTGATTTTAAAACGCCAAGCTGAGGAAAACTTTAGGAACTGATCGATGACATTTATCATTTGATTATGCATTTTACCAGTAAAAAATTATGAAAACAAGTATGATAATGCAATTTAAGAATATTTAATGGGGGTAGGTACAACTACCCTATGTGGAGAAACTGTTTCAGAGAGTGTTATTAGTTATTACAGCTTGCCTACAGCCTCCAAGATGGCGAGATGCAAAACTAAGACCCAGTATGAACAGAGAGGGGGAAAACGAGTTACTCTGCTGGGTGATCCAGGAGGCATGTACCTCCTTTGGTTGATATAAATTCTTTGTGGAAACTATTCCCAAACACTTAAATGCTTTATAAAATGTTATTGATGAAACATTTTTTATTGCCAATGTTTTCTGATGTTTTAACAGGGTTAGATAGATAGATAGATAGATAGATAGATAGATAGATAGATAGATAGATACTTTATTAATCCCAAGGAAAAATTCACATAATCCAGCAGCACCATACTGATACAAAAAACAATATTAAATTAAAGAGTAATAAAAATGCAGGTAAAAACAGACAAAAACTTTGAGTAATGTTAGCGTTTAACCCCCGGGTGGAACTGAAGAGTCGAGTTAACCAATCAGTAGAAAATTTGAAGTAATTCTGAAGTACAGTGCTTTTCTGTAAAAATGGCAATAGTAATAATTATAATAATATTAATAATAAGTAGTGTTAACACTAGAATTACCAGGGCCTACAAAAAAACTCCGGCCCACCTTAAATCCGTTTTCATCCTCTGTTACAGATTCAAACCAAATGTATTTGTGTACTGTATAATATTAACAATAACAGAAGCTATCTATTGAAAACAGCAACTATAGGAGGCAGTCAGGATCGAACCGGGGACTCTTGATTACAAGTCAGCAAATCTTACCACTACACCACAGAAGCTGTTGTATCATTCTTCAACTTTTTGTGAAAGTATTTATTTGATTGTTGGATTTTAGGTTTTACACATTATATAGTTTATGCCAACATTTTGTCATTTACTACTAAAACATGAAAAACGTTTCTAGTTTAACAATGTGTTTACACAGATTAGTGTAGAAACGGAACACACATGAAATGCATGTGCTCCAAATAACGATCTATTATTTCCACTCTAAAACTCCAGCACTTCACTCCCAGATAATCAATCAAGGCATGAGCTGGGAGAACATTGTGCATGTTCTGCGGCGGTGGGGGGATGGGATACCAGGCTGCTTGCTGCTTGTCTTTATCGGCACATTTACAGGACAAAAGACGCTGACGGAGAGCTGCTAACAGATTTAAGGTGGGCCGGATCTACAAGTTTTTTCGTAGGCTCTGGTAATTCTAGTGTTAACAGTACCATAAAAATCATCAGATACAGTGTGTGTATACATTATATGTTCTAATATAGTACTTAAGTGTTAAAGAGATACATGGGTCCTTGTTTATCATTTATCCATCATCATTCCTGTGGAGATGTATCCAAAGGTGAGTGTGACCAGCAGTGTACAAAAAATCTGCACATACAGAAACCTTACAGTATTCCAGGCCAGGGAGTCAAAGAGTAGCATCCATCTGAGGACTTACAGGGGAGTCTGAGTGTTTGGTCAACATTTCAAAGAAGGTTTTATCTCTTGTAATTAGTCCAAGAGCTCTTCAGCTAGAAAGCATGAGAAGATGACTGTAAGGACTTGCACTGTATGAAAGTTAAATCAACAGGTCAGCAGTCATACATAGGTTTTACATTGTTCTGAATCAAATAAAAACTAAACTCAAGTTCCTTAAAAGTTTAAAAGCCAAAATGTCCCAAACTAGGAAGCCGTCAAATCATTATGAAGTGAGAAAGGTACACAGACACTTAAACTTCCATCCACCTCCTAGCCTGTATTTTTTTCAACTACACCCCAGGCAGGTAAAATGACTTACTCAGGGTCTCAGAGTTGAGTTAGAAACAGGTTTGGCCAAGACAATACTTTTATTAAAGAGTTTTTGCACGCAAAGTGTAAATTGTGTGATATGTCATATTTTTTAAATCACAAAAAAACTGCACTAGGAAAGTTAA
Source organism: Polypterus senegalus (assembly GCF_016835505.1). Lineage (NCBI taxonomy): Eukaryota > Metazoa > Chordata > Cladistia > Polypteriformes > Polypteridae > Polypterus > Polypterus senegalus. The sequence goes on along the minus strand of NC_053157.1, from coordinate 190,583,935 downwards.
TGACTGGTTAAACCTTGCTTCTCTTATTTCATTTTGGGTTTGTACAGAAAACAGAAATAATTTACAAATTATGTGTCTCTTCGTGGTGGTTTGAAATAAAAACCTTGCCTGTCAAGGTTGTATATGCTGCATATGGTCCGTGTACTTTTTGGTATTTGAAATTTTATTTTAGAAGCAAAAAGGAAAAAACGAAAATGAAAGGATTTTCAGATTTTGATTTTTGATCAAAGAATAAAATGAGGGAAAATAAGGTATTTTTTAATTCTATGGTAACAAATAGCAGTCATAAACTTAAAATTACACATACTTTTCTGGATTTATTTGTGATTCAAATAATGAAAGTGTAATAGCTCAAAAACAACAAAAACAAACATATTTTTGTTGTCTGATACTGGAAGTACTTCTTCTGCGTGATTTTTGACAACAAGTGCGAACAGTCCTCCTCACAACACATTGATCGACAGCCTTGAAGTTTGTCACCTTTATCTCCAAATGTGTGTCAAAGAGTCAACAGCCTGAGATTTGCTCAGCACAAAACTTTCTAACATTTCTCGCAGAAATCCTTCTCGCTTCTCCGTGTTCATATGACAGACGCTCAGATATAATTTTCGATGGCATGTCTTGTTTTACCATCTCTAAAATCACGTCCGAGTACTGTTCCAACATCATGATGATGGTCCAGTCTACACACCAGTGACCAGTGTTTGCTGCAAGTGGCGCATTACCTGACCAGGTTGTTGATCTACAAAAACATCCGGTTCAGACAAAATAAATACAGGGTGTTTTCTCGTTTCTTGCATTTTTCTTTTCTGATGTGCGAAAGAACAAAAGGAAAAAAGTAACTGTTTAGCGTTTTTCATTTTTCCCTTTTAAGTTGAAAATCAAATAAGTGTCTCAGAACATACAGTATATGATCATTGATGAGCCACTGTCTATCAACTAGAGGTTCAGTTTGAGATTTGACCACAGAAAGGTGATTCTACCAAATCTAGTTTTCTAGCCATTTACAATGAGAGAGAAAATGTTCAGAATATTCTTTCTAGCCTCCTTTCCTTAGAGGGTGAACAAAAGGGATCCTCAATAGGTCTGCCACACTACACACAATACACTTACCTCAATCGGAGTGCCAGATGACCTTGTAGTGACCAGAATCTATGTGTAGATTCATAACTAGGGACCTCCAGATTAATAGTCTATTTATCACAAACCCATTCTGTTGGGGCTAGAACAGAGCAATTGATGGGTGGGGCTCTTGATAGTAGCCAGCACTGTTAAAATTGGAAAAGCCAGGATGCATATGGTGTCCACACAATTTTGACAGGTTAATAAAATTGTTTTGGTGAAATGGAGATGCCACAACAATCAGAGATCACTGTACCAGAGCAGCCTTCTTCTACCACCATAGATGTTGAAACAATCCAGGTTCTTCTTTTGCCGTTAATGACTTTAGTGCTGGATTACTGTTTGCCTAAAACCTCCTTCTATACCTGTTCACCAGAAGTACAAGACTAAAGGTGATATACTGTAGCTGTAGATCCATCAGCTCTTGCAAGGCTCCTCCAAAGCCATGGTTCAACCATCACAATTGTAATAAGATATATATTTTGGGTGTGCATGTTTGTTACCCAGAAATAGGTTTTTGGCATTTTAATAGACTTTAAAAGACTTTTCCTTCCTCAAGCAATTTTTATTTTAATTAGCACCTTTCATACTGCACACAACTGCAAGGTGCTTTAGAGAACCAAAGAAATACTTTTTTTCCCCTAATACTTATTGACACTAAAGGATTCACTGTAATCTAATTCTGCATTAATAATCTGATATGCTTTATTAGATTTACTTTTTATAACACTTAATGCAGAAGGCACTTACAAAAACAGAAAAATGATAGAAATGTTAAAATCGATTATTTTCAACTTACAAAAAGAATGTATCAATCAGGAAAAATAGTACAAGACGGATGAAAGCACCTTTTCTCTGCTAACATTACAGTACATCTCAAAATAAGCTCTACATAATTCTAGTTTAAAAACCAGAGAAGATTAAAAAAGTATCCTACTAAATATAAAAAAGACACATTAGACACACATCCGTATCACTAGTCAGTGGTTCTTTAAATGCTAGGCTTTGCAGTGTCTTCATTGTACATGTCCTGGTACATCTCGATGAGGTTAGCTGCCACTCTCTGGCCGGACAGCAAAGCACCATGACTTGTGGAATAATACTTCCTGTGGGTGGATTCTCCAGCAAACAAGACCTGCAGAGGCTATGAAAAACAAAACTATTTATTTAGATATACAATAGTGGCCATTACTTACAAGAGAAAAGTGCAGTAAGATATTTTTATTCTTTACACAGTTATGATTTGTTGACAGGAACAAATGGCACAATTACATTGTTGAAGGATAAAATTATTTTTAAAGTGAAATGAATAGATGTACAAGGCACAAAAAAAGAAAAAGTTTTTAAAAGGAATATCTGAAATTATTTGCAAAAATGCATTCTTAATAACAAAATTAATCTGAAACTCCATCAATGTATTCTTTTTTCACTACTTTAGTCACTTTAGGCCAGCCTGTATACTAATACTGCTGTGCAGAGTGGAGGCAGAACCTCTGTGTTTTTTCCAGTTTATTCTGGGGTTTGTCAGTGTTGTGTTCTTGCTCCTACTCTGTTCAGTGCTTTCATGTACTGGCTGTTGGGCAGGGTCATGGTATCCAGGGGCTGTGTGGCATCTGTTGGTGAAGATTCACCAAAAAGTTATTAATCTGGACTTTTCCAGTGATGCTGTGATATTCGCAGAGTCAATGGAGGCTCTGATCGGGGCTCTCGAGAGACTGAGCGAGGAGTCTGAGTGTCTGGGCTTGCGAGTGTCCACCATAAATACCTAGATTCAGGCCTTTAATGACCCCTGGGGCACAACCATCGGCAATGTGTCTGTCTCGAGAGACTGATCAGGTGTATTACATGGTTACATGAACAAATTAATACACAATAATAGAGGATGCTATGACAGTTTCCAGACAATGACTTTGAAAACAGGCCCTGTAACAGTAAGTGTGAAGTTTGTATGTTCTACTTGTGTCAGTGAGGGTTTTACTCTCACATCTCAAAGATGTTACCAGGATAGTCACCAGGTCTCTGTGAACCACAAAATTGTATTTACATGAGTTTATAAAATGGAAGGGTGGTTGCTGCATATCATTGAGTACATTTTTCTTTCTTCAGATGAGCAAATTACTAGAATTTCTTTGATTTTAATTCCATTTACAGCACAACCTTTCATTACAATTTATAACATACCCATCAATGCTCCCTGTTGAAGATCCGCTGTATCACACGTGAAGACGATTGCAACTACTTAAATGCTTTCTTGAAAGCAGGTACCACAACTAGTGCATCTGTGATGAACCATAAATGCTGTTGGGTCAGCCAGGTTGTCAGACTATCAGTCTTCTCAATCTGGGCAAATGTAACGTTTGCCCAACTTGCACAGTGTGTGGATTTTAAATTTATGCCATTATTCATCTTTATATTAATAGATCACTCCATGAAAGACAATGACAAATGACAATAATCCTCTCCTATAAAAGATTATTGATAATAAACACTAAAGGCTGTATCTATTCACACAGTTTCTGACTGGACCTCTTCCATTACATGGTCCGCCGGATGCTTTATCTATCCCAGCAGGATAAGGTGCAAGACATGAATTAATTTAAGGTGTACCACTCGACCAAACAAATTCAGACACACACTCACATGGGGCAGGTAAAGGTAACTTTACTTACTTTTTAAAAGACTCTTCAATCTTCTATCTGGACTTTTCAAGAAGATTATACAGTGATGGGGGAAAAAATTGCAGGCAATGCAGCAGATCATCTTACTACACCAACCATGGCAGGTGGTGTGGAGAATGTAAGAATTGCCTGCCAGGTCATAGAGCCAAAATTCATCTTATCCTCATACATTGCTAGTTCAATTTTTCATAACCAAAATTATTTCTTAAATAAAAAATCTAAGTAAAACTTTGGCTATACTTTGTAGCATGAAAAAAAATATTATTTTTTTTGTTAGGCTGAAGCTACATTCTTTATAAAGTTGCAAACCACAACTGGTATAGGCACCACCAAATGTTCAATAATTACTTTTAATTAATTCCTAAAGGTTTGAAACATGCTGGATAAGTCGTGCTACAATTAAACATTACCCATTATATGACACAATGGAGAATAAAGTGATCCCACAAATGCATTATTTATGTACTTCCCAGTATCAAAGTCTGGCTTCTCTATTACAAACAAGCCACATAATGAAACCCAGAACTGATGGATGTATAGACAGTATTATTGTTTGATTGTTTTTGATGGGCTCTACAGATCAACATGTAGAGGGAATCTGTCTTCACCTGAAATAATAAACATGTAACTGCACAATGTGCTTAGCCACACTGGGGAAAAACATACAACAATGTTCTTTTTATAACACTTACAGGTGATTTTGTGCTTTCAGCATAAGGCAATGGCATGGCAAGCTTCTCTACATCAGTCCCAGTTGAGCCCACACGAGTGAAAGAGTAGGATCCACGTATGTAGGGGTTGCTTCCCCAGGCAGAGCGCAAGATCCTGCAAGGTTTTGGAATGTTTTGGTTCCCTGGAAAGAAAAAACAAAAGCAAAATACAAAATTAATAATGAATAAAAAAAAAGTAACTAAATGTAATTATCATAGTAGAAGAAACTTCACTTCTATATTGCATTACTTCAACAACAATTATTTTCTCTCTATTGTTGGTGACAAGTCAACTGAAAACAAACTCTGGGGACAGTTAAAGTTACAATTAAAGTTACATTTCAAAGCAATATATTGTATTTTATACATTTCAGTCATATTTAAATGATATATATACATATACATACACACACATACATACACACAAACATACATATACCTAAATTAAATATATATAATTAACATCTCTGCCTTTCCACTTCTGAAATGTAAAAAGTCTTGCAAAACCTATTAATAAGCTGAAAAACATTTATTGTCACAATTAAGTTAAAAATTGCTTAGAAGTGATTTCATGCTAATTCGCCTAAAATTATAATTCAGTTAAGTGACACCACAAAAATATTTTTATCAAAAGAATGCCATAGCAGGATGCCAATATAAATTCAGCTTAATAGCAAAATGTCACCCTTCAAATGTATTACTTTATTCATTACATAGCTGTTAAAAGATTAATCAGAATGAAAAAACTAAGATAATTTATCTCATATTTTGAAGTTTTTCCTTTTTTAAAGGCGATATATAGGAGACAAGAAAATCTGTCAGTGACAAGAATTATCTTCTATTGAATTTATGGAGAATTTCAATATAATGAAAGATTTAGATGAATCAAATATACAACTGTGAAATGTGTAAATTTAAGAACTTTGCAGTAGAAGCAGCATACAGTACAAATTAACTCTGTAAATCCAATTTTTAAATACTATTATTCCATCATTTTAAGCCCGAAAATTTGACATTAAACTCAGTTTATTCCTTTCAGTTAAGCAAGCAGCAACTGTCAGCAACATCACTCAATTTACCAATTACTGCTTTACCTCTTACTTTGCCAGATGTAGGAAACGACATAAAGCGATACTCATTTTTCTAGAAATTATTGTATTTACTAGTCTGATTATATTAAGCAACAGGTTTCAGCTTTTGCACTTAGTGTGTCACGCCGCACACACACTTGGAATTAGCAAAATAATCTAGTAGCACTCTCAGCAAGGTAATGAGGATTCAAATTCCAATTACTGAAGATTATAAAAATGCAGAGTATACTTGATTGTTTTATACAGTTTGAGAAGCAATCATGAACAAATGAGACCAAAATGGAAGCCACGTACATCTGTAGTCTGATGGCTTGCAGAATATCTAATTGACAGAGGGTGAGAGTTTCACAGTTCAAAAGGACACATACACAAAACTGTGAGTGTTAACACAGAGAGCAAGATCTTGATTATGAGACTAAAATAGTAATAACAACAATCATATCTTGGTCCAAAAGAAAAATTTGATGAGAAAAATGACCATAATCAGATGAAACTCAAATCATCACAGTGGATAACACCACCGATATATAAGCAATTGCAAATAGCAGAAAAAATTAAATCAAACTTATTCAACTCTGAAATTGTATTTCTTTTATGTTTTTTGTTGTAGTAAATACAGGAACATGAAGTGTACGCCATAGCAGTTAATACTGATGTGTCGATGTATCATGGATTTGGGTTAAAATCAAGGCCTGTTCATTGTCTAAACAGTATGAGGAGTTTGCATTTTCTCATATTCACATACAGTATCTCCAGACAGTCTGGTTTCTCTCAAGCTCTTAAAGGAATATTCCACGAAATTATACATTTGTATCTGTTACTTACCCTGTGTTGTCTGTAAAAATGACTAAGAAACATTTATAATCTCAAGTTTTCCTGGAGAATGAAGGTCACAAAGCTTATGACACAACAAGCTTCAAAAGTAAGAAGCCATCATAAAACCGTTCTCCTTGAAAACAGATTAAAACATTTTTTGCAATTGCTTCAAACACCACAGGGCATACAACAAACAAAATAAATAACATTTTGGGTTGGAGTCTTCCTTTAAAGATGTGAATGTTAACTATATTGGCAACTATAAACCAGTCTTGTGACAGTATGTCCTCCAAAAGACTGGAGTCCCTTCCAGGGCTGGTTTATGCTTTGCACCCAATGTGGCATTGATAGGTTTTGAAACCCCTTAACTCTGTAAATATGTAATAGGGTTGCTTTAGTTTAACAAATGACTTAGAACACAAGTTCCTCTTTTTCTAAAGTTTCATAAATAATCAAGTTTCATTCAGCCATTTGCATGTTTGATTGTGTCTTGAGTGACAAATTCAGGCCACTGTAAGCTATCATCAGTTATGGCAGATACTAATTACACTGAATTAGTTATTTTATTAAATGTATATGCTATATAATTAACTTGTCAATGCACATTTTGAGTTAACTTTTAAGTATAACGGAATATTTTATGTGTGACAAAAAAAAGTTAGTCATTATTGTGAAAGGTAGATCAGAAAAATTATGCAGCACCTGAGTGTCAATAATAAATACAGTGTTGCTGCCAACAGCACAGAACAGTAGCCAGGACTTTACAGGATGTCGGTATAATTCAAGAGGTCAACCTCTGAGTTGCTGTCCATCTGCTGAATTCTCCTGACGTCCCGTGATACTCTTTATAGAAGAGCAGCTTCTCCACCTGAGCCCACTTTGAATTTCATTAACCCTAATTAGTCTTTCCTTGCAAAACAATGTACATATGACATGATATCCGGCACAGGTGGACTTAATTCAGTACTCATTGATTCCAACAGTTTCTTGGCCTACTGAGAGCCAGGAAAGGACACTGACTATGGACTTCCAGCTGAACAGCACTGAACTGACCAGAAAACCCAAATCAATGAAATATCCTGGACCTCAAAGTAATCATTTTGTTCTGGTCACCTTAACCTCTACTTCGGAGTTCCAATAACAATACTGGAGTTTTAATCACAAGGTTCAATCAGCTTACGAGGATAACAACAAGTAATTAATTTTTGTCTTCTTTTCCACAAAATTAAAGTTGCTTATGGTATGGGAGAATGATGAAAGATTGAATGTTGGTTGAATAAGGAAGGTTTCACTATGCAGTAGATATGGCAATGCTTTTATTAAACAGAAAAGATCCTAAATTTGAAAATGATCTGAAATGCAGTTAAATTAGCTCCCTATATTTCTGTTCAGTTAGTTTCAACTCATTTGAATTCAGTTTATTCTTAAATAGCCGTCTTGACTGAATACAAGCTGAGTGAGCTTACAAAGACATACAAATGCAAAAAAACAGAAATGGGTGTAACTCTCAGCATTTACTTAGACAGATGTACTGTATATAGCTAAGTAATCAGTTATACTGATTGATAAAATCTGATTAAAGTCTTGGATCAGTGGTGCTTTGGAATGTGCAAAGCTAAAGTGTGGCTTACCTCAGTCATGTGTAAATTTAAATCCTCAGTATTTGGCTCTCTAAAATGTTCATGCATCCCTTAATTTAACACATTGTTTATCCATTAATCTTGTTTACTTCCTACTTTAGCTAGAAGATTTCTAGCCGGACACTCACTTTCATTATCTGCTGTCAACCATGTTTACTGCTCCTCTCAAATCCTGTCAGATTCTCTCTCCAGACTTCCAAAAAAGACATCCTGCTGTGCACAATTTAACCGGAGATAGTTCTAAATATAGGCCTATCTCACTAGGGCAGGTAAGCTGTGAGAAAATTAATACCCTGTCAATATCTACAGGTAAGGAATATTTCATGATTTTAAGATTAGATAGATAGCAAAGTGCTTTTAGTATAACAACTAAAGCATTAGACTGTAATCCACAAGGGTGCAGGTTCAGCTCCCTAATCTTCTTTGCTATGTGACCGTACCCTTAATAGATAGTCTCTGTTGTTTTTTTTGTTGCAGGTGTAGCATAGGTGGGTTGACCAACTTGGTCAATGTCATATGGTGAAGGGGAGCCATTGATCAATCAGGAAATCATGGAGTTTAATGCTACTTGCTCACCCAGGCAACAACATGTACTTTAAAGTTGACTTGTTGTTTTGCTGTCCCTTCAACAGTGAAAAATAAGCTTGTTTGGTTGAGTTAATAGTTATTAGAATTGCCTCCATTTCACAGGTCCTATTACGTTCTACTGTACGTACACATTGGAAGGTTGAGTAGTAGTAGAGGCTGACAAGGAGGGTGATAATCTGAAGGACACATGTATGTCTGCGCTGCAGTGCTAAATGCTCAGCTGTCTTTTTGTTAAGATTCTCGTACTCATTCAGAAGAATATATTAAATCCACTGTATTTATAGGCTTTATTGATACATTTTTAGCAAGTGGTATCCTACCAACTGCAGATCTAAATTCACCTCCATAAAGCTGAAATATTGTGCTCTTCCTCAACTCAGACCTGCATTGTTAATTTAATGTATACAACCATATCATTCTTGACAGACTTGATTTGGAGGTGATTAAGTTTAAAAATCAATAAAAAAAAGCAATTACTTAAAGACATGTGAATTCAGTAGCTGATAAACCAAGCAGTGGATATATGGCCAATTTCACTTTTTCATCACCGTTTACCAACACACTTTTACTAGAAGGCAAAGCCTGTCCCTGCTGCAAATTGTAAAACTGACATGGGATTGACATTTGGTCAATTTTAAGGCCACTTTATCTTCTTTATATAATATGCTACCATGGCTGTTTCTTTGTCTGTCCAGGATTTTAAATCACTTGTAGCTCGCAATCTGTTTAACTTATTAACCTGAAATTTGGTACACATATACAACATGACGTCTTCTATACGCTTTCAGGGTGATAATTGACCTCCAAGGTTATCCATCCATCCATTTTCCAACCCGCTGAATCTGAACACAGGGTCACGGGGGTCTGCTGGAGCCAATCCCAGCCAACACAGGGCACAAGGCAGGGACCAATCCCGGGCAGGGTGCCAACCCACCGCAGGACACACACAAACACACCCACAAACCAAGCACACACTAGGGCCAATTCAGAATCACCAATCCACCTAACCTGCATGTCTTTGGACTGTGGGAGGAAACCCACGCAGACACGGGGAGAACAAGCAAACTCCACGCAGGGAGGACCCGGGAAGCGAACCCGGGTCTCCTAACTGCGAGGCACTCACTGTGCCACCGTGCTGCCCGACCTCCAAGGTTATTCCTCTTTTTATTTTTATTTTATTTTATTGTAGAATCAACTCTCAGCAACGTCCGTGCAAGGCATGCGTACAGGCGCTGTTCTCTGCCATCACTTCCCCTAGCTCTTCATATCTTAAATCATTCTTGAGGCAGATCGAACACTTAAGTGCCAGCTTAAGTGAAAAATTAAGGAAAACGTACTAAGTAATTGCAACACAAACACCGACGTAGTCAGTTTTAACATGAAAAGATGCCGACAGAAGAAGAGAAGAAGCGGGCTGCTAGGGTGGAGTAAAGCATAGCTGCTCAGGAAACAGCAAGTGTATCAACCTCGGAGAAAACTAATGCTAAACGTACAGAGAAAGAGGATGAAAACTGTAAGTCAGGTGTATTCACTGCACGTTATCCGTTCAGTGCACTGTTACTGGCCATGACTAATTACTATAGCACAACCCAACTATGGACATATGGGAGGACACAACAAGAGCATGCACAATTCATAAAGCGCCAGAAATAAACTCCAGATCTCTGGAGCTTTGAAGTAACACTTTTAACCACCTTGCAGGGAATACATGAACACTTAGAAGTCTACAAAGGATAGGGTGGGGCCTTCATAAAAACCACATAAGAAAAAGGACTGCATTTCACACAGTTATCTTAAATCCGCCCAAGCATTACACAAATGAATGTGTGTGAAATGTTAAACAATGTGTTGACAGTAATACTAGAATTGCATTGAAGCCAAACCCCAAAATGTGAAATGTAAAGAACAGTTTTCAAATGAGACCTGACATACTCTTTAATTAAATCTCAAAATGTGATGTATGAAATGCCTTGTTCACTCAAATTGAACTGAGATGTGAGTGTGGCTTGCAAGCTTATTATTATAGGCACAGTAGCAGAAAAATAAATGCAACAGCAAGCACATTATGGATGTCCAAAATAGATTTTCCCTCACAAGTACTGTTGGTGTTTTGAATTTTACAAATCAACAGAAATCACTTCTCAAAACAGATAGTGTTTTGCTTAAAATAATTATTGCCAGTACCTAATTATATGTCATACTCCATATTCTGATAAAACATAATTTTTGTCTTTATTCATTTAAATATATTCTTGGAACAGTTGCTGTCTATAAAAAACCTACAAAAATAAGTAAAATAAGTAGAGAGATTACCCATGATTATTGTTAATCCTATGCATACCAAGCATTACAACTGAGACTAGGCAGTGACCAGAATTACAAAATCTGATGACTCACATATAAGGAAGCAAAAATAAAATTTTTAAGAATGAAGCATCCTCATACAGTGTTTTGACAGATTTTCATAAGTCATGCTAACTGACAGATGAAACCGATTTTTAGGATTATAGCTATTCTTTGCTTGATGAAATGAAATAAGCTAAAAAATAAAATGTATTATTATTAAATTGCAGCAGACAACCAAAACAAACAGATGACATCTACTTTATCAGCAGGACGCTCTGGTACTGTATGTTAGTGACCATTTTTTTTATCGGAATTTCACAAATGAGTCTCATACATCATCTAGAAATTGTAATTTTAAAAAGAAAAAGCTCATCATTTTATGGGAGATAGTAAAACAGACAAAACTAAATGGAACTGAAATTCTGTGCATTGCTATCCATAAGAATTTAAAAATAATTTGTTGACCCATGCTTAAAGGCAATTAGTTCAGTGAGCGGAGACTATTTTTCTTTTCATAAATAACATAGCTATAGATTAATATTTTCACTTGTTTGTGGTTTTTACCATTTACTTGAGAACACGTTTCTAAAGCAGAAGAAAACAAAGCACCTGTAAATTTCCGGAGAAGTTCGGTGCAGGTCTCTGCAACTGTTTCGTCATCATACTTTTCCATAATAAGAGCTTCGTCACCACAGATCCATCCGCTGAGCATGTACCCATAACGCTCTGGTGGGTAGAGGACATCAAAGCTGCAGATCTTCTTGTACCATAACTCCTCTGGATATGTTAGGTTTTCCAGCTGTGCCTCATCTTCCCACACAAATTGAATACTATTGCATTCAGGGCTCCAGAATGGTTCTGTGAATTCCAGGAATATCTTGTCAGTCGTGCTGATTCCCAGCTTCTCGATGGCCATTACTTTGTCCTCTGGGAGAGCGGGGACAAACATGGTCTCTTGACATTTCTTGAGCACACCAAGAGAAACTGTGACAATAACATGATCTGCAGGAAAGGACTCACAATCTTCACACTCCACGTAGACAGGGTATTCCTGATCTTGACCCGATGAATGCCACTGGTCATTGTTGTGATCTTCACTCTCAGTGATTTCTTTACGCATTGAACGGTTCCAATAAATGCAGCGAACAGGCTTATTTAGCTGCACCATCCGCTTAGGGATGTCCTGTGCCAGAAGCTCCACAATCTTGATAAAGCCGCTCGGAATGACATGATGTGCGCCAGGGATTTCTGTCCATTCACCAAATTCACTCAAGGACACTTCGTCCATGCTAGGGGAACTGCTTTCGCAGCTCTCCACCTAAGAATACATGATGGTACAAATAAAAAAACTGAAGTTATACTTTTTTTTTAGTCTCTTACTTGGCAGGTAAATTGTAACCCAAGATTTTAAACAGTATGCTAACAAATAATGTAATAATAATAATTCTTTGAATTAGCATTTTAAGTTACAGCATTGATTTAAGCCAATTCCTGTTGTATTAACAGTGGGTTTAGGTTGGAACTGACCTTGGATGGAATTCTAGTAATAATATTAATAATTTATTAAAACAACAGGAAAAATAAACACAAACTGTGAGGGAATCGTAAAAGCTATTTAAATAAAAAGGAGATCTAATATGAACAAAATAATTATAATTAACAATTAAACCTTAAATCACACTTAAAGTAAACAGTCCTCATACTTTTAGATATTGCTGCAGCATGGCAAGTTTGAGCTTCCTGGTGGTCTCTGAATCATATGGGTCCAGTTTGATGCGTTTTCTAACCACATCCCTGGTGAATATGCCAACACTGTTTTGGCTCTCGGCGCCAACAGGTTTACCACTCTGAAAAAATTCCTGAGTCAGCTCATAAACCTGTAAAATAATAATAATAATAATAATAATATAAGTATAATTGACAAAAGAAAAACGTCGCTGGGGTGGCTTATTGCTCATAGACAATGTACTTCTGCAAAAAATGTGACACTATCCACAACCATTTTAAAGAAAGAATATCAGTTAAACTTTATTATAGAAAATACATTCAATTTAACCTTACACATTTAATTCAGTATGTAATATTTTGTTTGTAAAAAGATGGTGATTTGTTATGATTTTCTTCACTCACATAATGCAATCACGCCTGCTTTAATCATATTAATTAACATCCCACCATCACCTTATTATATGCACATGTGCTGGTATAATATTTTTAAAGAATAAATTGCAATCAAAATAAATATCTGAATTAATCCAATCTTATAGATATCTGTTAAAAATCAGCATGTTAAAAGCAATTGTGTTAAAATGAATATAATATTTTCAACCACATTACACGTACTGTATATTTTTCTCATTATGAGGTTAACAAGTGAAACCAATTAAAATGCATAGAACACTGAAAACAGACCTCATTGTATAGATCGCTGAATTCCTCAACCAAGTCCTTTGGGATTCTTTTACCACTGTTAGTGAGGTGGTAGGCCACTCCATTTTTGCTGTAGAGGCTGATGCGTCCAACACTCCTTTCCCCTTCAGTAGTTTCTTCCAGGAGGCCATTGTCTTCTGCCAGGTGAAAGACAGGATTTCCAATGGTTCCGTGAATCCAAGTAGCTCCAAGGTCTAAAATAGTGTGCCCTAAACAGACAGAATTAAGAAAAAAAAAAAAAATAAAAAATAAATATATATATATATATATATAGTATATACATAGCTTATGGATAATAAATCTATCCTTTCTTCCCCTTGCATCTTTCATATTAATAATATACTGTTTCCTACATTGTTCACTGTCTATAAATTTAGGGTTTCACATATTATTTTAATGAGAAGGGATACTCTGTTAATGTGAAAGTTGTAAAGATTCTGTTTAGGATGTGTAGAAAATGATAATCCGCTAAATTAAAACAGCTTTTACAATGCAAACTTCAGCTGTGGGACAACAAGCAGGTGAAAAGATTAAACAAAAAGAATGTGCGGTCACTACTTGTTATGGATGATTAAACAGTAGACTTGAAAACCTTTCACTACTATTTGAAGACAGCTGTAATGGGATGCTGGATTGGTGTTTTAAATATAAAGAAAAAACACACATTCGCCTGTCATCTGCTTAAGGAAAAAAAAGGTATGTAATTTTAGGTAAAATAGTGACAATTGTCACCTTAAAGGGTAACATTACATGCCTCACAATCAATCAGACTGCTGCTACATGTTTGCTGTTAATACTTGAGAATCATCTCTTTCTATTTTTGATTATTAATCAGTATAAATGTACAGAAACATAACAGAAGGATTTACACTATATCCGGAAAGTATTCACAGTGCATCAGTTTTTCCACATTTTGTTATGTTACAGCCTTATTCCAAAATGGATTAAATTCATTTTTTTCCTCAGAATTCTACACACAACACCCCATATTGACAACGTGAAAAAAGTTTACTAGAGGTTTTTGCAAATTTATTAAAAATAAAAAAACTGAGAAATAACATGTACATAAATATTCACAGCCTTTGCTCAGTACTTTGTTGATGCACCTTTGGCAGCAATAACAGCCTCAAGTCTTTTTGAATATGATGCCACAAGCTTGGCATACCTATCCTTGGCCAGTTTCGCCCATTCCACTTTGCAGCACCTCTCAAGCTCCATCGGGTTTTTAAGATCTCTCCATAGATGTTCAATCTTGGCTGTGTGCTTAGGGTCGTTGTCCTACTGAAAGATGAACTATCGCCCCAGTCTGAGGTCAAGAGCTCTCTGGAGCAGGTTTTCATCCAGGATGTCTCTGTACATTGCTGCAGTCATCTTTCCCTTTATCCTGACCAGTCTCCCAGTTCCTGCCACTGAAAAACATCCCCACAGCATGATGTTGCCATCGGGTTCTTAGTCACCTCCCTGACTAAAGCCCTACTCCCCTGATCGCTCCTGGTGGTTTTGAACTTCTTCCACTTACGGATGATGGAGGCCACTGTGCTCAATGGGACCTTCAAAGCAGCAGAAATATTTCTGTAACCTTCCCCAGATTTGTACCTCGCAACAATCCTGTCTCGGAGGTCTACAGACTTGACTTCATGCTTGGTTTGTGCTCTGACATGAACTGTGGGACCTTATAGAGACAGGTGTGTGCCTTTCCAAATCATGTCCAATCAACTGAATTTACCACAGGTGGACTCCAATTAAGCTGCAGAAACAATTTAAGGATAATCAGGGAAAACAGGATGCACCTGAGCTCAATTTTGAGCTTCATGGCAAAGGCTGTGAATACTTACGTACATGTGATTTCTCAGTTATTTTATCTATACTAATAAAAGGCAAAGCCCTCACTGACTCACTCACTGACTCATCACTAATTCTCCAACTTCCCGTGTAGGTAGAAGGCTGAAATTTGGCAGGCTCATTCCTTACAGCTTACTTACAAAAGTTGGGCAGGTTTCATTTCGAAATTCTACACGTAATGGTCATAACTGGAACCTATTTTTTCGTCCATATACTATAACTAGCAGAATACCCGCGCTTCGCAGCGGAGAAATAGTGTGTTAAAGAAGGTACAAAAAGAAAAGGAAAATTTTTTAAAATAACGTAACATGATTGTTAATGTAATTGTTTTGTCATTGATATGAGTGTTGTTCTCATATCTATCTATCTCTATCTCTCTCTCTCTATATATATATATACTAGCAAAATACCAGCTTACAGGAGAAGTAGTGTGTTAAAGAAGCAATGAAAAGAAAAGGAAACATTTTGAAAATAACGTAACCTGATTGTCAATGTAATTGTTTTGTCACTGTTGTGAGTGATGAGTGTTGTTGTCATATATATATATATATATATATATATATATATATATATATATATATATATATATATATATATATATATATATATATATATATATATATATATATATATATATATATATATATACACACACATAAATACATACACACATATATACACACAAATACATATATATATATATACATACATACACACACACATATATAAACATATATATACATATACATACATATCTACATATATACACACAGCTATTTCGTATCAGTGCAATACGCTGCTTGTTAAAACGGATGACTCCCGCTCTTACGTGCAAGTCTGCGTGGATATTAT
Organism: Polypterus senegalus; assembly: GCF_016835505.1. Classification (NCBI taxonomy): domain Eukaryota; kingdom Metazoa; phylum Chordata; class Cladistia; order Polypteriformes; family Polypteridae; genus Polypterus; species Polypterus senegalus. The sequence continues at coordinate 190,567,820 of NC_053157.1, read as the reverse complement.
GAACTATCGTATTTGTTCAAGTTCTATTTAAATTTTAAATAGAAGGAATTTTATTTAGTCGACAGAAATATCTTTGGTAGGAATGGTAAAACAGACAGGAATATTATTCGTGAATAAATCAACTCAAACCTTAAACAACTTATAATATTTTGCTCTCCATAAAAATATATCCTGTCTAAATTATACAAGTTAGAAATAAAGTAAAATAAAAATAACGTTAAAAGAACAAACATTCAAATTTCTTTACTCTTATGTAATTTTATATAAAAAATAAACTTAGAATTTAAATATCCCAAGAGATTTTGCTCTCCATAAAAATATATCCTGTCAAAATTATACAAATTCAAATATGAACATGCTGCATAACAAAACCTGGAAATATAAATAAAATGTGTTCCTTTCAGCAATAACAAATCAAATCATTCAGTTGTCTTTGCTCATATGTCATTTTAGAGCTGGACGCCTGGCATCTTTTTTTGGCCACAGGTTCGTTTCTGTTTGCTGTGAGGTTCTGTGTTGTGGAGATTCTCAGGATGGATTGCAGGTGCTCATCAGTGAGGCGACTCCTGTGTGCTGTTTTGTTAGTCTTTATGACTGAGAAGAGCTTCTCACACAGATATGTGCTACCAAACATGCACAAGGTTCGAGCCGCATGTAGACGGACTTTTTTTGTTCTTCAAAGTCACCAGTATACAGTATACAGATATATATAAATACACACACATATATACATGCATATACCGTATTTACTCCTGTACCACGCGCCCTTGTGTAAGACGCGCACGCTAATTTTTACAAAGAAAATCGGGAAAAAATCTTTTGCCCTGTGTATGACACGCATTGTGATTGTATAGGAAGCGAGTGAGGTTGAAGTAAGACACAGACGTAAATAACTGTAATGGAGAATAATTACGTCTCGTTTAATTCTTTCTGCACATGATACAGTATATTGTACTAACTGTAAGCAGTACCCCTACTGCAGAAAGTTCAGTGTTTGTCACACCATGCTGCGACAGGTGGGAATCACAAATAGCCCTGTGAAATGAGAAAAGAAAGAACCGTATAGAGACAATCGGTAAAGGACTGTAACGGCAAGTGGAAAATTATTGTGCTCACCAGAATATTCCATTTTAATCATCATCTTCTGATTCGCTGCTGGATTCGCCACCGCTACCGACGTCCCATACGGTGTCGTCTTTGCTTACCCATAAGGTGCCGTCTTTGCTTCCATCGATGCTGTTGGATATGCTGCACTTTTTGAAGCTTTTCACAATCAAATCCTCTGGAATAAGCTTCTAAGCAGCGATGATCCAGCCACACATCTGCGCCAATGTTGGGGCTTTCATTTTGCCAGTTGCCGTTGTTTACGTGTACCGCTGTTGCAGCCCAATCGGTGTACATTCTAGATACATGAGCCTTAAACGGTCAATTAATGCAGACATCTAGAGGTTGGAGGAGCGAAGTCATGCCTCCAGGAATTATCACTTGATTTGTTTTCACATCTTTCAGTTTTTCTTTAACACCTTTAGTTAAATGGCCACGAAAGCTGTCCATGACTAACATGTTTGGCATTTTCAGGAGACTGCCCGGCCGACGTTGCCACACACATTTCAGCCAATCGATTACGAGATCATTATCCATCCAACCCTTTTGTTGAGCTCTGACAATGATCCCAGGAGGAAACTTCTCATTTTTCGGCAAGGTCTTCCTTTTAAATATTACGTACGGCGGTAGTTTCTTTCCATCTGCAAGAATTGTCAACATCACTGTACACCGCTGCTTCTCCCTGCCTCCCGTGTGTACTGGGACACTCTTGTCTCCGACTGGATTAACAGTAGTGTTTGAGGGGTTCTCAAAATAAACTGGCATTTGATCAGCATTACCGATTTGCCCCATTAAATACATTTTCTGCTGCCTCAACTGAATAACGTACTTTTGGAAAGCTAGTAGCTTTTCTTCATATGCATCTGGTAGACGCTGCAAAATGCTCGTGCGGCATCTTATTGATAAGCCATTCCTTCTCATGAAGCGCGTTACCCATCCGCGGCTTGCTTTGAACTGAGTGATTGGTATTCCATGTTCTTTTGCTATATCACGAGCTTTCACCTGAATCATTTCCGTAGAAACTGCATATCCAAGCTGACGCCTGCCTTGAATGTAATCAGTGAGTGCAACTTCAACTTGTGGGAACTGGGCACGTTTTCCGCGAAATGCCCGTCTGTTTATGTTGCAAGACGAAAGTTTTTCTTTCTTCTGTCGCCAATCTCGAACACATGACCCTGGAACATCGTACATGCGACCTGCGGCTTTTTTCTTATGTTCTCTGCTTCCAAAATCAGTTTTAGTTTCTCTTCCGCCGTGAAGGAGCGTAAACGCTTGCTGCTATCCATGCTGAATGACAACGCCAAACTACCGTATTCCTCGTGTATGACGTGCACCTGATCTTCTAACGCTCATTTTCGGGAGAAAATGTGCGCGTGGTATAGGAGTAAATACGGTATATATATATATATATATATATATATTTACACATACATATATATACACATACATACACACACACACACACATATATATTGTCAGGGATGCCAGGGGCCATGACCCGGCCGGGACGCCAGGAGGGACCGGAAGAGGGTCAGAGCCCTGCCTGGATCACGTGGGGTTTGCCTTCCGGGTTGCTTTGGGGGCCACGGGTCAAGAGCATGGAAGCCTTTCCCTGTAGGGGCCCGTGGTCACCGCCAGGAGGCGCCCCAGTGCCTTGGGGAAGATTTATGACGGCGCCCGGAGAGCAGCCGGGAGGACAGCGGCACTTCCGCCACACTGGGGCGTGGCCAGAAGAAGATTGCGGGAACACCTGGGACTCATCCGGGTCCTCTATAAAAGGGGCCGTCTCCATTCATTCGAGGCTAGAGTCGTGTGGAAGAAGGACGAGGCAGGAGAGAGTGGAGGCGGCCCGAAGAAAGGCATTGTGGCCAGGACTTTGTGTGTGATTTGGGGGTTTTGTGCACGTGATTAAGGTCTGTGTGACCATTGGACTGGGTCTTTGTGACCTTTATTGTAAAATATTGTGTTTAATAAGCGTGTGGTGGTTTTAAGACAACATGTCCGCCTGTCTGTGTCGGGCAAAGTTCACATATATATATATATATATATATATATATATATGTATATATATGTGAATGTATCTACATATACACACATACATATACATACACACACATATATATAAACATATATATACATACATATCTACATATACACACACACACACACATATATATATACATACATATCTACATATACACACACACATATATATAAACATATATATACATACATATCTACATACACACACACACACATATATATATATATTGTCACACATGTGCGAGTTGGAGGCAGTCAAAGAGCCCAAAGGTGAGTGAAATCTCGCAAGACAAGGGTTTATCACGTGGTACTTACCCGAATCTCTTTCTACCTACAGAAAACTGGAAGAAAAATAAACCCATCCATTTTCAGTTCCAAAATGGCCACGATGACGTCACTTCCGGTTCCCATCCAATGACGTCACTTCTGGTTCCACACTCAACTACTCCTGTCTACTCACGATGACGTTGGTTCCGTGGTCCCGCCTCCAATCCTCACTTCCTGCCAACCATTTCCTCTCCCATCATCCCATCTGTTATTTAAACGCCATTTTGTTACAGTTATTCATTCATTCTGCACTGAAAAGTCATTTTGAATCAACCGTATTTTCCCTTTGTCTGGACGACAATATATGGGGACGATCCCCAAATCTTTTTCTATTTTGAAAGACTCTTTATTTATTACAATATATATATACAGTATATATATATATATATATATATATATATATACATACAGTCTTTGGGGTGCGAGCAACTGTTGCTGGGGGTGCCAGAATCCATGAAGGAAGAAAAATGAAAAACATTATTTGTACAAAATCTTAATTTATTTATCCATTCCTAAATAATTAAATGGGCAGGCTATTTCATGTCAGTGCAATACGCTGTTTGTTAAAACGGATGACTCCCGCTCTTACCTCCACGCTCTGCCTGGATATTATGAACTTCTATATTATGAACGTATCTGTTCAAATTCTATTTAAATTTTAAATAGAAGGAATTTTTATTTAGTTGACAGAATATTCCAGAATAAATCAACTCAAACCTTAAATAACTTATAATATTTTGCTCTCCATAAAAATATATCCTGTCTAAATTATACAAGTAAACGTTAAAAGAACAAACATTCAAATTTCTTTACTCTTATGTAATTTTATATAAAAAATAAACTTAAATTTTAAATATCCTAAAAGATTTTGCTCTCCATAAAAATATATCCTGTCAAAATTATACAAATTCAAATATGAACATGGTGCATAACAAAACCTGGAAATATGAATAAAATTTGTTCTTTTCAGCAATAACAAATCAAATCATTCAGTTGTCTTTGCTCTTATGTCATTTTATCAGAGCTGGACGCCTGGCATCTTTTTTTGGCAACAAGTTCGTTTATGTTTGGTGTGAGGTTCTGTGTTGTGGAGATTCTCAGGATGGACTGCAGGTGCTCATCAGTGAGGCGACTCCTGTGTGCTGTTTTGTTAGTCTTCATGACTGAGAAGAGCTTCTCACACAGATATGTGGTACCAAACATGCACAAGGTTCGAGCCGCATGTAGACGGAGCTGGAGCATTTTTGCGGGAATGGAGTGAATAAACTGTGCGGGCCGTGCAGTATCGTTCTTTACCTTCAGTGTGCCATTACACTGCAGCTCAATCACCTCCATCTGAATCTGCACAGGTGCAGTTTCTACATCGATGGCAAATGGGTTGCGAAACAACTCAAAATTCTTTTTTTGTTCTTCAAAGCCACCAAAGCGCCGTGCGAACTCAGTGCGCTCAGTTTATCAGCAAAGTGCGTATTTGGGAACACCGTAGTGCCGACTTGGTTCAACATTACTTGGCAACAGGGAAAGTGGGAAATCACTTTGTGATTTTGCACGGGTAAAAACGTCTGCTGAAGTGTCAGATTCTTCTTTAACTCTTCTGCTTTCTGTATCTTGTGCATTGTTGATGTTTTGTCTCATAGTGCCGTCTTAGATTAAATTCTGTAATTACAGCCACATTAGCTCCACAAATGAGACACACGGGTTTACCGGCAATGTCAGTAAACATATACTCAGCCTCTCATCGGTTTTTAAAGGCTCTATGTTCAGACTCACCTTTTCTCTTTGGCATCGTGTGGGCTAGCTTCGCAATAACTTGCAGCATCATAAGCTAGACTTGATTAACGCGGTAAGTGTTCGGCAAGGCAGCTGAAGCGCTGCATTATGGGATCTGTAGTTTATTGTGTTACCAGCGCTTCATATCTCCGGGCCATTAATAACAATAATATATAAATTGATCTCGCGGGCCGGATATAATTACATGCCGGGCCGGATGTGGCATGCGGGTCTTGAGTTTGACACATATGGACTAAATAGAACTTGAAAAGATATATTTTTTCAAATGTGATTGCGCAGTTCAGATCGAGTTGACGCGCACTACAGTACATCAAGCCCACGTGCTATTGTGGTTGTGCCTGCGTGCCTCAATAAGTTACCCTCCCCTTGCTCTTACTTTTTTACTGTTCATCTAATGAATACACTGAGTACCAAAACAATCATTGATCGTGAATAAAGTATCCATTATTCATAAAGCTTCAATTGGTGATCTGTCTTTCTGCGTTAACCGCATATTTTTTCATACGTCTCAAACCAAGGGGATGCGAGACTAAAATGAATCGTGAAGCGCGCGTACATACTCAGTGCATCCCCTCTTGGGAATTGTACCTCGGACGACGGCGCTAGAGACGAAGCCTCTACTATTGCGCCACGGCGTGTGGTTTGTCTATTTGAGCGCAGCAGTGTAATTCGGTTTTTGTTCAGCACTCTTTGGAACTGTTGCTTTTTGTCTGCGCACTGCGTCAGTTCACGTGAGCTGCCGAATATGGTTTTATATGTCACTCGCTCGCTTCTAATTGTTTCGCTGCCTTCTTAATTATATAATGTATGTTTTCTTCAGCGGTTTTTGGAGCTCTTCCTAGTTTTCTACGTACTGCGTGATTACGTGGGAGGCGTGATGATGTCACACGAAACTCCGCCCCCCATGGCTTTCGAGCTCAACTCCATTACAGTATATGCAGAAAAATAGCTTCCAGTTATGACCATTACGCGTAGAATTTTGAAATGAAACCTGCCCAACTTTTGTAAGGAAGCTGTAAGGAATGAGCCTGCCAAATTTTAGCCTTCTACCTATACGGGAAGTTGGAGAAATAGTGATGAGTCAGTGAGTCAGTCAGTGAGGGCTTTGCTTTTTATTAGTATAGATATATATGTATATATATACCACGATCTACATTCTCTCAAATAGACAAGCCACACGCCATTGCGCAATGGTAGAGGCTTCGCCTCTAGCGCCGACATCCGAGGTTCGATTCCCGAGAGGGGATGCACTGAGTATGTACGCGCGCTTGCCGATTCATTTTACCTTCGCATCCCCTTGGTTTGAGACGTATGAAAAAATATGCGGTTAACATAGAATCATGTTACGTTACTTTTAAAATGTTTCCTTTTCTTAGCACAAGCACAGATGAGAAGCTTCGATGCATGTACTCCATAACGCGCTAAAAAAAATAACGCATTTAATCACACTTTCAATTCCAAGCAAAAGGGAACTTTTGTCAATGCATGATATCCTGGTACATCGATGACATTGATGCACACATCAGAGCTACAAAAATGTTAGAGTCGGAATAAAGCACGTTCCTAAGACTGATCGGAGGCAAATTTCATTTCAAAAGACTACACGATGGAAGCCTTGATAAAAGCATGGTTTTGTGCACACTGAAAAGCGAGCAAAATTAGATGCATTACAGAAAGCGGACTTTGTGGCTCTTACTGGGAATCATTGGAATTCCGTGACCGTTAGTAATTCTAATTACATCTAATTACAAAATGTTCAATGATCACACTGTTTTAGCCTAATGCACAAAATAATTTTGGCTAAGGTTACTCAGAGTTTAAAGATGAAGCTGGTCAAATTACCTTTTATGTTTCTGACTTATTTTTTTAAGAAGAAAAACTGCACTTTATGTTGAAATTTTGGTTATTATTATTTAAAGACAATACCATTCTGAAAATGTACTTAAAATACTACTTTATTTTTAAGTCTGCCCAATTTTAGCCAGGGATGATATTTTTGTTTCTGTTTTGAATTGAAATGCAGTTTAAAAGCATTTTTTTTTCAGAAATTAAAAGAGCTTGAGTTTACAATATTCATGTCCATGTCTATTATTTGATTCTGTCGCCCACTAAAACATTTTAAATTAAAAAAAAAAAACATTTGGGGCAAATTTTTATGTGTGATTACATACGATTAATCAAGAGTAATTAATTACACAACCTCTAATTAATTAGATTAATTTTTTTTAATCGAGTCCCACCCCTAATATATATATATATATTAGATTTGTAGATATATATATATATATATATATATATATATATATATATATATATATGTGTGTATATAAAGCATATATGTAGATATGTATATGTATATATATGTTGTGGGGTACAGCCCGGACACAGACAGGCAGACATGTTGGTTCACCACACACGTGTTTATTTACAATACTATATTTTACAAATAAGTGCACTAACCCAGTGCCGCAGCACCAATCGCCCCTTACAGTCCTGGTCGCACAACAATGCCTTTACTCAGTCCTTCTGACCGCCTCTCCTCCGAGCTCCGTCCTCTTCCACCCGACTCTTGCTGTCGACTGGAGAGAGGCGGTCCCTTTTATTCGCACCCGGATGAGCTCCAGGTGCTCCCCGACAATCTATATATCTATATGTTTATATGTGTGTGTGGGTGTTTGTATATATATATATATATATATATATATATATGCCAGCAACACTCATGACAATGACAACACAATTACATTGTCAATCATGTTACGTGATATTATTATATATTATTATTATTATTATTATTATTATTATTATTATTATTATATTATTATATTATATAGTAGATTGCCCAGAGGGGACTGGGCGGTCTCGTGGTCTGGAACCCCTACAGATTTTATTTTTTTTCTCCAGCTTTTGGAGTTTTTTTTAATTAATTAATGTTGACTTATGTTTATTTTTTATTGTGTCTTCTATTTTTCTGTTCATTTTGTAAAGCACTTCGAGCTACATTTTTTTGTACGAATATGTGCTATATAAATAAATGTTGATTGATTGATTGATTGGTTATTATTAAAATGTTTCCTCTTCTTTTTCATTACTTCTTTAACACACTACTTCTCCGCTGCGAAGCGCGGATATTTTGCTAGTTTTTAATTCATTTGCAAAAACCTCAAGTAAACTTTTTCACATTGTCATTATGGGGTGTTGTGTGTAGAATTCTGAGGAAAAAAATGAATTTAATCCATTTTGGAATAAGGCTGTAACATAACAAAATGTGGAAAATGTGATGCGCTGTGAATACTTTCCGGATGCACTGTAGATACTTTCATATCTTTAAGTTAAGTTGCCCATCATTGCTCCCAATTAAACTGACTAAATTACATTATTCAATGCAATATTCCAATAAATTTACCTTCACCTACAATACTCTTTAACAAAGTTCCCTATTACGCATTATTTGTACCTTTCCATCAATTGTCTGAACCCAATTTATTCTTCACTTGCAGCCAGAGACTATATGTTTATTATAACACAAAGACAAGAGAATGCTGTCCATCACAGTTGAATACAAACTCATTCATCAACCTGAAAGCTGAACTTTGAGGAAAAAAAGTAGCTGTTGTTTTTTTCTTGTTTCCTTAATTAATAATTTGTATTTATTGTTTTAAAGCACCGAGTGTGAAGAGAGGATATCACGATGTAAGAACCTGGTTCCCCTATTCTCATAGTCTTCTAAATAAATATCACGTAGTACTAGGATTTTGTACTGTGTTAGCCATTATGCTTGCCTGAAGAAGAACTGAGTTGCCTCGAAAGCTTGCATATTGTAATCTTTTTAGTTAGCCAATAAAAGGTGTAATTTTACTTGACTTCTCACTAATAAAGAATAGAATATTCTTCCTTCACACTAATGTTGTATTAGTGCACTCACTAAAATGCAGTGAGCAGTATGTATTTCACAAAGCTCTCATTTTTTCTTTATTTATTTTGCCTTATATAATTTCTCATATTAGGAATTTGTATGTTTTCGCATACCCCTTGGAGTTAGAGCACAGGGTTAGCCATTGTACAGAGCCCCTGGAGCAATTGAAGGTTAAGGGCCTTGCTCAAGGGCCCAGCAGAGTAGGATCTCTGTTGGCAGTGACGGGGATTCGAACTGGCAACCTTTAGGATACCAGCGCAGATCCTTAGCCTCAGAGCCACCACTCCACCCCTTTGGGCTTCATTTTCTAACTTTATCCCTTTTGCAATGCAAAGATTGGGTACCCAGTGTGTCTTCTTGGAAACTGGATCATTTAACCATTTTTTGATAAATCGCCAGGATAACAAACACAACACTGAGTGTGCCCCCATTAAAAAGGGATTTGTGAGCAAACTGCTGGTGCTCTGTTACCTTAATGAATTTTTCAAGTGTGCTTGCCTTCAGATATAAATATATATGAATCTAGAGACCGCTTGACGTAATTCATTTAACTGCTACCTTGCCAAATGGATAAAATACAGGCTCCTTTTAGACCAAAATAATTTGCTACAGTTAACATTCTTGTTTGGTGCGCAATTGCTATTTTTAATACAACTGTCTCCTCATAATGAAAAATCTACTAAGTTAATCTACTGTAGGAATAAAAACAAAAATGCACTGAAACATATGTTGTGGTTAAGTCAGAATTAGAGTTTTAGTGTACAGAGTTAGTTAGAGTAGTTAGGCAGAATGCCCAGTGGGGACTGGGGGGTCTCATGGCCTTGAAACCCCTGCAGATCTTGTTTTTTTTCTTCAGCCCTCTGCTGATTTTTTCTTTGTTTTTCTGTCCTCCTAGCCACCAGATCTTACTTTATTCTTTGTTTTTTTTTAATTAATTTTATTACAATCCATACAAACCAATCAAGTTTTTACAAAAAGAAGAATTGAGTTAAGAACAGATCGATCCCCACCCCTGAGAGAGAGAGCAAGCCAAATGGTGTAAAATTTAAGGCTTGTAAACATACCTAAATTAATAAATTCTCTGTGCTTTATGAACTTATTTTAAAATATTACTGATTAGATCCTGCCATGTTCTGAAAAAAGTCTGTACGGATCCTCTAACTGAGTATTTGATTTTTTCCAATTTCAAATAATATAACACATCAGGTTTCCCACTGACTTTAAAGAGGAGAGTTTGGGTTCTTCCAGTTTATCAGAATAAGTCTGCGTGCCAAGAGTGTAGTGAATGCAATCACAATTTGTTTGTCTTTCTCCTCTTTAAACCCCTCTGGAAGAACCCCAAACACAGCCATTAATGGGTTAGGAGGGATTGTGAGTCCAAGGCTGTCTGAAAGGTAATTAAAAATTTTTGTCCAGAATAATGTTAATTTGGTGCAGGCCCAGAACATGTGACCCAGTGAGGCTGGGGCTTGGTTGCAACGTTCGCAGGTTGGATCATGTCCTGGAAACATTTTGGAGAGTTTTAGTCGAGACAGATGTGCTCGATATATAATTTTAAGTTGTATAATTGTATGCTTTGCGCATATGGAGCTCGAGTGAATTCTCTGCATTGCTACTTTCCACTCCTTTTCTGATATATTAATTGAGAGATCTTTTTCCCAGTGTCCTCTTGGATCTTTGAAAGGAAGGGATTGTAAAATGATTTTATATATTGTAGAGATGGAGTCTAATTCCTTGAGATTGGGATTGGTAGTGTATTGCCGATAACGTGTGTTTATTGGAGCACAGAGCAAGGAATACAAAGAAGTACTGCAGGATTTTACTTCTATTGCGGTCCAAGCCTGTGTATGTTCTTCTATTTGTGTCCAGGTTCTTATCGCCTGTATATTTGCCACCCAGTAATAAAACTGGAAGTTAGGTAGAGCCATGCAGCCTTCTGCCTTTTGTCTTTGTAGGGTCGCTCTTTTGATGCGTGGATGTTTTGAATTCCAAATAAATGAGGTTATTGTAGAATCTAATTGCTTAAAGAATGATTTATTAATGTATATTGGGATGTTTTGAAATAAAAAAAGGAGCTTAGGAAGAATATTCATCTTAACAGTGTTAATTCTTCCAGCTAGAGTGAGATGAAGAGTTGACCATCTATGCAAGTCTTGTTTAATTTTTTCCATGCAGGCTAAATTTTGTTGATAAAGAGCTTTATGTTTACTTGTGATGTTTACCCCTAGGTATTTAAACTGTTCTGCAATGATAAAAGGTAGGGTGTCTAATCTAATATTATATGCTTGAGAATTCACTGGAAAGAGTACACTTTTATTCAGATTAATTCTGAGACCAGAGATCTTTTGAAATTCTGTGAGTGCTGCTAAGACTGCAGGCACAGAATTTTCTGGGTCCAAAATATACAGTACCATATCATCTGCATATAATGAGATTTTCTGTTCCAGTCCTTCTCTGCTAATCCCCTTTATCTGATCAGTATTTCGACAATGTATTGCCAGTGGTTCAATGGCAATTGCAAACAGCAGCAGTGACAAGGGCATCCTTGTCTAGTGCCACGCTCTAGTTTAAAGTAGTCTGAGCAAATGTTATTGATGCAAACTGAAGCTTCTGGGTTAGTATACAGTAATTTAATCCATGCACAAATGTTGGGCCAAACCCAAACTTCTCCAAATAGTAAAAGGTATTTCCATTCAATCATGTCGAATGCTTTTTCTGCATCCAATGATAATAATATTTCTGGGGTGTTTGATTTAGTTGGTGAGTATATTACATTAAACAGGCGTCGAAGATTTGAAGATAAGTGTCGGCCCCTAATAAATCCAGTTTGGTCTTGTGATATTACGAGGGAGCACTTTCTCCATCCTTCTAGCTATGATTTTAGAGAGTATTTTAACGTCGTTATTCAGAAGTGAAATTGGTCTGTATGATGCACATTGTAATAAGTCCTTATTTTGTTTTGGAAAGACAGTGATTAGTGCTTGGCTAAAGGTTTGTGGAAGAGATTGGTTATCTCTGGCTTCTGTAAATGTTGCTAATAGGAGGGAAGCTAGCTGAGCGGAGAATTTCTTGTAAAACTCTGCAGGGTAGCCATCAGGGCCTGCTGCTTTTCCACCTTGGAGTGACTTTATAGCATCTAGTAATTCTGATAATGCCAGAGGTTTATCAAGTTCCTCCACACTAAAAGCGTCTATTTGTGGTATCTGTAATGTATCCAGAAATGCATTAGATTGTATATTGTCTTCTTTAAACTCAGTAGTATATAGGGATTTATAGTAGTCTCTGAAAGTGTGCATTATATTTTTGTGTTCATGATTTTATCTCCGTTCGTGTTAGTGATTACCGAGATTGCGTTGCGCACTTCTTGCTTGTGAATTTGTTGAGCTAAAAGCTTATTAGCTTTCTCCCCATGTTCATATAATGATGTCTGGATTTGTAAATTAGTTGTTCAGTTTCTTTAGTTGTCAAGAGGTTTAATTCTGAATGTAGAGCCTGCCTCCTCTATGTAGAGTCTCGCTTGGTAGTCTGGCATGTTCTTCATCTATTTTAGTAATTTGCTTTTATCTCTGCTACTTTCTTCGCTCGGATTTATTTCTGTGGGAAAGATATGAGATAATCTGTCCTCTTAAGAAGGCCTTAAGAGTTTCCCAGAGTATTCCTGCAGAGATCTCGGGGATGTATTTGTCTCTAGAAAGAATTTGATTTGTTTGGATATAAATTCAGTACAATTCTCGTCAGCTAATAGAAGGGTTGAGGCCATCTTGGGGTGAGTGTATGGGGCTTAGTAATTTCAGCTCCAAGATCATAGGTGCATGGTCCGAAATAACAATAGCATCGTATTTACAAGATTTAATCTTAGGCAAGAAGTTATTGTCTATAAAGAAGTAATCAATCCTTGAGTAGCAATGATGTACTGGTGAGTAGAAAGAATATGTTCTTGAATTTGGGTTTAAAAACCTCCAGGGATCTGATAAGTTGTGATCAGTTATAAACTTTGTAATTATCTTTGCGGTGTTAGTTGCTGTTCCCCTGTGGAGGAAGTCTGATCTAAAAGTGGATTTTAAACACAATTAAAGTCCCCAGCCATTATAAGTTTATGAGTGTTCAGATTGGGAATGGATGCAAATAAATTTTGTATAAATTCCTTATCATCAACATTAGGTGCATAGACATTTATCAAAATCATTTTACAGTTAGATAAGTCTCCCATGTCCATTACATATCTCCCTTCAGGATCCAATACTACATCTGATGCTACAAATGGTACTGTTCTATGTATGAGAATTCCCACCCCTCTAGTTTTCTTCGTAAAACTAGAATGGAACATTTGGCCAGTCCAGTCTTTTTGTAGCCGGAACTGATCCTTGCTTAGTAAGTGGGTTTCCTGTAAAAATACTATTTTAGCATTTAGACCTGTTAGGTGAGAGAGTATTTTCTTTCTCTTTAATTCGTGATTCAGGCCTTTAACATTCCAGCTTACGAAGTTAACTGTCTGATCAAGGAGACACTGATTCTGAGTTTTTGATTAATTAGTATTGCCTAATCTTATTTTTGTAAAGCACTTTGAGCTACATCATCTGTATTAGAATGTGCTATATAAATAAATGTTGTTGTTGTTACTGTTGTTAAGTTTTCATTTCTGACACAGTTTTATCTACAGAGGTAGAGAAAAGAATCACACCCCGCAAAATATTTACATTTGCCTGAAATGAAGACACACTGTAACAGATTAAAAACACTTTCTTTCTTTTTTAGTGTAGTACTCCTTTCACATTGATGGAGTTTACTCACCAAGCTTTACACTTTGAACTCTTCCTCCAACTCGGTCAGACGCCTCTAAGATAGTGACATCGGTGAAACCGTTTTCTAGGAGGGTTTTGGTAGCTGCAAGACCTGCTAGGCCAGCGCCAATCACTACTATTCGAGGCTGTCGATTTCGCTGTAAGCCACTACTAAGGGGATCATCAGTACTCTCTGAAGATATTTCACAACTTTGCATGCCGTCCAAGCACTGCTTCTAAGGGATCTGTAAAAGAAAGTAAAACAAGTTAATGCTGAATTTAACAAATCCACCCTCCTTCCAGCTCACTCTTTTAGAAAGTATCCATTTCAAAACTCACCAATTAAACTTTTTAATTACATCAGACACACTGTCCCTAATAATACCCATATCTCAGGAAACACCATATAGTGCAAAATGTATCAGCTCAGAAGAAAAAAAAAGCTTAAACAGTTGGCCGGCACCCAAAGCACTATGGTGGAGCAAACTAAGCAGAACTCATTAATCGTGTAAGACCATTCTACAGTTAGGGCAGTAGCATTATGTCAATGGGATACGTTTAAAGTAAATGAAGTAGGGTATTTGTTAGGACTGAACTAACAAAGCAAAAACAATAATTCAGACATGACAGACCCTGAAAGGTTAAATTCAATATTGTTCAAGTTAAAGATACTTATTCACAGTTATTTTGCCATGGGAAATTGTGTTCTTAAGTATGTTTTTCTTTTATACATTTTAAAAAATACAATGCTGGTTCTGGTGGTTATAAATAGTGTCCACAGGGCATCAGTCTAAAATGTAAAAACAAATACTTTCAAGGACAACCTGACTCGATACTACAAAAGGAATGATACTACAGGAACAATTTAAATTAAAAAGCAAAATAACTAAGTAAACAGCCAAAGCAATTCTGGAACATCTTCACTATAACTGGAAAGATGCCCATGAATGCCCCTAGAATTTTTTTTTTGATTTTATTGAAATCACACAACATTCCATACAAATAAATCAATTTTTACAAACATAAGATCAAAAACAAATCAACCCCACCCCTGCCCCTAGAATTTTACAAAAACCTATTCAAAAGACTTGAAGACAATACTTCATTTAAGCTGTCTATTCAGCTTAACAGAGTTTGAGTAAATCTGTAAATAAGAATGGGCGACAATATTCCAATTTAAATGCACAGAAACTGGACATGTATACCCAATAAAGCTCTAAACCAGAATGCTCCCAAAAATCAATCCATCAACGTATTTTCCTGACAAACTGAGGCCAGTACATGGTTGCAGGGAGCCACGATCTATACCAGTGACATAAGAAACAAAGCAGGTTCAAGATGGAATAACAGATCACTAATGCAGTGGTAATTCAATTAATCTGCAAATAAAAAAATAAAAAAAGAAAGAGAGAGGGGATGTGCAACCTCCACAAAGAGAGTAGCAAATTGAGAATAGTGGAAAGTATGAAACCAGAGCAGACCAGTTCATCTAACTTTGATTGTGGACTTCTCCAAGTACTTCTTGAACTTGGCTGTTGAATGACATAGGGGTATTCACTTTAGTTGCTATACATGTCTGGGGATTTGTTTGGGTCCTTTTGTACAAAAAATGTTTTTTTTTAATCCATTTCACCTTAGTTTTCAACTTCTTGTTCATTATTTAGGGACTATTTGAACAGATATAAAGTTATCAAGCAAGTCATGTATGCAGAATAAAATGCTATGAATGAGACAGGTTTATTCTTTCCCAAGCAAACAAATTTAAAAGGGGTAATTAAAATGTTTTTTTATTGAAATTATGCAGGTAAATTTAGCCATCTGCACTATGTACTTTTTAGCATGGTGTAGTGATTGAGACCTTTGTTCTGCACAATGTATGACTGAATGGAAAAAGAGCTAAACTGCCAATGCTGAGAATGCAGATTCAAACCATATCTCTGACTCGCTATACAATTCTGAAAAAGCCACTTCTCAGGCTTATATTCTAACTGCTGTAGAACCTGCACACCTTATGATATTGTGCTATGCTGTACATGGAAAGAGATTGTGTTCATCAAGAATACTGCTATGGGAAAAAAAGGCAGAAAATCTAAAATACTGCTACTGGACACAGCTCCAGCCACACAGATAGGACGAATTCAGCTCCTGGCAGGAGGGAGTCATCTCTCTGGTGGCCATTCATGCTTTAAATTAAAATAATTATGAATCATGTCACCTTATGCATAAATAATATAGCTGCTTTCAGGCTTTTATGCCACACTAATGATTTATGAGCCTTGATTTGTTCTTCTTAATAGATTTTCTGAAGGTCACATTGCATCAACTCACCAGTTCCACTTGCAGCATATGCATTCCCTCTGGACTGGAAAGGCAAAAAAAGGAGCCAGTGTCTAAAAACTATAATACTGGAACTGGGCATTAATATCATTTTTTTTCCCATTTTGCTGAAAAACGTCCACTCATAAGCTTATTAACTCTGACTGGTTGTAAACACCTATTTGCAAACTAACCACTAAAATATATAAAAATTACTCAGTGCAATATTGTTTTTTTTAATTAATTTACATTACCTCTACAGTGACATAGTGGTACAGTGGTTACTGCTGCTCCTCAGAAGATTATGCTAATTCCATATGTGCAGTGGGAATTCAATCCCAAATTTTCATGTCTGGGCAGCACAGTGGCGCAGTGGTAGCGCTGCAGCCTCGCAGTTAGGAGACCCAGGTTCACTTCCCAGGTCCTCCCTGCATGGAGTTTGCATGTTCTCCCCGTGTCTGCGTGGGTTTCCTCCGGGCGTTCCGGTTTCCTCCCACAGCCCAAAGACATGGTGGATTGGTGATTCTAAATTGGCCCTAGTGTGTGCTTGGTGTGTGGGTGTGTTTGTGTGTGTCTTGCGGTGGGTTGGCACCCTGCCCGGGATTGGTTCCTGCCTTGTGCCCTGTGTTGGCTGGGATTGGCTCCAGCAGACCCCCGTGACCCTGTGTTCGGATTCAGCGGGTTGGTAAATGGATGGATGGATTTTCATGTCTTCCTGGTGTTTTTTACGATTATTCTCAATTTCAGTCCATATCTCAAAGATGGGTGTGTGTTAGTGTAACAGGAGAATTAGTCTGGTGTGAGTTTATGTGGAAATGTGACCTTAAATGGTATAGAACAGATGGGCAAATGGGGAATTAGTCTGGTGTGAGTGAATGTGAGTTTATGCACGAGTGTGCCCTGAAGTGAAATAGCACCTAGTGCAGAACTGGTTCCTATTTCACAACCCTGAACTGGAAAAAAGCAGGTACATATAATGGATAAATAGGTACTTCCACAATCCAAACAATTCCTGTTAAATTGACTGGTCTTCCCAAATTAAGACTTTGCGAATATGAGCAAAAGTGTGCCATGCCACAGGCAGGCATCTTCTCCAAGTTTAGCTTCCCACTTTGAGCCCAAAACACCATAGATAGATAGATAGATAGATAGATAGATAGATAGATAGATAGACAGACATTGGAAGGTTGAGTAGTAGTAGAGGCTGACAAGGAGGGTGATAATCTGAAGGACACATGTATGTCTGCGCTGCAGTGCTAAATGCTCAGCTGTCTTTTTGTTAAGATTCTTGTACTCATTCAGAAGAATATATTAAATCCACTGTATTTATAGGCTTTATTGATACATTTTAGCAAGTGGTATCCTACCAACTGCAGATCTAAATTCACCTCCATAAAGCTGAAATATTGTGCTCTTCCTCAACTCAGACCTGCATTGTTAATTTAATGTATACAACCATATCATTCTTGACAGACTTGATTTGGAGGTGATTAAGTTTAAAAATCAATTAAAAAAAGCAATTACTTAAAGACATGTGAATTCAGTAACTGATAAACCAAGCAGTGGATATATGGCCAATTTCACTTTTTAACCACCGTTTACAAACACACTTTAGGATTACTGGAAGGCAAAGCCTGTCCCTGCTGCAAATTGTAAAACTGACATGGGATTGACATTTGGTCAATTTTAAGGCCACTTTATCTTCTTTATATAATATGCTACCGTGGCTGTTTGTTTGTCTGTCCAGGATTTTAAATCACTTGTAGCTCGCAATCCGTTTAACTATGTGACGTCTTCTACCCGCTTTCGGGGTAATGATTCACCTCCAAGTTTATTCCCCTTTTAAGTTTTATTTTATGTTATTGTAGAATCGACTCTCGGCAGTGGCGGCCAGCAGGGCGGTCGTGAGGTCCATGCATACGTAGTCACTTCCCCTACCTCTTCATATCTTAAATCATTCTTGAGGCAGATTGAAGACTTAAGTGCCAGCTCAAGTAAAATATTAAGGAAAAGATACTACTGTAAGTAACTGCAACACAAACACTGACTTACTCTGTTTTAACATGAAAACATGCCGACAAAAAAGAGAAGAAGCAGGCCACTAGGGCAGAGAAAAGAAGAGTTGTTCAGGAAGCAGCAAGCACATCAACGAATGCTAAACGCACAGAGAAAGATTATGAAAACTATGAATGCTCAAGACAAGTAACGTGCAGTGCGCCGTTACTGGTAGATACATATTTGGCTTTTACGAGAAGCTCTTTAAATAAATAAATATATAGATAGATAGCATATCACAATCCTATACTGGTAAAGCAACTTGAGCAAATATCCATTCACCTACAACACATGTTGAAACAATACAATTTTCAATCATTCTTGCTATTTTTTTCCTAACAAGGACAACAGGAAAATAATATTTTAGGGAAAATATGGAGTGGGTACATACTGTATGTTGTTATGCGTTACTACTAACATTGGGAGAGTTTCAGAGAAAAATTGAAACATTAAAGACTAAGAATGCTGTAATCAGTGTGGCCCAGTGCATAAGGAACAAAATTATAAAGTGTCACTGGTTCACTGGCAGTCTACCTAAAATGGATTACAGACATTTAGGTGAATAGAAACATGAACCACGGATATTAATGTAGAAGTATTAGTGTGCCTTTAGGAGTATTGTGTGATTTTGTCCCTTGCTCTTTAAAACAAAAAAATACCCCCATATAGTTAAGGAATCCAAAACATATACAGAAGAAGTTGGGTGTGTGCAGGAAAAAGTATATTTTTGACTTAATAGCCTACTCCGAGATGCTAAATGGTGTCTCTGCACTCAACTAATTGCTGCTAAAGACCTCCATTACATTACCAAAATTATGTTGCTTCATCTTGCCCCCTTACAGTTAACAATATCTTTCCACCAATCTCAGAAAGATACTATAGACTACTTCCTATTGATTTGGAAGTTATGTTTATTACATGTCACTGTAATCTCAATATGCATGGGGCCCACCCCATTCACTTTCAGCAAGTCCTTTATGGTGTATCTTGGCTTAGAGCTCTGACATGCTTCAGCAGACATGAAACACACAAACCAACAAATATGTGCAAATGAGATGGTTATCACTTCATGCTACACTTGATTATGCAGTTGTCACACAGTGTGCACATATGCATTGATGTTTGGGAGGTATATGACGACATGTGTTGTTTTTAGCACAAGTCCTCACAGAGGTATATAGGCAGCTCTCCAGACTGTCCAGATTGGCATGAAAATGACATAGTTTTCCCTTTGCACACACGTGCAGGTTCACATACATAGCAAGCATAAATTGGCCTTACCAATTCCTGTTTGGCCATATTTTAGATGTGGCCTCCAATTCTCGGTGTGAGGTTTTCAATCACTGCTCCTGTCAATCTCTCACAATAACCTTAACTCTTCTTGCTAGCCCCACCTTTTTAGCACCAGGGGAGGTCTGGAGCTCTGATCAGTATGGGTGCTGGGGTGTAGTCCATAAAACGAAGGCAGCAGGCTTTTGATTGGTTTGGTACCCAATTTTGTTTTTTTATTCCTTTGTTTGTCAAACATTGTTAGTTGTTCAAACAGCACACTTCTTCTTAATAACCTGAATTATCTTGGTATTTTTCACTATTACAAGAATGGCAAGCTGAGAGTATCATGTAACATTGTGCTGTATTATTAAATGTGTATTGTAATCTGAGAAAGCCTAATTTTAAACATTCGGTAAAAGAATTACATGAGCTGAAAAAAATCCCAGTATGTAATAGCTTTGACACAGTGCTCACCCTGAAACACACAATACACAAAACAGATTTATTGATTTTGCAGTTAAAAACACCATGGCACAGTGGTTACTGCTGTGTCATTATAGCTCCTGGGACCTGGATTCAACCTCTGACCCAGTCACCATCTGAGCAGAGTTCTCAGAGTTGGGTCTACTCTGTACTCTTCAGTTTTCACACACATGCTAAATATACAAGGTGTGGCAGAAAAGTAATGAGACTGGCAACACTGCAAGCGATCTGGCAACGCTGCGCTGTTGTCCTTGATAGACCACGTGTATCAGTACCCTTCCATAGCTCAGTGCGAGTTTCAACTCCTTCTGTTAAATACGTGATTTTTGTGACTGCTATTAGCGAAGTTGTGTTTTTGGTTGTGCGCCACGCAAAATGGAACAGCGGAATTTGGAGCAACGTTGTGCCATTAAATTTTGTGTTAAGCTTGGAGAATCGGCAAGTGTGACTTTGAAAAGTTAAAACAGGCCTATGGGGAACATTCTTTATTCCAAGCTCAAGGTTTTCGCTGGCACAAATCATTTTTGGAAGGCAGAAAACACGTTGAAGATGAACACCGTTCAGGGAGGACTTCAACTTCGAAAACCAATGAAAACATCGAACGTGTGAACACACTTGTGAGATCAGACCGTCGTTTAAATTAAGAATGTTGAGTGAACAATTAAATTTGAACAGATTTACCGTTCATCAAATTTTGACTGAACATTTGCACATGTGAAAGGTCTGTGCCAAAATGGTGCAGAAAAACTGCCCTCTCCATAACAGAATTTTTGACCTCAAAAGGCATTCCTGTGGTTCCCCAGCCCCCTTATTCACCTGACCTCAGTCCGTGTGACTTTTTCCTTTTTCCTAAACTGAAAAATGTCCTCAAAGGACGTCATTTCTGGACTTTAGAAAACATCCAAAAGAGTGTAACGGACATGCTGAAGACCATACCGGTTAAAGACTTCCAGCGCTGCTACCAACAGTGGGAACAACGTCTCCATCGGTGTGTAGCTGCCCAAGGGAACTACTTTGAAGGGGATAACATTGATGTTTGAAAAAAATAAAAACTTTGGTAAATAAAAAATCAGTCTCATTACTTTTCTGCCACACCTCGTATGCATATTAGGTTTATTGCGTGTGTGTAGTGTACCCAGTAACAGACTGGTACTCCATATGCTGTGAATTCCTTAGTTGAAAATGATTCTTCATGGATCACACTATAGACTATCTGCAACCTCATAACTGGAAACGCATGGATCCAGAAAAAGGATGAAGAACAGAATACTGGTGCCAATAACAAAGAATACGCAAGTGAATGCCTTGGGGTGATAGTGCTGAACAGGAAAAACAAATCTGCATGCTTTTCATTCAATTACTAACAAATCCATTTATTTTAAAATCTTTACAGAGGATAACAGGTAACACTTTATCAATCTATTTCATAGATTTGGCTTACGTGGATTGTAGTCATCAAAACCGGCTCATAGACAAATAAATCCACTTAATGAAAGATTAAAATTCCCAGGAGGGTAAGATTTTTCTCTGTATCTTAGTCTCACCTGCATCATCACAAATGCTTGAAAATGTGATTATAGTGTTATAGTTCGTTCTTTGCAGTGCTGCCAAAATGCCTTAATCAAAAATCAAATTATGAAAGAGGCACAAAATGAAACCCAACAATCTGCAACATAATGAATATTACAAACCAAGGCTTTTTCATCGGGAAACTAACTAAAAAAAAAAAAACACAGTAATCTTTTGTGCAAATAAATAAGAGAAGGTAACCCAGGCAACAAGCCTCTTTATCAAGAAAGGCATCCCCATTCATATGACACATTTTAAGTGATGTTTAATAGGAAAGTGAACGTCAATGAAAATCTTTTTATCCATCATTAATGCAACTCAAATCATTTAGCAATTCTGGCTTAGAAAGAGAGTCACCGGGTGCCAGAACTATTTCAATTTTTTTTGGAGAAAAAACAAAAAAGGTGTCAATGGCTGAAAAAGAAAAAAAAAGGAATTCGACCCAATACCTAAAGTGAAAAAGAAATAAAAATGCATGTGGTGGAAACACAAAGCAAGCACACTTAAATACCATGACAACAGAATAATTTGATACGCAATGGAGGTTCCTTCAGTGAAAAAGAGAAAAAAAAACCTAAACCTATTTCACATTCAGTTTGAAAGGAAAAGATTTAGATCACTCATTAGTGGTAACAACTTTAGTGTTTTAGTTTCATAAAGAAGATGTACAGTAAATGCATCAAAAGCAGCCTGCAAATCTATAAAAATATTACTTGTTTTTTTAAAAGAGGGAAAAACACACACATACACACAAACACAAAGCACAAACCACATGTCATTCGATCCTTTTGGTTTAACTACCACACAAGGCTTTTCTCTCATTTGCCAGGTAAGATCTGCACCAAGTTCCACAAGGCTCAATACTCAACAGCCCTATCTAATATTGTTATAATTCATATTTATCAAAATAAATCTTACAAAATGCATCCACCCTTTCATTTCTAAATTTTACAGATTTTAATCTCATGGAGAGAAGTAAGTGAAACGTGAGATCCAGCCACAGAACGGGCAACGGCTAGTTACACAGGTATACCGATTATCCCTCATTTATGCACTATGCAGTGATAGAATTATAATTGGAATTTAGTTTTGTAAGAATCAGTTACATTTTATGAAATTAAACTGGGGCGGCACGGTGGAGCAGTGGGTAGCATGCTGCCTCACAATTAGGAGACCTGGGTTTGCTTCCTAGGTCCTCCCTGCGTGGAGTTTGCATGTTCTCCCCGTATCTACGTGGGTTTCCTTTGGGTGCTCTGGTTTCCTCCTACAGTCCAAAGACATGCAGGTTAGGTGCAATAGCGATTCTAAAAATTGTCCCTAGTGTGTGCTTGGTGTGTGTGCGTGCTCTGCAGTGGGCTGGCGCCCTGCCCAGGGTTTGTTTCCTGCCTTGCGCCCTGTGTTGGCTGCGATTGGCTCCAGCAGACCCCCGTGACCCTGTAGTTAGGATATACCGGGTTTAATAATGGATGGATCGATGGAATTAAACTGGTTTGATATGCTTGAACTGAAAGAAACAAACTCCAACCAACACCCTATCCCTGAGGCATTTAGATGCAGATACTACAGGTTTTCCAGTATTTTTAATCTCATATGCATAGAATTTTTATCTTCTCATTGATTTGGGCATCTCATTTGACTTGCACTGCCTCTGTAATTTTATGAAAGGTTGGTGACACTTACTTAAAAAACAAAATGCTGATACAGAATGTTTACTTGTTCTGCACTTTTCAATTAATTTTATGTATCAGTGGAAACAATCTAGTTGAACATACAATGTAAATCCAGGAAGAAGTGTAACATCTAAGCCTCTCTGCTCTTATCATCCATGACCCGGAAGTGCTTCTGAACCCTCAGTCCATGCGACTCCCCAGTACCTCCGGCTCAGATCAAAAGCTCTTCTTATTCATCCCGGAAGTACGTAATTTCCTCTGTCCCAGTGACCAGGACGTACTTCCGGGTTATAGGGAACATAAGAGTCTCTGAGCCTCTCTGTAGCATCCCCTTGCGGCCCCCATGGTATCCAGCAGGGCTGTGACGGAATACTCCAATATCCATGATGCCCTGTTGGAATTCGTGGCACCTCCATGTTGCCGGAAGGGCTCCATCTAGAGGCATGGGGTATTGGTCGGTCATATCTCACAACCTATACTTTCTACTGACCAATATTATGTATGGAGTAGTACCAACTTAGCACATTTAGTAAGCTATTTGCAGGATCGACTGACCAATGCTATATACGTATTAGCCTCCTTTAGACCATTCTGCCTTCCTCTGTCAAACTGGAACAGTGCACCTAATCGAATCACTAACCTTCACACCTGCCTGGAAGGATTTTTTTTGCTTTCTTTAATTAGAAAATGTACAGGGAGATTCACTTGAAAGAGGCCCTGAATATTTTGTAATAACCCCCGCTAGGACAAAGCAATCTGAATGAAACAATGTGCAATGTGCTCCTCAATATACAGTGCATCCGAAAAATATTCACAGCACATCACTTTTTCCACATTTTGTTATGTTACAGCCTTATTCCAAAATGGATTAAATTCATTTTTTTCTCAGAATTCTACACACAACACCCCATAATGACAACGTGACAAGAGTTTACTTGAGGTTTTTGCAAATGTATTAAAAATAAAAAAATCTAAGAAATCACATGTACATAAGTATTCATAGCCTTTGCTCAATACTTTGTCGATGCACCTTTGGCAGCAATTACAGCCTCAAGTCTTTTTGAATATGATGCCACAAGCTTGGTACACCTATCCTTGGCCAGTTTCGCCAATTCCTCTTTGCAGCACCTCTCAAGCTCCATCAGGTTGGATGGGAAGCGTTGATGCACAGACATTTTAAGATCTCTCCAGAGATGTTCAATTAGATTCAAAGGACATTCACAGAGTTGTCCTGAAGCCACTCCTTTGATATCTTGGCTCTGTGCTATGGGTTGTTGTCCTGCTGAAAGATGAACCGTCGCCCCAGTCTGAGGTCAAGAGCGCTCTGGAGCAGGTTTTCATCCAGGATGTCTCTGTACATTGCTGCAGTCATCTTTCCCTTTATCCTGACTAGTCTCCCAGTTCCTGCCGCTGAAAAACATCCACACAGCATGTTGCTGCCACCACCATGCTTCACTGTAGGGACGGTATTGGCCTGGTGATGAGCGGTGCCTGGTTTCCTCCAAACGTGATGCCAGGCATTCACACCAAAGAGTTCAATCTTTGTCTCATCAGACCAGAGAATTTTGTTTCTCATGGTCTGAGAGTCCTTCAGGTGCCTTTTGGCAAACTCCAGGCAGGCTGCCATGTGCCTTTTACTAACGAGTGGCTTCTGTCTGGCCACTCTACCATACAGGCCTGATTTGTGGATTGCTGCAGAGATGGTTGTCTTTCTGGAAGGTTCTCCTCTCTCCACAGAGGACCTCTGGAGTTCTGACAAAATAATCCCTGACTAAGGCCCCCGATCGCTCAGTTTAGATGGCCGGCCAGCTCTAGGAAGAGTCCTGGTGGTTTCGAACTTCTTCCACTTACTGATGATGGAGGCCACTGTGCTCATTGGGACCTTCAAAGCAGCAGAAATTTTTCTGTAACCTTCCCCAGAATTGTGCCTCGAGACAATCCTGTCTCGGAGGTCTACAGACAATTCCTTTGACTGCATGCTTGGTTTGTGCTCTGACATGAACTGTCAACTGTGGGACCTTATATAGACCGGTGTGTGCCTTTCAAAATCATGTCCAATCAACTGAATTTACCACAGGTGGACTCCAATTAAGCTGCAGAAACATCTCAAAGATGATCAGGGGAAACAGGAGGCACCTGAGCTCAATTTTGAGCTTCATGGCAAAGGCTGTGAATACTTATGTACATGTGCTTTCTCAATTTTTTTATTTTTAATAAATTTGCAAAACCTCAAGTAAACTTTTTTCATGTTGTCATTATGGGGTGTTGTGTGTAGAATTCTGAGGAAAAAAATGAATTTAATCTGTTTTGGAATAAGGCTGTAACATAACAAAATGTGGAAAAAGTGATGCGCTGTGAATACTTTCCGGATGCACTGTATACAGTAGAGCTTCACACAAGCCGGGATCCGTACCTGCGTCGGAGCAATGAGGTTAAGGTGCTGGATAGCCGTTGCAATGTTTAACCTCCATTTGTAACGTCTGAGTGCATAGTGCCCGTACCCCTTTACTCAGTCGCTCAACTTCTCATCAGGATGGTGGTGTACAGTACTGAGCAGCGCGTCTTCATGAACCAAACTTATGGGGTCACCAATTTGTTTAAGCAATGTCAGCAAGATGGAGCAACATGTCACACATCGACAAGAAGCATGGCAGAAACTGAGTCCTTCTTCTGCAACAGGGTAATTTCAAAGGGGCTTTGGCCACCACGGTCGCTGGATCTGACACCACCAGACTTCTTCCTTTGGGGTATGCTCAAAGTGAAAGTCTATCAGAACAAGCCCTACACTGTGGAAGATTTGAAGGAAAACTTCCAAAGCGAAATTGCTGCTGTCGCCCAAACGCGAGACGCTTGCTGATACGTTCAGGATCATGGAGTGCAGTGTCGAAATGTGTCTGGCAGAAAATGGAAACCACTTCCAGCATCGCATGTAATGCAATCGATTACACATACCTCAAGGCTTATGGTGTATTTTTTTGGTTCAGATTGCTTCATCCTAACGGGAGTTACAAATTTGAATAATCAGGGCCTCTTTCGAGTGAATCTCCTAGTATTTATGGATAAATTGATGTATGTATGTATGCATGCTCAATGCTCATAAATCACAATATCACATTTCCATTTTTCCAACTCTGGTTACACACTGAATCTGAAGTATCCTTGTTGTTTGTTAATTTATGTTATGCAGTGATTTCAAATTCACACTGATCTAAACAATTACTGTTGATGCTACATTAGAAAAGTGGATTTGATCACAGGCATGTAAAATATCAGAAAAAAGCACAAACATTTAATATGGATAAAATGAGCTTTCTACCTGGACCAACATGTTTTTTCTGTTAAGGGTTTGGAAATTTTCCACCCCAGTCTGTATCCCTTGAAATTTTACTGCAATTTTCTCTTTTTATTTAAGACAAATCTTTATTTTTCTACATAAAATACCACATATCAGCACTTCTTATGTATTATTTAGAGAAAATTATATAAAAAAAGACATTGAAAACAAAAAGATTATGTTTATACACCAAACCAAGTAGACCACTGTTTTTTTTTTTCCATCTTCTGAACTGATTATAAGTTTACTTCAAATCACATAAGTTGAAGAGCCCATCATTTTTGAGAACATGATGTTAACTGGGCCATAACGTTACAGAAGTGTGGTAACATATGCTAAGATTCACTGAACATGTGGAGGCCCTCAGAAGCAAGACTATAGAAACCCATGTGTCTGGTGGACTTTACAAAGGAATCACTCTAAGCCACAGCAATCTGATTATATACAAACAGTAAAACATTTGAAATCATAGACAGCGTACAAAGACTAAGTAATCCCACCAAAGTCCCAGGTACATGCTGATAAAATATGCTCAAAGAAGTGTTCAAAACATCACACTTAATGTGTATGAGTGTACTATTGGAGGAATACAACTACACTAGCTGAATTAGACCACATTCTCATCTTTTTGTATACATGTGTTCTTCAAGCTACTCTTTAAAGAGCCACACATATAGTATACGGTCAAGTTTGCATAAAGTTAAATCTGAAAAGGAACTTTAATATAAATAGCTGGGAAACACTAAATGTACCTTAGATTGTTACAAAGTTTAGAAAAGAAAAAAAAAAAACACACAAAGCAAAAACAAACTATGCACACATTGATATAAATACACATAGATGTACTAGCACAAATGCACTGTATATTGTGTTGCGGTAGCTTAAGCTCAGCTACAGTAATAATAAGTACTGAATGTTTTTTCAAGGGTTCCACTCAGGATTTTAGGAAGTTATGGCATCTAACATCTGCTGTTGCTAACTTCCACTCTAGTACAAAGGAGAAAACTGAATTTAAACAAGTGCACTGAATATTAACTGTGGAATCATATTATAATGGTTAGATGTCAGCACCATTACATAAATTACATTTTTCTAATTACATGGCATGGTTATTAGTAGATATTAATGCATTTTACCTACGCATTTAAAATGAATTGCAGGATAAGCATCACCTTAGCAGATGGTTTCATCAGCATTCAGGTCTAGTGATAGCATATTCTGCTTTAGCCCTGGCAGGCTAAAGAAGGCATTAAAATAAAAAGCTCTTTTTTTTTTTGTCTGTGTGTGAAAGAGCAACCAATAGGTTTCTTTTAGCTTTTTTGTTGCTCCATCCGACTTCTCATGAGTGATCCATGTAATTAAAAATAAATATATTTGAATGTTTAGTTTTAAAAAAAAATGCACACAGATTTGCTGTTGAATGTGGCACATTTTACCAGTTTTACAAATCAGATTTTATTATTTGTTTTCCCCCATAATTATAATTTCACCTACCATATATTCAAACACAAGATTTACCTGCTAAAACACTGTTTTTCCACAAAGGAAAGGATGACACCATGGCCCAGCACTAGCAGTAGTGCTACATGTTGTGGTGTGAGTGAGGAGGCAGAGAGAGTGCCCTCTGTAAGTGAGACCGTAAGACCAGTAAGGTAAATCACTGAAGCAAAACATCGATTCTTTTCAAATGTTTCATTTTAGAAACCATACAAGCCACACAAAGTACTGGACTTAAATACTTTACTGTGCTATACAATAAAACATACATACTGTAAAACTATCCATAAACATATATCCAATACTTTTATCAGGTTTCCAGATCACATGTGTGTTTATGCGCCTTAAAATGCACTTCTAAATAACAAAATGAAATGCACTGCCTATGTAGATACTATCAGATGACATTACAAAACAAAAAAGTAGAGGACGGAATTCTATGAGTCATTTAGGAGAAAAGCTGGGATACAACAGCTCCAGGGAAACTGTCCATGGACATTTTAATATAGCACATCCATCCATCCATCCATGCATTATCCAACCTGCTATATCCTAGGGTCATGGGGGTCTGCTGAAGCCAATCCCAGCCAACACAGGGCACAAGGCAGGTAACAAACCTCGGGCAGGGCGCCAGCCCACCGCAGTAATACCGTATAGCACATTTCACTTTTAAATAAAAAAATACTGTATAAAGGGTTTGATGATGCACACCGTAGTTCCTTGCCAAAGTTATAAAATTTAGTTTCTTTATTTCTAATAGATTTGCAAAATGTGTAAAATCCTGTTTTCACTTTGCCATTCTGAGCTTACTTGATGAGGGAAATTTTATGAATGAAAACAGTTTTAGCGTACAGCTGCCACATAACAAAATGTGAACAAAGTTGTGCATATTTTCTGAATGCACTGTATATGTAAGCTTTAACAAGAACAGGTATATGAATGTGGTTAGGATTATTTAAATGCTCAGTTGACACAACTGCCTGCGCTGTAACCAAAGTAAACTGGGTCAGGCCACAAAAGCAAACAAGATTAGCCATAGTTGCAGCCTGAATTTAGCTCAACCACATGACATTCCATTCTGAATTTACCTGATTTAATACACAATCCAAAATGCTGCAGGTCAAAACCACTGTGGATCAGCGCATACTGGGCAATTGTGCCTTCACTATACACTTTAACTTTTAGATGTAATTATTTACTGTATGTACTGTAGGTGTTACTTACATATAATACTTATACTTAAGGACCACAGAATACAGCCAATCATTGTAATTTAACACACATTTTCCACTCGTCTGTTATCTCGGATATCAGAATGCTTTTTGCAATATATGTTCTAACGTAATCATGAAAGTTCTTTTTTTATGTGATGTCCACTTGTCCTGATTGTTATGGCAAGTTTTTTAAGGAAGAAAATGAAACTAAGAAAACAGAACCTGAAACGCAGTGGCATTTACAATACAATGCAAATACCATTTATTTTTGTACAGCCCAAAATCACACAAGAAGTGCCACAATGGGCTTCAACAGGCCCTGCCTCTTGAAAGCCCCGCAGCCTTGACTCTCTAAGAAGATAAGGAAAAAAAAAAAAGAAAACCTTGTAGAGAAAACACAGAAGAAACCTTGGGAAAGGCAGTCCAAAGAGAGACCCCTTTCCAGGTAGGTTGGGCATGCAGTGGGTGTCAAAAAAAGGGGTCAATACAATACAATACACAGAACAGAACACAAGTAATCCTCAATACAATATCATAAAGCAATAGAATTATTACAAGTACAAAGCAGAATTCAAAAGTAGATGATATCACTCATTTTTTTAAAGGAAAGAAGGTTCGACTAATCGATTGCAGAGGGACAACTTTATTTTGTTAATATTATTCTTAAACACCATCACACATTATTTTTATTTGCATGCTTGTCAAGTAAAAGGGGACAACTGGCTCAGCACCCCAAAGTGCTCCAGTTACACCAGCCTGTTATTCATCAGACAGTGAAACTGCCTTTGTAGACTTTTCATCTTACAATACAATACAATTTATTTTTGTATAGCCCAACAATCATACAAGAAGTGCCACAATGGGCTTTAACAGGCTCTTCCTCTTGACAGCCCCCCCAGCCTTTACTCTTTAAGAAGACAAGGAAAAACTCCCAAAAAACACCCTAGTAGGGAAAAAAATGGAAGAAACCGTGGGAAAGGCAGTTCAAAGAGAGACCCCTTTCCAGGTAGGCTGGGTGTGCAGTGGGTGTCAAAGAGAAAGGGGTCAATACAATACAGTACAATACACAGAACAGAACACAAGTAATCCTGAATACAACATAACAGTAAAATAAAAATATTCCATCCATCCATCCATCCTCCAACCCACGATATCCTAACACAGGGTCATGGGGGTCTGCCAATCCCAGCCAACACAGGGTGCAAGACAGGAATACACCCTGGGCAGGGCGCCAGCCCACCGCAGGGCACACACACACCAAGCACACACTAGAGACAATTTAGGATCGCCAATGCACTTAACCTGCATGTCTTTGGAATGTGGGAGGAAACCCACGCAGACATGGGGAGAACATGCAAACTCCACGCAGGGAGGACCTGGGAAGCGAACCCGGGTCTCCTAACTGCGAGGCAGCAGCGCTACCACTGTGCCACCCCAATAAAAAATATTACAAGAGTAAAATAAAAATATTACATTTCTGTACTAAGGGCCAGTTGGACTGAGCCTCACACCATATTTTGTGCAAAATAAAGTAATAAGATTCTTTCAGTAATTTAGCTTATTATTAAATGTTTATGACAACCCTCAACTTTGTCTTCCTATGTATTTTTTCAATTTCCATCATATGCTAAATGTAATCTCTTACCTAGAAAAATATTGCTTTTTGTACTACCTTCATGCCAGGTACTGCAAGCCTTTTGTTTCTGGCCGATGTGACTATAGTAGGTCTATTGAACCTACAGGGTTCTAGGTTTACACATATGTCTCCTGAACTTTCCAGTTTAGTTATGGGGCTTGAAGGCTAGAGACCCTTATTTTTGGATCATCTTTTTTTTTTTTTTTAATTTCTGGTTTGAGCTATTGCTCCTAACCTCTCCTCCTCTCTCTATTATCAGGTCAAGTCTATGCAGTGCAAGCCAGTGAACTATAAAAAGTACAGTACTTCTTGCTTACTTAAATCATGTTATTATGCAGAATTCATCAAGCATAAGATATTGTGATGATCAAAATGGGGCCAAGCAGCATTTTGATCTTCAACCACTGCTGAGGGTGACTACTTAATGGCATTAAATCTAAAAACAAAATCAGCAAAGAAGCCTTATGGGTGCTCCTTCCTCATCTCAGTAGTATGATGCCCCAGTTTAAAAAATGTACAGAGTCCTAATGTGGAAAGAACAGATATGTAAAAAAAAGTCTTTTTTTCAACTTTGCTGTCCTTGCACTGTCCATCAAACACCTGGCCGCAAAGTGGTTAGCACTGAATGTTGTCTGTGTTATTGTGGTTTAGCCATTTTCACCTCAGTTGTTTGATTTTATACTTGAGTTGCTGCTGTTACAGTTAAGGCAGTTCATAACCAACCTAGTTTCCTGGACGGTGGGTGGTAGTGAGGCTCCCAGTTTCCTTAATGTTTAAATCTATATCACTATATTTTTTATCAGAGGAGGACAATCAAGATAGACCAGACAGCTGCATCTCATCAACTGATTTTTTTTATGACACAAATAACGTATGAAAGTGCACACCTCGCTATTCATTAGTAAAGAAGGGCACGTATTCTTAGTAAGATAATGGTAATGTCAGAGAAGTCTGCACACATATAGGAAAGTTCTAGTATGGCCTGTCACAGACGGTTGGGGTTCTTACCCGGCTGGGACACCTAGAAGGACCAGAAGGTGGCATTAAAAGCTTCCGGGTCAGGAGGACACAACCGCCCTGGAGCAGGAGAGGACCACGGGAGAGGAGGAGAGACTTTCCAACTTGTTGGGACTCGTGGCCACCGCCAGGGGGCGCCTTAAGCCTCCTAGAACCCGGGAGAACACTACTTCCGCCACACTTGGCAAGATGGTGGAGGAACCTGCCAGGGATGCCCAGAGTGCTTCCGGGGCAAAGGGCAGCACTTCCGCCACACCAGGAAGTGCTGCCGGAAGATCGTCACCAGCCACCTGGAGCACATCCAGGCGGGAATAAATGGCGGCCCCTCCTAACAGTCGGGGAGCTAGAGTCGGGAGAGAGAGCAGGACGAAGCTCCCAGGAGGAGATTGGAGGCCAAGGACAGAGATATTGAAGAGAATTGGGGTGATTATTGCTGTGTGAGCATTGTGTGGTGTTTCGGGACTGTGTTTATTATGTTTAATAAAGGTTTGAATTTTATAAAGATGTGGTCTCCAACTGGTGGTGTCCGGGCAAGTCTCACAGGCCTCATCAGAATTTTCAAGCCAAAAATGTCACTGATGATATGTGGTTCTGCACATCACATTCCTTTTAATCTCATTGTGCAGATGAGGCAGTGGTATGAATATGAAATTTCCCACTTTACTAACAAGTATAATTTGGAGTGTGATTTTACATGTGAAAAACTAAAACATATATTGCAGAAAAAGGTGTTTTTAAATATGCTTGTAGCTAAAAATCCACAAAGAGACAAATTGAGCCACGAATCTAAGCTTTCTATTCCTAAGCTTTCAACCCATAACAGGAGTCTTCATCAAAGGAAAATAATTATACATACCAGAATTAAAGGCAATATATAGTAAATGAGAAAGCGGGGGGTAGGTGGGTGTAGGAGGGGTGGATTACTAAGGTGGGGTTCAGACTGTGTTGGTCATAAAGTCTTATTTAATATGAGGATGTTCTTCTTTTAAAGCCTGAATATGCTGGTTTGCTGTCCAAGCATTTGTTAATGGCATTTTCGTTTGATAGCCATGATTCAGCCAGCTCTCTGATACTTTTAGTATCAGAAACGTGTGTGTTGTAGACATGTGGTGTCTGCCTGTTTGTGTCCGGGTCTGAATATTCCACTATATATATTTTATAATGTGAATATATAATAATGTAATTAGAAAGCAATGTACAGCCTTCTATAAATATATCAATAAAACCACCTGACACAGAATGTCTTATGGAAAAGTTTTGATCCTTGCTGCCATGGTTAAAAAAAGAAAGTGAGCGTTAGAAAAAAGAGTGTTACCTAACCCGGAATGCTAGATGGCAACCCCCCTGGTTTGCAGCAGTGCCTCGGACTCCCGCAAGGCTCCATGGGAGTTGGAGTTTGGTGCAGCCCTGTTGGGATCTGCAGGCGCCGCCAGGGGGTGCTGCAGCAGGAGCTGCTGAGTCCTTTTGGGCAGTTCTTCTGCCACACCCGGAACTGCTGCTGGAAATGAGTCATCAAGCAACTGGAGCGCTTCTGGGTGTGTTATAAAAGGAGCCAGCAGTCAGTACTCAAGGAGCTAGAGGTCGGGAGGAGGAAGATGAAGCTTGACGGGAAGAGTGGAGGAAGAAAGAGGAAGAGGATTGTTTGTGCATTTTGCTGTGCTTAGACTGTGTTGGTGTGCTTGTGAGAGACGGGGAACACGTTTCCCACAAGCGAAAATAAAAAATAAAAATCAGTGTCTGCCTTGAACTTGTGTCCCACGCTTGTCTGTATCTGGTTCAGGTGGTGGTGCCAGCCTGGTGGTGCACGCAGTTTATTTCTTTTGTTTCAATATAAAAACTTAGACTATTGTTTACCCCTCTACCACAAAAGAATCCTGTTATTTTGTAGCATTAATGTATTTGTTAGCGAAGCTGTTTCACATCACTAGACAAATACAAGCCTAGTCGCTATGCATGTGGAATTAACATTTTCTGCTAATATTTCAGACAGTTGGGCCTGGTTCAATAGTGACTCTGAACTGGCAAAGTCTGAGTGAAGTGAGTGACTGTAGGCATGTGGAGGTGTGCCTTGCCTTTTACTGATGGTGTTCAGAATTGGCTCCAGCCTTTTGCTTGCCCTAAGATACTGGGAAGAGCTCCTGTTTCTGTATGCCTTTAATTAAAATAAATTCAAATTTAGACAAAGAATTGATAGTTGACTATTACCAGAGGCACTCTTGATTTAAGGTTAAAGAAAATCTCATGTTCAAGGCAATGCAATATACTGCATCTGTGTTAGAAAACCAGTGCAGAGATGAATATAATATGTAACCTCCCAAATCCTGTTATGCAATTTGATAATCTTAATAGTCTTTTAAAGGCGGAGAACATAATGATTAAGTGGATTTCAAAAGCACAAACATGTTCTCCATTAATACACAAGTTATGATAAATCAAGGGTATTCAACACATGGGCTATGTATATTTGGCATTATTTTTTTCTTTGTTGTTGGTGGCGGTGAATGCCCTTTGAAAGTTTTATGAGCAAAATGACTTAAGTTTACAGTACATCACTTTAAATTCCTATTTGCATTTAAAACATAATTAAGATTTGTTTTGGTCCAATGTTTAGGATAGTATTTTGGAGAAAAGGGACTAATGATTACAGCAGGGAGCTTTGGTTTTAAAACAAGCATCATTTGACAATGTCTTTTTTTATTAGCATGGTGTTCTGCTTAACTAATAGCAGAATAGCCCTGAAGTCTATAAGATCAATCTGGTCCATGCATCATCACCCAGTTCCTTTTATTTGTCAGATATTACCTCAAGCCACCCAAAAACACTCATAAAATAGAAGTTAATAAGGGACATATTTTATGAAGGTATTTCTAAAGTACATTACAAGTAATATAAAGTAATTAAGAAAGACTATAGCTGGGCAACCTCATAAATAACTTGTAAATGTACCCAGCTATTAAAACCAGATGCTCTGCATTAAAAAGACCTGTGAGACTTTTTAGGTATTGGAGGCATTTTCTGCAAACAAAGGAAATGAAAATTAAAATTATAAAATGAAAATGCAATCTCTCTTTTGCAATTTCATTTTCTAAGTCTTCACACAAAAATGCAGCAAAAATGAAAATGTCATTTTCAGCCTGAACCACAATGGCAAAATAAGATGCATTTTCCACTTTGCATTTTCATTTTCACGTTCTCAACATGCAAATGGTGTGGGTCAATGGGCGGGGCTTTGCACCTTGATTTCCCACAATTCTTGTCCTTGTCCTTTGTAGCTGCAGAACCCCTTTAATTGATAGGATACTTCTCACTTCGACTGTCTTTAATTAATGTAATTTTGACCTTTTCACCCTGTGGCAGACAGCTGGGGTCCCTACCTGGTTAGGACGCTCCTATAATGAAAGGACCGGGAGAGAGCATATTCAGGGTATTACTTCGCCCAGAATGCTAGAGGGTAGCCCTCCATGCTTGCAGAGGAGCCATAGGTTTGGAGCATGGAAGCTCAACCATGATGGGGCCTGTGGCCAAACCCAGGATGCGCCTGTATGATTGCTGAGCCCTTGGTTGCAGCACTTCCTTTAGGTGGTCCGGGAGCATTTTCAGGTGCCCTATAAAAGGGGCTACCTCACTCCATTCAAGAAGACAGAGTCGGGAGAAGGAGGACGAAGCTTGCCAGAAGAGGAGTGGAGGCAGAAAGAGAGAGAGAAAAAGAGAGAGAGACAGGCAAAGAGGCGAAAGGGCTGTGAATCGTGTACTTTGCAATGCTCTGGGGAGCAAGGAAAAAGTGCTTCCCCAGCATTGAATAAAGGGTGTTGGGTGCTGCACTTCTGTCTCTGCCTGTCTATGTTGGGTTAGGGCGGCTGTACATGTGGACTTCAACCCCCAGACTGCAAGCTTCACAGCAAAACTGTATCACAAAATCCGAGGAACATTCATAATTAAAGTAATGTTTAACATGACAGAAATTAGCCTTTATTATATCATAATCTACAGTACATTTATAATGATTTATAGGCACTCTTGCTATTGATGATACAATGCCAGTTCAAACTTTTGGTGACTCATTTCTAGTTGATGTAACTTGTCCTGTGCGGTTGCATTGCATTCCCTTCAAAGTCACTGTCCCCAACGACCACATTCAACTCCTTGCAACAGTGCACAATCCCGTCAAAACGGCTGGGTGGTCTTCTGTCCTGCTTCGGTCATGCAGCTGGTGCTGAAGGCACATCAGTAGGGTTTGGAAGCGCTGTGTTGTCAGATGTTGCGTGTTGCACTGGTACATCCAGGGTGTTAAGTGCAGTGCTGTTGTTTGGTGCAGAAGGTGTGTTCAGTATGCTGGTCAGCTATAGGCAAGCAGACGAATATCCTGTTGTGGAGTTGCAGATGTACTGGTTTCTTTATTGTTTTCATTTACTGAACTGGTGCAGCAAACCGTGTTTCAAGTCTGGATCTCAGTTTCGAGGCTCTTCCTTCACAGCCGCTTCACAATGCCTCTACGATCTGCCTTTGCACATGCATTTTTTCCCACCGGCCCTGCTTCTCACGGCTCACTTGGGGTCAGTGGCACCTTGATCTGCCACACTTTTCTCCAGCTTCATGACCCTGATGCTCCATCAGTGTGCATGCACCAGGAAAAATGTACCTTAGCAGATGGAGCTGCACAGGTGTCCGTCTCTCAGCTGTCTCCATCCCTATACTGCTGCTGCAAATGGCACTCCGGGTTACAAATTTGAGCCTCGAGGCTCTCCAGCACCGCTGCCGCAGAGCCATTACAGTGTTCCGAGCAGACAGTACAATATCCATCCATCCATCTATCCATTATCCAACCCACTATATCCTAACTACAGGGTTACGGGGGTCTGCTGGAGCCAATCCCAGCCAACACAGGGCGCATGGCAGGAAACAAACCCCGGGCAGGGCACCAGTACAATATAATATTACAAAAATATAAAGAGTCCCATTTCCACCTCATTGTAAATAAATGTAAAATATGACGTAATAAAGGCTAATTTTTGTGATGTTAAATATTGTAATTAAATAGCACATTCATTTCTTCAGAATACAATTATGTGTGGTCTTCGAATTTTGGGGGACAGCTTTGCTGTGAAGCTCACACTATGGGGATGAAAAGATAAAAATCACGTGAATTAAACACAGTCAAAGTGAGAAGTATTCTATCAAAGTAACTCTATAGCTACGAAGGCCAAAAAATTGTGGACAATTGCCAAGTCCCACCCATTGACCCAAGCTATTTGCATATAGAGAACCTGAAAAAAGAAAATGCAAAGTGGAAAATGAAAATTCAATAAGCAGCAGGTGGCACGGTCGGTCCTTGTACTTTTTGGTATTTGAAATTTCATTTCAGAAGCAAAAATGAAAAAACGAAAATGAAAGGTATTTTCAGATTATGATTTTTGTTTAAGAATAAAATAAGGGAAAATAAGGTATTTTTTAGTTTTGTGGTAACAAATAGCAGTCACTTAAAATTACACATACTTTTCTGGATTTATTTGTGATTCAAATAATGAAAGTGTTATAGCTCAAAAACAACAAAACAGACGCACTTTCATTGTCTGAAACTGGAGGTACTTCCTCTGCGTGATTTTTGACGACATGTGTGAACAGCCCTCAGGGACAGATTTTCCTATAGGCTAACTAGGCTTCAGCTTAGGGCCTCAAGATCAAGAGGGGCCTACATTCAAATTGTTAGCAATTTGAACAAACTTAAAAATGGGAGGTTAAAGGGCCTCATATATGGAATAGCCTAGGGCCTCTTTTCATCTAAATCCAGCCCTGACAGTCCTCCTCACAACACATCGACCGACGGCCTTGATGTTACACTGCATGGCATCAGCAGAGGAAGGACCATTACGTTGTTTTTCGGAACAGTAAAAGAATGGCACTCCGGGACGAGGACATGACTGCAGAAAAACTGAGTCGCATCTTTCAGGTAAAAATACAAGCCTTGCAAACATTGCATCATTAATGTCGCAGTTCTTTTATGAACTTTATTATTATTACTTACTGTGAAACAGCGAACATTTGGTGATTTCATTTACTAACACTAAGTCTGGCGATTTATAGAGTGCTAGCATTTTGAATGTGTGTAAATGTGTGAATGGTTTCTCATTGACAAATGTAACACATGTTAAGAAAACTTTCTGTAAATCACGTCGCTCTACTAACGTGTTACACTTTTGCGCACTGTTAATACTCAAACGCTTACTAGCTATAGTAGCCGGTAAAAGTCAATGAGCAACCATTCAAAATGCTAGCACTCTAAAACTTGCCAGACTTAGTGTTAGTAAATGAAATCACCAAATGTTGGCTGTTTCACAGTAAGTAACAACAATAATGTTCATATAAGAGCTGTTACATCAATGAAGCAAAGCTTGTATTTTTACCTGAAAGATGCGACTCAGTGTCCTCGTCCTGGAGTGTCACTCTTTTACTGTTCTGAAAAACAACGTAACGGTCCATCCTCTGCTGATGCCATGCAGTGTAACTTCAAGGCCGTAGATCGATGTCTTGTGAGGAATACGTTGGGAGGATCGCACGTGTCTTCAAAAATCGCGCAGAAGAAGAAGTACCTCCGTTTTCAGACAACGAAAATGCGTTGGTTTTGTTGTTTTTGAGCTATTACACTTTCATTATTTGAATCACAAATAAATCCAGAAAAGTATGTGTAACTTTAAGTTTATGACTGCTATTTGTTACCACAGAATTACAAAATACCTTATTTTCCCTCATTTTATTCTTTAATCAAAAATCAAAATCTGAAAATTCCTTTCATTTTCGTTTTTTCATGTTTGCTTCAAAAATGAAATTTTAAATACCAAAAAGTACACGGACCCCGGTTCTTATTTGCATTTTATTTTTCATTTTTACAGCTAAATTGTGTTTTAGGCTGAAAATGAATTTGCAAATGGGGGGGTTTCATTTTAATTTTCATTTTTGCACACAGACTTTGACAAGGAATTTGCATAAGAAAGATTGCATTTTCATTTTATAATTTTAATTTTCTTTTCCTTTTTTGCAGAAAATACCTCCCATATGTAGGAATATTAAGCAAGCCTGACTTGAAGAAGAAACCCCAAAATGTCTGGTAAATGTTCCCCACTGTGAATTTCTTGTTGCTGAAGAGAAAACCAATGTCAGCTTTGATTTCTAAGCCTTAACCTCACAGAAGTGACTGCATTATAAACTGCAGCTAATGCACACATAATTTATAAATGAAGACGCTAACAAAATACTGTGAAACGTTAGAAATGTGCTTGGATAGAATTAAAATTTTAATTCTATGAAAATACTTTTATATATTGTGGTAAGTACATAGAATTTGAGCATTTGCTCATATTTTGTAGAGGTATGCCTAAATGGGCATTTAACAAAAAATAACATACTGCTTGTTTTAATATCCAACTTAAGTAAGTAAATTCTCTGTATGACAAAGTATAGCACAAAAATTAATGTGTGTAACTTAAATATTTTAATACATTTGTATGAAAATGGCTGTAAAAGGCAAAAGCAATTCAAACAAGTTAAAAATCATTTACAAAGCATAATGTGGATAGATAGATAGATAGATAGATAGATAGATAGATAGATAGATAGATAGATAGATAGATAGATAGATAGATAGATAGACCTTCATTTGGAAATAGGAAATTTGGCTTTTTACAAAAAATAAATAAATATTTATTTTTATATTTATTATATTTATTTTAAATAAATAACTACATCAACAGGTAGATAAATACACACACACACACACACACAATGGTCTGAACACACCTCAGAATGATTAAAAATAAAGAATCCTTCTGTCTTGGCATTCATAGTCTCATTCAGGCATTACACAGGAGTATTGCTGTTGGCATAAAGGAGCCCAGTTGTATTTCTTGACACACTTCTACGGAATAATTTGTTGGCTGAATGTCCTCACTGTTAGTGTGTCAGACAGAGCATGTGTAGCATTTTTCATTGATCATATGCCACAGCACTCCAAGCATAAGCGATCAACAAAAGCAGATGTTATTTTCAGTTATTTGTTTCAAAAAGTGATAGTAATAATGTAACTGAATATGCTATTAAGGGCACAGCATGCCATATTCTTTGAAACCAATCTCATTTTACAGAATAGTCATTTGTTTCTTTTGTCATTATTACACTTACTTGTAGGCTACAGTTTTTATGAGTGAATATAGCAAACATTTTCAAATTTACCTTTGGACTAAAGCAGTAGAAATCTTTGAAAATGGGACTTTGATAGAAATAACAATGGGAATATGTAATTTCCTTAAGCTATTTATACTGAAAAATTGTAATGACAATTTATCATTGATGCATATTAAAAACAGAACAGCAGGGAATGTGATATTCTAAGATCTGATGGAGAATCATAATTTCTGCAAATAATAAAAACATTATTTTCCCCAATGTTAAAGATGTAAATATATCCATCTTCATACTCATAGTGTATATTGATTTCATTGTTTCAGCTATAATTTGATGTAATTGAGGTTTATTGGAGAGGAAATATTGATCAACTGGACTGCTTTAAAAAGTCTGGCTGGGTTATCACCATAATCATAAGGGTTCAGTTTGGTACTAGAATTTCCTCTCATTGATCAAAAGAACTTAATTACTATGTTTTTGGTTTTTATTATACACTATATACATTAAGTGCTTTTGTATTTAACTGACAACACCAGTTGCATCTCTGGATTATGCTCCTGAAGAATTTGAGGCTCAAATCTGTCCTGAAGGAGCACTTGTACATTATGATGCCCTGCAGTGTCCAGGAGGCTTCTGGACTCACACCCGATACTGCCAGGATAGTAGACTACATACTGGATAAAATAAACTTTCCCACTCTCCCTGTGTTCATGTTTGTTTCCTCCCATGACTTCAGGTTTCTATCTCTGCTTATAAACATGTTGCTAGGCTGACTGATGTTTCAAAACTTTCTCTAAAATCACCTAGTGTGAGTATGTGAGGAAGTCTAATATATTATAAAGTTAACCCAGGACTGTCTTCTGTGAATTTGTCTGTCGATGCTTTTTTAGGCTCAAGTTTCCATTATGATTTAATTGTAAAAGAAGAGTCATAAATACTGGACATTAAGATAATTTGATGAACTAAGAATAAACCAAAGTCTGACTTGTCTGTCAATTTTCTGATTGTTGTCTGACAGTTCAGGCCTTTTGAACATGGCAACCATGAGCTTTCTGTCCCTCTATGCCCTGAGGTACTGTGCAATGTCGTATCTGTAAATGTGAATAAATTAGCAAAGCAGTTACTAAAACTGGCACTTTCATTTTGGACATTATAGTCTTTTGAGCAATTACTTATTTAAATGGTATCTTTCTTGGCAGTCTACAGGTTTGTGGGTGAAGGGTCATCTGCTCAGATTAAAATTATTACAGTTTATTTTAGTAATCGTATGCATTTTAATAAAATATGGAAGTCACTAAAACATTTAAAATAAACCATGCTCAAAACTTACATACAAATGTAATAGATTTCATTTATGCAGTGCCCACTTCATGTTATCATAAAAAATAAATTTATGCAAAGACCTCAGACCTTCCTCTTTACATTAACTACATACCCCGTCTAATGCAAAGAGGTTTTAAACAGGGTCAGTTTACTTCCCGAGTCTGACTAGAAGATTAAAGTTCTATTTGTGTAACATGGACATGCTCATATTCTATAATGCATAATCCTCAGATTTCCAGTCCTAACAGGCAAAGAAAAAGAAGATAGTCATTCTAACCAGAAACATGTAGCCATTTGTGCTGGTCTGGATACTAAAGAATGCAGCATGCTGTAACATAATCTTAATGTCGATAAAAACTGTCAGATCCGCTTCAGGCACGTCATAGGCCTGAAGCCAATCTCTGCAGCACTGGCAAAAAACTATTACACGCAGGACACACATCCATTACAAATTTGTAATTTTTAAAATGCAGAAATTCACTTTATAATAAACTATAAAGTTTAATACAAAGTGAGAAAATCTATACAGACAAAATAAAACTTTAAGTAATATTATTCAACAATGATCTCCATGTGAATATTTGGA
The DNA here is from genome assembly GCF_016835505.1 of Polypterus senegalus. Taxonomy (NCBI): domain Eukaryota; kingdom Metazoa; phylum Chordata; class Cladistia; order Polypteriformes; family Polypteridae; genus Polypterus; species Polypterus senegalus. The sequence goes on along the minus strand of NC_053157.1, from coordinate 190,525,711 downwards.
ACACAATGTGGAAAATAAAGTAAATTAACGTTCGTTCCAAATAACAGATTTTCGAAAAATGGTAGGTAAAGTCCAAAACAAAAAGATATTTGCAGCTTTTAAAAGCCCTTGTCCCATAAAAGACCATTGTTAAATAAAATCAAGGTCCTTCCCAATCACCGACTTCTACCCACATCATCACAGTCCTCATTTCAAGGTTTAATGTCTCGACTTGAGTCAAAAAACACAAAAACATGCTGATAAGCATCCACATTCTAAAAGGTAAAAATCAAACTGCTCTAGATGTACCAAAACAGACGGCAAATACTTGATTGTAGAATGGATTATGATAAACAGAATGTCAAAATAATACGAGTTACAAAAGAAAAACAATCAAGAAACATTCATTTTCCCTGAGCAGCCACAGAAACTACGCAGCTGGCAGCAGTATTCATCAGACTTGCCAGTTTGAACTCGCTTATTTCTCCTTGAAGTTGAGGCATAATCATACCAAAGGCCCAAAACAAAATGGTTTAGTCTACAAAAATGACACAAATGAGACCCCAGGGTAATGCAAACTGAAAGGTAACTGTGGAACATTCTGAACCAATGGACTAAGACAACAGGGGTCTCTCAAGTACCATGGTGTCCTCGGAATTTTCATTTTCCTTCAACCTTTTAATTAAATAAAACCTAGTTGCAAAATACTCTTTTTGATGAGGTAACACTTCATACACAATGCTAAAACCCACTTAATCCAATTTGGGGTCATGAAGAGCCAGAGATATATTTTAAAATAAGTTCACAGCAATTAAAGGTTATAAGTTATAACATAAGAATAATACAACAATGCAGTGTTTAGCCCTTTGAAGGTCTACTGTCGCAAACACTGGATTAGACTAACAGTGTCAGAGGTCATGGAAAACACTTGCAGTTTATCCACATGGAGTCAACACAGTCAGGCATGAATCACAAGAAGTATCTGAGCTACATCTGTCAACTCAAAACTCTGTCTGCTCCAAACTGGCCTGCTGTGAGTAAGTGTGGGATTTCATAGCATGGACTGGTTTGGACTGGTGCCCTGACCAGGTTGAGTTCACAGACTTGTCCTGACAGTGCTAAAAGTATGATTGATGGATGTATTGTAAAACTGGTTGGAATAACAATCCACAGCCATAGAGATACTCTGGGAATGAACTTGGTAAACAGTAATCTACACCAAATTGTGCAAAAGCACCCTAGAGTTCCTTTTTTCTGGTATGTTGTGCTTCAACAAAATCAGGCTACAACACCTCAGTAACATTCTGATGTAGTCCTTTAAACTATACACATTTTATAAGCCATTGTCCTACTGTCTTAGGCTTAATTTGAGAATGTCTCTAGGACTCCAGGAGACAGATGGAACATTAGAAGAGGTTCCTCTGCAATGAAGTGGAAAGCCACTTTAAGATGTAAATGATGTTATATGGGTTGGAGACAGTGGCACTGACCAGAAAGCAGGAGACAGAGCTGGAGGTGGCAGAGCTAAAGATGCTAAGATTTGCATTGGGTGTGACGAGGATGGATAGGATTAGAAATGAGTACATTGGAGGGTCAGCTCAAGTTGGATGGTTGGGAGACAAAGTCAGAGAGGCGAGATTGCGTTGGTTTGGACATGTGTAGAAGAGAGATGCTGGGTATATTGGGAGAAGGATGCTAAGGATAGAGCTGCCAGGCAAGAGAAAAGAAGGAAGGCCTAAGAGGAGGTTTATGGATGTGGTGAGAGAGGACATGCAGGTGATGGGTGTAACAGAACAAGATGCAGAGGACAGAACGATATGGAAGAAGATGATCCGCTGTGGCAACCCCTAACGGTAGCAGCCAAAAGAAGACTTTATTGTCATTGTTTATGTTATTAAAAAAGCCTACATGATGACTAATTCAGAAGTAGATTTTCTCATTTTTCATTTTATTGCCAATTACATTTTTTATTCTTTCATTTTTAAAAATGTTCCTACTGCATTGTTGTTTAGATTAATGCATTGAAAAGCAGTGCCATAAACAACCGGCAATTGTATCCTTACCGGAAATGCACCAGTATGCACTTGCAGCTGCACTGTGGCAAACCATAAAGTCCTGAAGCTAGTGAATAAAAAGGCATAGTTTATAATTGGATATATATTGCCATCAATGCAGAACATTTATAACATTTAGATGAAATAAAGCACTCCACATATCCCAATTACAGATCTATCTCAAAAGTGATTAAATAGCATTCACAGCTGAAGCACAAGACTATCAAGCTTCACCTTGGCAGTCATTCTAAGATAATTATTTCCCTTTTGTGCAGTGAAATGGAATGTCACACTAAGGTGGTTACTTATAGGGGCATCTCTTTGGTGAGATTGCTTGCGCATTTCTTATATTATGTCAAATCTAGTCAGGCTTATTGTCATGTGTGCTTTACACAGTACAATGAAATTCCTACTTGCATGTTTACCCAGAACAGTTCACAAAAATACAATACAAAAACTAAATAAGTAGATAATAAATTATAATAATATATTGCATACTACTATATATCGATATATATAGGGAGAGACAAGGGTGAGTCACATGAAAACATTTTATTTTCTTCATAATTTATTGCAGCAAAGGTGTCATACAGCTGTTTTTAATCTTTCTACATAATCTTTATGGCTTTTGATGCAAATTCTCCAGCACTAGTAAACTGCATGAATTCCTTTAGAAAAATGTCTCTAGCACCTCTTAATCTGACTTCCCATCCATCGCCTTCTGGAGTTAGCTGCTGTGGCACCCACTTTGCAGATACATTTGAAAATGAAGCACATTATGGATGATGTGGTGTGTTGAATCATTACTTATGCCTACAAGTACAGCTACTTCATTCTCCATCACACAACAATTTTTCATCACAATGCATTCAACTTCTGCAGTCGACTCTTGTGTCACTACCTGATGTTTCTGACCCGGTCAAGGTCAGTCTGTCACAGCTTTGGAACTTCCTATTCCACTGATACACTTTCTGGAGTGAGAGCCATGTATTACCATAATGCACCTTCATTTGGTGATGAATTTCGACAGGTTTCACCCATTTACTGCTAAAAAAAAAAATAAAACAAATGGCAGAATGCGGTTTCTCTTTGGTGCATGTTTCCAGTAGGGGTTGCCATCTTGACACTGCTACTATGTTGCCATGCAGCTTGTCTGCACTGTGTTCAACTGCTATTTCATTCTCCATCACACAATGATTTTTCATCACAGTGCATTCAATTTCTGCAGTCGGCTCTCGTGTCACTACTCTAGGTTTCTGACCCAGTCAAGGCTAGTCTGTCACAGAACTAACGCTACTTTGGAACTTCTAAATCCACTCATACACTTTCTGGAGTGATGGACGTGTATTACCATAATGCACCTTCATTTGGTGAAGAATTTCAACAACTTTCACCCATTCACTGTTAAAAAAAATAAATAAAATGAATGGCAGAATGCTGCTTCTCTTTGCTGTGTGTTTCCAGTGAGGGCTGTCATCTTTACACTGCTACTATAATGCCGTGTAGCTTGTCTGTACCATGTTCAACTGCTAACAATGGTATAACAATGGTATAATGTATAGAATTTCTATTGCAATTTTAATGTTTTGCTTTGGCTCACTCTCGTGTGTGTATGTATTTTATAATATTTTTTATTTTGAATAATATTCATATACTCACATCAGTACATGATATGATCTGCTCAACTCTTGAGAAGTATCTGGATGTGATTTGGCATGGAATCCACCAATTTTGAACAGTCTTAAGAGGATTTCGGGGTTCCTGCACCAAACCTGACTTATTGCCTGAATCATCTTCTCCACGGTGCAGTCTATTCCACAAAGTTGCTTCTTAAATAGACCACATATTTTTAGTTGGGTTCAGATCAAGAGAATTTCCAGGACACTCCAGTATGTCCATTTGATTCTCATCAAAAATGTCTTTACTTGTTTTCGATGTGTGACAAGATCTTGTTGAAAAACACTGAATCACGTGAAATACCCACAAAAGAAGATATTTTGGGGTTGCTTCAGCTATTATTAGGCATTGGATGCTTGCATCCAGTTGAGGGCATGATATGCTCACCACAATACATTGAACCTCTCCACAGAAAAGTTGTTCCAGAAGTGAAAAAGTTATTTCTTCACGGATTCAGTGTTTTTATAAATGCCCACACAATATTTGAATTCTTATGATTTACTGTTTAGCAACCTGTGGATAGAAACTGTCCCTGAAACTAGTGGTCTGAGTGCCTATAGTCTTGTACAATTTCCCCCAAGTGAACAGCTGCTACATGGCTGCAGTATGAGATACATAGTTTTCTCTGGTGTCCAAACTTGTTGTAATTTGGGTTTTGAGTGAAACCACACATAGCCAAAACAAAACTTTGAGAGAGAAGTAGAGATGCTTCCAGTGGTTACCCTGTAAACTGCACCAGCAGTGATTTTGTCAGACTAAATGTTTTAAGTTTAGGGAAATAATTTCTTTCTGATATTTTGTTAAATCAAGTGAGAATTTCACCCAAGTCCAGATTGTGAGCAATTTAAACTATTTATTTCTGCTTTTCTTTATAACCTGAAGTGGGATTAAGGGTGTCTCCAGGAATGTATAAGTATTTCAACTGCTATCAAAGTGTTCAGGTCCAGGTTTCTGAAGGAACACTAACTAGACAACTGATACCCCTCCAGTTTGTACGGCTCCTTTCTACTTGTAAGCAGACCGGTATGGTAAAGACAGTAGCCTTTTTTTATAGATGGTTCACAAGAAATGCAGTAATTGGAAAAGTTTAAGAAAAGGAGGCCAGATAGAGCTCATATCTGCGGTAACCCTGTGCTGCTGATTAATGACCATCATGACTGCCTACATACATAGTCTTGCATTTGCACTTGGATAGTTCTACTTCTGACTTCCTCAAGTTTTGTACGGAGCTGTTCTAATATAACTATGTTGAAGTCAAAACTAAAAATATCATATTACTTTACAATGAAATGTGCGGGTGTTCATGTAGGAAAGGTCAGAGAGATTTTCGTGTTTTGCCAGATTAAATACATTGAAATTATTCCTTAGTGATCAGCCAGTCCTCCTTTTCAATTTCATGCATCATATGGCTTTGCTCTAGTTTCTGAAGCTCTCTAAATGAGACATTTTTTATTAACTGAAAGTTACATTTTGGACTGCTTGGCTTGATCACTAGCATTTTACAGTGCAACATAAAAATCAACGCAACTCCCCTTAAACATTGGTCTCAGTATGTAAATAACTGTACAAATGCTTTTCCTAGCTTCAGTGATTTCCTCTTAAAAAACACATTGATTAGTGGACATCAGGCCCATTTTTTGTAACCATACTGCTTTTTTGTTAGAAAATTTATTCTGCAAATGAATCAGAAAATCTCCAAAATGTTTTTCTTTTTCCATTCCAAGTATCTTCATATGTGTTGGATTGTGTGTCCAGATTTTATGTATATGACTGATGTGCTAAGGTTGTTTTTTTATGTATTAGGTATATTATAAATCCAGGAGAGACAAGTGACAACCAAAAAAACGATTGTCCAGGAACTACTGTGAAGGAACAGTGCTACCCTATGGCATAACGGGAAATCTTATCTTTATCTTTGAAATATTCTTAAACATGACATACACTAAAGTGCTGAATTTGGAAATCACTTTCATTCAAACTGCATGCAGCAGAGTTATGAATATACTGTAGATGTTCATGCTTCTTTTTAATAAGCTACAAATTAACTAGTAAATACTGTATGTTTTCTGATCAAATGTAACAAAAGGTATTTTACGTAATCAAGCCACATTTCTGGGAGGTTACACCACCTTGTCAGAAAAATATTTGTACAAGAAAGGCCCCTTGTCCCAATTACTTTTCATTTTAGTTTGGCAACTGTTAAAATAAATATATTTTGCCAGTTTAATTTCAGAAATCCTTTGCTTCCACTGTTTTTGCTGGCACAATTCTGGGCAAATATTCAGTCCCTTCTCTTTACCTCTTTGTGGGGAATTTAGTAAACATTTGACTTTAATCTGTGGAAGATTCAAAGTTGAATTGTCCAAGCTGGAAATAGAATTTACAAGAGAGAGTTTTTGTCCTATAGGTAATCTGGCCCACCCCAACCCATCTTCTTGGTTTTACACACATATATACAGTATATATACTAGCGACTGGGAGCCAGATCGAATCGGGGCTAAAAATTCATGTTTGTGAAATTCATACTTTCTCTGCAAAGAATTATTTGTTTTTTAAGTCCTTGAAATGATTTGGTTATCATGGCACTGATTTGTGCTTAAAATAGACCTTTTCAGCCGATGTAATGAAGAGCTTCCTTTTTAAACGGGGCTGTGAGATGTGAACTCAGCTCTTCAGCACACCTCATTTGTTTCCTGCTAACAAATTTTTAAAACAAACCGTATTTTACGACTCTAATCAGAGTCGGAGTAATAATTATGTTGCCGTAGTCATTTTAGATCTGAGATTGGCTAAAATTTAAACAATGACCATTGTTATTACTCAGCCATCATTACTCAGTTTGCCAATAGAAGTCAGAAGGACAGATGCCAAAACCGAACTGCCCAAAGATAGACTTCGACGTACCAAGCAAATGGTGATACGTTCTAAATTACTTACGGTTCCGGAGCTGTTGAAGGGTTTCAGTCAGTCGATGATGTTAGTCCTGGAAAGTACGCCCCACCAAACCAAAATTCCAAAAACCAACCGAACTTAATGTTATCTGCTCGAACCAACACCGACTTACTATACTCGGCTGTCAACCGGTGTCACTGAAGCATTCAAACATTCTTAGCCAATCATGCAATACTGCATCCACGTTTGCCACGTTATGTTCTAACTACAGAGGCAGAGTCCCATTGCATGGTTCTAACTTGTATTGAGTCGAGGTATTGACGCGAACACCATACATACAGGGTATTGACGCAAACACCATACATACGGATAGTATCAAATTATATATAAGGATATATATAAGGATATACAGTGAAACCTCGGTTTGCGAGCATAATTCGTTCCGGAGACGTGCTTGCAATCCAGAGTACTCGTATATCAAAGCGAATTTCCCCATAAGAAATAATGGAAACTCCAATGATTCGTTCCATAACCCAAAACTATTCATATAAAAATGATTAATACAAAATATAAAGTAAAAATACATAAAACAAATTAACCTGCACTTTACCTTTAAAAAGAAACATGGTGGAGTTTATAAACTCATGTGGGATTCCACCCAACGGGACGACACGCAGAAGAGTGTCCCAAAGTAATCACAGTCTCCCAGCGCTGTAGCAGTTCGCCGTATAAGCGCATCCAATAAGATCGCAGACATGCTACAAGCGCCTGCCGTCGATGGGTGATACAAGGAACATAATAAAGATCCCGCTACAATAAATAACAGCGCTGTAATAAAGCTGGTGTTGTTAAAGTACTGAGACTCAGCTTTGTGGAGCAAGATGGGGACTCACACTTCACAGCACACGTGCGCGCGCACACACACACACACACACACAGTCATAATGCTGTAGTAAACAGTATACGATCGTACGGATGTTTACTATATGAGAGAGGCACACAGACTCAGACGGAGAATAGGAGACGATTGCACCTCAACAGAAAAGAGAGAGAGCGCAGGCGCTGTGCAGCAGTGAGTGAGATAAGGAGAGAGAGATGTGTGCGAGCGAGAGACGCATGCGCACAAGCAAGAGAGATGAGAGAGAGAGAGAGAGAGAGAGAGGAACCATCAGCTCAGTTGTGATCACATGACGCTAATCAGTGTATCCTTACTGCTCGTATTGCAAGACATCGCTCGTTTATCAAGTCAAAATTTATTAAAACATTTTGCTCGTCTTGCAAAACACTCGTAAACCAAGTTACTCGTAAACCGAGGTTATACTGTATATATATATACAGTATATATATATATATATATATATATATATATATATATATATATATATATATATATATACACATATATATATATATTGTTAGAGATGGCTCGGGGGAGAGACCTGGCAGGGACGCCCAGGAGGACCGGAGGAGGGCTTATGCTATCCTCAGACCATGTAGGGGTGACCGCCCTGGTACCTTTGGGGGCCACGGGTACAGAGCATTGAAGCTCAACCCTGTAGGGGCCCATGGTCACCGCCGGGGGGCGCCCCTATGCCTTTGGAGCCTTGGAAGTCAGCCCTTCCGCCATACCCGGAAGTCCCGATCGGGAAGAGGAGCAGGGACACCCAGAGTACTTCCGAGGATGCAGTCAGAACTAACGCCACACTGGAGCATGTCGATGGAAGAATGCCGGGACACACCTGGAGCATGTCTGGGTGATAATAAAAGGGGCCACCTCCTTCATATGATGGCTGGAGTCAGGAGTGCAGAGGACAAGGTCTTGGTGGAGAGGCAAGGAGGCGGCCTGAAGAAGGAAAGGCATTGTGTTGTGGCCAGGACTTTGGGGTTGTGTGGCACTGTAAATATGAGCAATAAACATGTGTTTGGTGACATTAACGTGTCTACCGGTCTGTGTCCGGGCCAGTCACCATTATATATATATATATATATATATATATATATATATATATATATATATATATATATATATATATATATATATATATATTAGTAACAAAAGGCACTATATGGGCACCGACCCGACACAGACAGACATGGTAGGCACACTTATAAAAGAAATAAACTTTTATTTTCTTCATCTGTGGGCTACACCTTCCCCATACCCACAGACACAACACAGCCCCACACTAAGCACAAACTCAAATAAATACAAATCAAATCTCTTATCTCCTCAACTCTTCTCTGGCAAGCTTAGTCCCTCTCCTCCTGACTATGGATTTCAGAGTAGTGTTTGCTGGTCCACTATATAGGTCAACAAGAAGTGCTTCCTAGAGCACTTAAGGGTGTGGTGTAAGAACTACCCACACAGGCTCAGGGACAATTGCAGCACATCCTGGCGGCACCCCCGGATCCCAACAGGGCTGTAACGAACTCCAATTCGCATGAAGCCCTGTGGGAGTCTGAGGTGTCGATGTCATCCAGGGGGTTTGCCATCTAGCATTCTGGGGAAGGTGATGCTCTGTCCACACTTGCTCCCCCTGTAGAGGTGTCCTGGCCATCAATGACACTATATTATATATATATAAATATATATATATAACCTGCAGCTCATCCCGGCTGGGACGCCCCTGAGATGGAAGGATGGGGGAAGGCAGCTTTCCAGGACACTGCCTCCCCTAAAGCGCTAGATGGCAGTGTAATGGTGCACAGGATTCCCGCAGTTTCTCAGCCCTGTTGGGTACCATGAGTGCCACCAGGAGGAGCTGTGAGAGGACCGGAGGAGCCATGCTTCATCCATAGCCAGGAAGTACAGTACTCCTAAGTCATGAGGACGGGAGCCCCGAAGTACTAGCAAGTCACGTGAGCAGAAGGACAGAAGCACTTCCGGGTCAAGGACTATATAAAGAACTGTTGGGAACCCAGCAAGCGAGCTGAAGTCAGGAGGAATGTGACAGAGCTTGCTGGGTGGTGTGGAGGAGAGATTATTGTGGTTTATTGTTGTGTTTATCCTGTGACCCTGTAGTTAAGATATAGTGGGTTGGATAATGGATGGATTGTTGTGTTTATTGTGGCTGTGGTGTTTTGGAGGCACTTTTTTGAAGAAGAAAAAATACTAAAAAGTCTTCTTTGTGCATTTAACCTGTGTCTTGCGTCTGTTTGTTAGGAAAAAGGTGGGCAACAGTGCCACCAAGCGTCCACTTACTAATATATATATATATATACATACAGTGTATATGTGTATATATATATATATATATATATATAAATTGTGGACTGGGACCCAGACACAGGCAGACGGACGATATAGTTCCAACACACACTCGTTTATTTACAATATTTACAATTAGAATGTGCACAAACCCCAGTGCCTCTTGCACAGATTCCCCAAAGTCCAGGCCACACTCTCAGTCACTGTGCCTCTCTCTTGACCGCCTCCCGTCCTCTCTCCAGCTCTATCCTCTTCCACCTGACATCCACTATCGACTGAAGGAAGGCGGCCCCTTATATGGGAACCCGGATGGGCTCCAGCTGCTTCCTGGAAACTCCCTCTTGAACACACCCCTTTGTGGCGGAAGTGCCGGTTGTGCACCCGGAAGCCGTCCGGGTGTCTCCTGTCTTCTTCTCCCCAGCACTTCCTGGTGTGGCGGAAGTGCTGGGCTCCAGGGTTCCTCAGGCACCGGGCGCCGCCTGGCGGTGGCCACGGGCCCCTACAGGGCTGGGCTTCCAAGCCCTGTACCCGAGGCCCCCAACATAACCAGGACGGACGCCCCCTCGTGGTCTGGAGGAGGCACAAGCCCTCCTCTGGTCCTCCTGGGAGCCCGGCCGGGACCACAATATATATATATATATATATATATATACACATACACTAGGGGGCTTACCCACTGCTCACTTTGCTCGGCAACCCCCCTTGCATGTGCTATGCGCCAGCCACTTCGCATCTCTGCCTCTCATGTTGTGAAGAGGGGAGCTGAATTCACCCCAATGAGACTCAGTTGCTCCTCCGACACCCCCTCTTAAACGATGATACAATGGGAAACAAATACAGTTTTTTTTTTTACCTCCTCTTTGCTCGATCAGTTGCTGGCTTGCTGCTGCTGCCGTGCCACGTGATCTGCATCTCGCACGGTGCTTTGAACATTTAAAAGCCTGTACAGCAGCTGTCCTACTCTTTGACTTTCATTTCTGGCCCCGGGCGCGGTTAAATCTTTTGGCACAAATTCTCGTCTTGCAGGACGTGAGTTCTTGATATTTTTTTGTTTACACTTTAAAAATGGAATAAGAATCTGAAAATCTAACAACATCAAATTAAAGTTCAATAAATTCTGAAAAGAATGATACCAAACACACACATATATATATATATATATACACACACACATATATATACACATATATATATACAGTATATATATACACACATACATATACAGTATATACACACACACACACACACACACACACACATATATATTTACACACACACACACACACACACACACACATATATACATTCAATGTGTTTTCTTTATTTTCATGACCATTTACAGCACTCCATCACTCTCCTTCTTGGTCAAATAGCCCTTACACAGCCTGGAGGTGTGTTTGGGGTCATTGCCCTGTTGAAAAATAAATGATCGTACAACTAACCTGACTTCTGCACAACACAACTGCTGGCCCAACCCCATTGATAAAGCAAGAAATTCCACTAAATAACCCTGATAAGCACACCTGTGAAGTGAAAACCATTTCAGGTGACTACCTGTTGAAGCTCATCGAGAGAATGCCAAGAGTGTGCAAAGCAGTAATCAGAGCAAAGGGTGGTTATTTTAAAGAAATTAGAATATAAAACATGTTTTCAGTTATTTCACCTTTTTTTGTTAAGTACATAACTCCACATGTGTTCATTCATAGTTTTGATGCCTTCAATGATAATCTACCAATGTAAATGGTCATGAAAATAAAGAAAACACATTGAATGAGGAGGTGTGTCCAAACTTTTGGCCTGTACTGTATATACACATATATATGTATATATATATATATATATATATATATATATATATATATATATATATATATATATATATATATATATATATATATATATATATATATATATATATATATATATATACTGTATATAAACTGCTCAAAAAATTAAAGGAACACTTTGAAAACACATCAGATCTCAATGGGAAAAAGAAATCCTCCTGGATATCTATACTGATATAGACTGGGTAATGTGTTAGGAACGAAAGGATGCCACATCGTTTGATGGAAATGAAAATGATCAACCTACAGAGCCCTGAATTCAAAGACGCCCCAAAACTCAAGAGGGAAAAAATTATGTGGCAGGCTAGTCCATTTTGCCAAAATTTAATTGCAGCAACTCAAAATTGTACGCAGCACTTTGTATGGCCCCTGTGTTCTTGTATACATGCCTGACAACATCGGTGCATGCTTCTAATGAGATGACAGATGGTATTGTGGGGGATCTCCTCCCAGATCTGGACCAGGGCATCACTGAGCTCCTGGACAGTCTGAGGTGCAACCTGGTGGCATTGGATGGACCAAAACATAATGTCCCAGAGGTGTTCTATTGAATTTAGGTCAGGAAAGTGTGGTGGCCAGTCAATGGTATCAATTCCTTCATCCTCCAGGAACTGCCTGCATACTCTCACCACATGAGGCCAGGAATTGTCGTGCACCAGGAGCCACTGTACCAGCATAGGGTCTGACAATGGGTCCAAGGATTTCATCCTGATACCTAATGGCAGCCAAGGTGCCTTTGTCAAGCCTGTAGCGGTCTGTGTGACCCTCCATGGATATGCCTCCCCAGACAATCATTAACCCACCACCAAACTGCTCATGCTGAATGATGTTACAGGCAGCATAATGTTCTCCATGGCTTCTCCATGGCTTCTCCAGACCCTTTCACTTCTGTCACGTGCTCAGGGTGAACCTGCTCTCATCTGTAAAAAGCACAGGGCACCAGTGGTGCATCTGCCAATTCTGGTATTCTATGGCAAATGCCAATCGAGCTGCATGCTGCTGGGCAATGAGCTCAGGGCCCATTAGAGGACATGGGGCCCTTGGGTCACCCTCATGAAGTCTTTCTGGTTGTTTGGTCAGAGACATTCACACCAGTGGCCTGCTGGAGGTCATTTTGTAGGGCTCTGGCAGTGCTCATCCTGTTCCTCCTTGCCCAAAGGAGCAGATATTGGTCCTGCTGATGGGTTATGGACCTTCTATGGCCCTCTCCAGCTCTCCTAGAGTAACTGCTCGTCTCCTAGAATCTCCTCCATGCCCTTGAGACTGTGCAGGGAGACACAGCAAACCTTCTGGCAATGACACGTATTGATGTGCCATCCTGGAGAAGTTGGACTACCTGTGCAACCTCTGTAGGGTCCAGGTATCGCCTCATGCTACCAGTAGTATATACTGTATGGTATATATATATATATATATATATTATATATATATATATATATATATTTTTTTTAAATAAGCCAGATTTAAAGTGTGATAAAAAAGTGACATAAAAACGTCATTTAAAATTGTTGCACTTTTAGGCTTAGGATTTTATATATAGAGAGTAGATATAATGAATCTGGCATCTCTTAGATCCTTACCTTCTCTTAATTTAATTCAAAGTGACAGCACACTCATTCACTCTTAATTTACTAATTAAATAGGACCTAATTATGTGGTGGAAAAACATATTGACAGAGGCATATCCAACTTTTTCACAACTATGCCATACTGACAGAAGCATATCCAACTTTTTAACAACTATGCCATACAAACAGAAGGTAATCCCATTGTTTTCTATCACTGGGGATGTGGAGGTATCCTAAACCATGAGGATATTTTTGAGGAAGTGGACCCTTTGAAGTCTACCTCTTCCATTACCGTGTGCTATTTTGTTCTTCTGTATATAGAAGAAGTTTGTTTTCAAGGGGTGTACAATCTTTTTCTACGGATCTTCCCTCTCAAACACCTTTGTAATTTTCATCACACATGACTTAATGTACTCTGTAAAGCATAATGCCACCCCTTGCCTATACAATGTGATGTGGCAGCAGGGTCTCCCTATAGCTCTGTCTTTTTCATGGAGCAGTTTTAAAAAATGTTACGTTGATCTCCAAAAATTACTTGCCTAGTTTAAAATGAAACACTGTCTATGTCTTTTAGTTTGCAGAAGATAGGCTTCACTGGCTTAAATTAGGGTTGCTACTGTAACTTGTGCCTCATGAATGCTCCAGGCACCCTCATACAAATGTTGCAGGATGGTCATCGAGTTTTCTGATTATCTCTTTAATAAATAGTCCCTTTCTTCTTCTTACTCTTCCTCTATAGAACAAACATTATTTGCTTTAAGGCCAACAGCTGCAAAAAACATGATCAGTATCACCTCCTGTTGCTTTTCATCCAAGCCTTTCATCCATGCACCCTTTTAATCTTTGGAGCTCTCAGCTGCAAGTTTCAGCAAGCCGTTCAGCTCTAATATTGTTAAGTGAAGCTGTACAATGAATTTAGTCAGGGACCAGCTTTCTAAAGGTCCCCAGAGTGGCCCTGCTCCCTCATTTCAATTCAGTCACTTTACTGGCCATAACTACTGTATTATCTGTTCCTGAAAAATCCTACTCTTTCTGTTCCTTCTCCCTTTCTCTCCATGGTGGAGGTTGGTGGTGGTGGTGGCTGAATCTCTATTTTCTGTCTCTGTTCTGTCCTATCCTCTTCTATTTTTAGAATGTGTCTATGAGTGGGTTCTGTAATGAACAGGTGTCCTGCTCAAGGTGGGTGGGTCTGTATTACTCCTGGTGCAAATAGGAACTTACAACCTACAACCTTAAAATAAATTAAGAAAGTCTGACAGTGTTATGTCACATAATCCCAAAACTCCATATTAGAATAAATATATGCAACGCAATATACACAAATAAAATAAATTGCAAATTCCCATCTGTTATAATTGTAAAGACATCCATCTTTTCTTGAAATTCTCTATGGAGGAAAGAATAAGTTCACTTTGGAATGGCCTTTGCTAAAACAAGAATATTAGTGAACCAACAAATTGCTCAGCATCCTTCAAGTATCACATTATGACAAGGTGGTCATCACAATGATTCAGAAAATTAACTGATTTTTTCAAAGATTAGAAATTAATTTACGTAAAAATAAATCAAGATGCTACATGTCCATCTCAATATAAGATGACAACTGTAGTTAAGCAACTGAGTGATAAACCCAAAAAAAAAACTAGTACACAAACAGACACCTTTTATTAATCACATATACAGTGCATCCGGAAAGTATTCACAGCACATCACTTCCACATTTTGTTATGTTACAGCCTTATTCCAAAATGGAATAAAAATATTTTTTTCATCAAAATTCTGCACACAACACCCCATAATGACAATGTGAAAAAAGTTTACTTGAGGTTTTTGCAATTTTTTTTAAAAATAAAAAAAATTAAAAATCACATGTACATAAATATTCACAGCCTTTGCTCAATACTTTGTCGATGCACCTTTGACAGCAATTACAGCCCCAAGTCTTTTTGAATATGATGCCACAAGCTTGGCACTCCTATCCTTGCCCAGTTTCGCCCATTTCTCTTTGCATCACCTCTCAAGCTCCATCAGGTTGAATGGGAAGCGTCGGTGCACAGCCATTTTAAGATCTCTCCAGAGATGTTCAATCGGATTCAAGTCTGGGCTCTGGCTGGGCCACTCAAGGACATTCACAGAGTTGTCCTGAAGCCACTCCTTTGATATCTTGGCTGTGTGCTTAGGGTCATTGTCCTGCTGAAAGATGAACCGTTGCCCCAGTCTGAGGTCAAGAGCGCTATGGAGCAGGTTTTCATCCAGGATGTCTCTGTACATTGCTGCAGCCATCTTTCCCTTTATCCTGACTAGTCTCCCAGTTCCTGCCGCTGAAAAACATCCCCACAGCATGATGCTGCCACCACCATGCTTCACTGTAGGGATGGTATTGGCCTGGTGATAAGTGGTGCCTGGTTTCCTCCAAACGTGACGCCTGGCATTCACACCAAAGAGTTCAATCTTTGTCT
Source organism: Polypterus senegalus (assembly GCF_016835505.1). Taxonomy (NCBI): domain Eukaryota; kingdom Metazoa; phylum Chordata; class Cladistia; order Polypteriformes; family Polypteridae; genus Polypterus; species Polypterus senegalus. Next base: position 190,510,027 of record NC_053157.1, on the reverse strand, counting down.
CATCAGACCAGAGAATTTTGTCTCTCATGGTCTGAGAGTCCTTCAAGTGCCTTTTGGCAAACTCCAGGCGGGCTGCTATGTGCCTTTTACTAAGGAGTGGCTTCCGTCTGGCCACTCTACCATACAGGCCTGATTGGTGGATTGTTGCAGAGATGGTTGTCCTTCTGGAAGGTTCTCCTCTCTCCACAGAGGACCTCTGGAGCTCTGACAGAGTGACCATAGGGTTCTTGGTCACCTCCCTGACTAAGGCCCTTCTCCCCCGATCGCTTAGTTTAGATGGCCGGCCAGCTCTAGGAAGAGTCCTGGTGGTTTCGAACTTCTTCCACTTACAGATGATGGAGGCCACTGTGCTCATTGGGACCTTCAAAGCAGCAGAAATTTTTTGTAACCTTCCCCAGATTTGTACCTCGAGACAATCCTGTCTTGGAGGTCTACAGACAATTCCTTTGACTTCATGCTTGGTTTGTGCTCTGGCATGAACTGTCAAGTGTGGGACCTTATATAGACAGGTGTGTGCCTTTCCAAATCATGTCCAATCAACTGAATTTACCATAGGTGGACTCTAATTAAGCTGCAGAAACATCTCAAGGATGATCAGGGGAAACAGGATGCACCTGAGCTCAATTTTGAGCTTCATGGCAAAGGCTGTGAATAATTATGTACATGTGCTTTCTCAGTTTTTTTATTTTTAATAAATTTGCAAAAATCTCAAGTAAACTTTTTTCACGTTGTCATTATGGGGTGTTGTGTGTGAGAAAAAAAATGAACTTAATCCATTTTGGAATAAGGCTGTAACATAACAAAATGTGGAAAAAGTAATGCGCTGTGAATACTTTCTGGATGCAATGTATACTCATGTAGGACATACAGAACAGTATTTTATAATAAAACATTTTACTGTTTATCCCCCAGGAAGATTAGGCAGTATAGGTTAACTACAGCTTAAATTAAATACAAAACATTAAAACATTCTAAAAATATTTTTTTTTACAGAGTAACAACTTTTTTCATCATTTGTGTATATCAGAATCTTCACTGGCTTAGAAATGATTAAACCTCCAGGCACAGTAAAGCAGAGGTTTGCAAAGAGCAAACTTAAATGATCCACAGGCACAGATAATCAAGAATACATATATGTTATGTATTTAAAAAGAAACACCACATAAAACATTATATATTAGAAATTGTAAAACATACTATAAATTGCAAAACTGTTTGAACCTCAATAGTATGGTCAACCTATTTACGTGCATATGTGGCTAATATCTATCAGTTATTTGTCCGTCTTAATTTTACATGGTACATCAATTATCACAGTGAGCACATTATACCTGAAGCTCATCCCAGGTTAAGTGATACATGTAATGGGAGCATAACTGAACCTCAATGAGGTGAGCAGACTTGTCTTTTCTAATATATTCTTGTTCATCATGGAAACAGAGAGTGGTGACATGTTGCATACTGGCTGGAAATGTGAATTTCACTGTATTCTTTTCACATGAAAATACTATTACTACTGCTACTTCTTGCACAATCAATGTAAATTGAGACGTTTTCTGAAATAATAGATAGGAAGCACAAGATATTGGCTAGAACTGCATTTCAGTTTTATAAATACCGTCTCTAACAGGTAAATTGTAAGAACTACTAATTGCCATCCCCAACTGAAGCTTAAGCTTCTCTATTCAATTAAAGCTTTAAAGCATGAAACAAAAATCATCTCAGCCACTGCATTACTTAGCTCAACTAATGCTTCCTTCTATTTTCCAGCTCCTGACTAACCCCTGCAGGTGCACTGCATTAATGACATCACGTTTATTATCCAGTTTCCATTTTTGAACCCAGTCTTCCACCACAAGGACATTAAGTCTAACCCTGCAGCAACAAACACAACGGCAACAAGTAACTCTCTACACACCAGTCCACCAGAAGGAAGTAATCTTTGATGTTCATATTCTTTTCAGCCAGTCAATACATTGGTAATTATTACTAAATCAAATGGAATATAATACATGAACATCTGTTAAGAAAAAAGACACAACAGCAGATTTTAAGTGCAACGCAACTGGATAAATTTGCAAAATTGAGTAAGGGTTACTTAATTTCTAATACTGCAATGCATCTATTATCAAATCCAGTTCAGGGTAATGGTGGAGGAACTGACCCAATCAGCATTGCAATGAAAGCTGGAACCAAACTTGGATGAAGTGCAAGTCCATCACAGGGCACACTCACAAACACACCCAATCTAGGCCAGTTTAGGTGATGATTCTAAATACAGTAATCCCTCGCTATATTGCGCTTCGACTTTCGCGGCTTCACTCTATCGCGGATTTTATATGTAAGCATAACTAAATATATAACGCGTTCTGCGGACAATGTGTCTTTTTACTTCCGGTACATGCTTCCTCAGTTGGTTTGCCCAGTTGATTTCATACAAGGGACGCTATTGGCGGATGACTGAGAAGCTAACCAATCAGAGCACGCAGTTAAGTTCCTGTGTGCTGAATGCAGTGTTAACCAGGAAGTCTCGTCTTGTGTTTATCTTTGTGCATAGTCAAGCCCTTCATTATGGCTCCAAAACGATCTGCTTGAAAAGGTAAACGTTTTGCATTTGTTGAAGGAAGGGAAAATTTACACCGCTGTAGGACAACATTACAGCATCAATGAAGCTACGATTCTTTTTATTTAAAAAGTAGGAAAGGAATATAAGATCTACGGCCACAGTGTCCTTTTAACCAGAGTGCAAAACGAGTTGTAAATGGATGTAATAAGGCAGTAGTCTGGATGGAATCTGCTTTAGCGATTTGGATTGAAGACTGCCAAAAGAAGAACAACGGCAGTGCTACACAATCGCCTGAAGTGGCTCCTTTAGAAGAGCTGTAACGCTGTCCTTTGTTGTGCAGTAAAATTAAACTCATTGTTATCGGACAAGTCATCGTGTTATTGTTGGTGAGTAACCATAATTAATTTTCTACTTACAGTACGTAGTACATGTACTATGTTTAGTGTCACTGTACACACATTTACTGTATACTATTTTTCTTGCATTGTAAGTATTTATTGCTGGTGGCCTGTCTATCGTAATGGCTGTAACATGTGATATCGGAGACACTCGATATCTTTAAAATAATATTTAGATTTTACTGTATATAAACAGTGTGTTTATATACATAATTTCAATGAATCTTACCTAATATCTAAGAGAATACAAAAGGGATTATGCCGTATAACTCTGCGGGGAATATTTATAAACAGTGTGGGAGAGTTTCTAAGGGCTTAAAATATATAAAAAATAACCATACAAATATATATATGGTTTCTACTTCGCGGATTTTCACCTATCACGGGGGGGTCTGGAACGCAACCCCCGCGATCGAGGAGGGATTACTGTACAAAGATTCCTCTGCCATTTTTGTAAGGTTGCTCACTGAGATGGGTTTGATTTATGTGTGCAAAATATGTTAAAGGAAATTAAATTCAGACACATATTTGTGCTTCTGACTGGGAAAATGCTTTACCTTGCCAAAGTGTATATACCATATATACTGAAGTATAAGTTGGGTCATAAAATCAGACCCCGACTTATACGCCCGTTCAAAAATGCGACACTTAAAATCTTCTTGCTTCCTCCAATCTTAGTTTCTCAGACGCATCAAATTTTGTTGCAGCAGCACAGTTACCAATTTCATTTGCTACCTCAACAATGTTTAATATAAAACCAGCTTCATATTTTCTTCTGATCAAATGCTCCATCGTAGATAAGGGATGCTCTTACGATAAAGGTGTATGAGGGTGTGAGATACAAAAAAACCACAAAACAGTTCAAACATCGCTTCAGAATAGTTTGGGTATTACCATATGGTCATGTAGGCACAATACATAAAAACAAGGCAGTGTGCTCCATGGTTACTCTCTCATGTGGGCGTTAGCATATCATAATTTCTTGGACCAATAGGGTTATTTTTCCACATTCGACTTATACGACTGACATTATAAAATACCAGAAATTATACAGTAAAATTAAGTCCCGACTTATCAGCGGTAGAACTTATCCGCGAGTATATACGGTAAGTAAATCAAAAAGTTCAAAGCTGGATTGGTAAGAGTATCAGACGCATACCAATTAGGACAGCCATTAGCATCAACCACAAAATCAATGTCACTGTCAGATAAAGAAAATCACATTAACACTAGCAGAGATCATTTATTTGTAGGTGGTGATGATGAACTTGGAAAAGAAATTTAATCAAAAAAGCCACTCTCAGAAGACCTAAAAGGTCGCTGAATGCATTTAAGCATAACTACTGGGATTGAGCCTTGTCTTTCTATAGTGGGAGGAAACCATATTATACTCCATTCCAGTCATACTATATGTATGAATGTATTTATGAAGTGCTAACTCTGACACAGCCTATTCTGTCTCTACGTTTGCTCAAGTTTTACAGTCAAATAAACAGCCAAACAGCTTCAAAAAAAAACTTCCTGACAGAGGCAAACAAAACTACAAATGGTTATTCTACAAGAAAATCCATTACAACATCAGAGCATGTAGCTAAAAGTGCCATATGTAAAGAATTTCTTAAGAAGGTAATATGGGAAAGCTATAAGAAACAGGAAACAAAAGAGTTTTAAAGTACATTAGGGACTCTTGGGAAGGAAACTAAGCTATAAACCTGAACAGTGCATTACAAGAAATGAAAGTCCACTCAAGACACAACTCCAGAATCAAATGTGTCCTATTTTAGCCACTTGTCTGCTCTATTGCAAGGAAATACAAAATAAATAAAGAAAGAAAGAACAGAATTGACTGGGGACCTCTAGGAAAAAGTAGAAAGCTGCCAAAGTGCACAAAACTGGCATAAACAAACACAACGTTTTGCTACTGTTTCTAATTTTTGGATGCTACCCAACAGAGCAGGTAAAGGGCAGCCAAATACATATTTTCTTATGTTTCTCTATGAATCATGAAATAAGCAGCTGTGCCTGAAATTACTATTTTTGCAATGCATGTGAATATGGGGTCAAATATGTTCTAATACACAGCGGTATTGATAACAAAAATGACCTCTCTTTTTTGAAATATTATGAACAAGTTCAAGTTCAATTTCATATATAAACAAAGTACAATCTGGATCTCGCATTAAAATAAAAATTAATTCTGCCCTTGGGTGGAAAAATAAACTAAAATATGCTTAACATCTGGCAATTAACACATTTACAGAAAATCATCTGCTCACTGCTGCCAATAATCATCCATCACTGGATAGACTTTTAGAATTATAAAGCATCTAATTGGATTGAGTTTATGACAAAGGAAAAAATAAGCCACTTGACATTGCACTTGCTTCAAAATGCCTGTTTTGTAGCATAAGCTTCTTGCTGTTGTTTTTGAATCTGACGAAGGAAGAATAAAAAATAATCCAACATCTTAACACAAACTTTAATATATTAAAGTAATATGTGGTCTTCTTATGTGTTTCCATAATCCTGTTGTAAAGGAAATTTTTAAAAAATAAAGTAAAAACAAATCCTTTTTAACATGTGAAAAGCAACAGAGGGTTACTTAAAGGAATACTCCACCCAAAAATTATTATCAGTTACTTAGTTATTATTACTAGTTACTTAGTTAAGTGTTTGTAGCAATGACAGAAAAAAATAGTAATTTTATGATTCCATGGATAATTGAAGTCACAAATGTCTTGATACACATTAAAATTACATCAAGGTTTTGATATGAAGACTCTGCTCTCCCCTAATTCACTGCTTATCAAACCACACCTACAGTTCTTATGGTTTATTCATCTGTTTGTTGAAGCAAATCATATCTGCACAAATAGGAGGTATATTTTCCACCTAATAATGTTTTTATTCACTTTTAGTTAACTTTTAATCTTTAATTGTACACCTCTCTCAGCCATGCTATGCAATGCTGATATCATGAGAACTCCTGGCCAATGAATGACAGAAGAGGTGGGTCTTCAATTCAAAACCTTGTTGTTGCTTGTATGGCTTTCTCTCTCATGCTAAATAGTAAATCAAATGATAGTCCACAAACAGGAAGCCTCTTTACATAGTATCGCACTTTTGAAATGAAGACAGGGCTCTTGACCAACGAATAAGGGGAAGAAGCAGGTCTTCCATTGAAAAATGCGACCCATGTGTGAATATGCAACAATATTTAACCCAAAAATAAATGTGTTTTGAATATTGTGAGCATACAATTGGATAACTTGACATGTGAATTATGCACAAAGATTAACATTTTTTTTTTATAGACGTTTTTATCTTCTTTGCTATTGTCAAACATTGGTCACCATTGGCTCCATGAAAACATGAGATTGACACTAGAATCCCTAATGTCTGCAATAAAAGTCATAATCCCAGGCCACCTTAAATTCTTTCGCACCTCTCCATTAGCGTCTTTTGTTTTGTAAATGCATAGATCACCACAAGCAGCAAGCAGCTTGCTATCCTAACCCCATCCCCCCACCCCCCACTTCTGCAACTCAAGTCGGACAAAAAGTACTCCCAGCTCAAGTCACTTCATTTGGGTGTGAGATGCCTGGAGTTGTATAGGGTAAATAACATATCGTTATTTGGAACATATGCATTTCATGTGTGTTCCGTGTCTACAATGATCTGGGTAAATGTGAGGCAAGAAGTGTTGAACACATAGCTAAAACCGAAACTGTTTTCATGTTATATTAATTATGACAACATTTTGACATGAAGTGTGTAATATATGAAGACTGAAGTCCAAATATCACATAAACACTTTCACAAAAGGTACACGTATAACAAAACAAGTATGCTTTTATTCAAGAACTAGCAAAATACCCGCGCTTCGCAGCGGAGAAGTAGTGTGTTAAAGAAGCAATGAAAAAGAAAAGGAAACATTTTGAAAATAACGTAACCTGATTGTCAATGTAATTGTTTTGTCACTGTTGTGAGTGATGAGTGTTGTTGTCATATATATATATATATATATATATATATATATACATATATATATATATATATACACATATATATACATATATATATATATACAGACACACACATACATATGCATACACACATACACACATACATACATACACACACATATATACACACAAATACATATATATACATATACATACATGAACTATTGTATTTGTTCAAGTTCTTTTTAAATTTTAAATAGAAGGAATTTTTATTTAGTCGACAGAAATATCTTTGGTAGGAATGGTAAAAACAGACAGGAATATTATTCCTGAATAAATCAACTCAAACCTTAAACAACTTATAATATTTTGCTCTCCATAAAAATATATCCTGTCTAAATTATACAAGTTAGAAATAAAGTAAACGTTAAAAGAACAAACATTCAAATTTCTTTACTCTTATGTAATTTTATATAAAAAATAAACTTAGATTTTAAATATCCCAAAAGATTTTGCTCTCCATAAAAATATATCCTGTCAAAATTATACAAATTCAAATATGAACATGCTGCATAACAAAACCTGGAAATATAAATAAAATGTGTTCCTTTCAGCAATAACAAATCAAATCATTCAGTTGTCTTTGCTCATATGTCATTTTAGAGCTGGACGCCTGGCATCTTTTTTGGCAACAGGTTCGTTTATGTTTGGTGTGAGGTTCTGTGTTGTGGAGATTCTCAGGATGGATTGCAGGTGCTCATCAGTGAGGCGACTCCTGTGTGCTGTTTTGTTAGTCTTTATCACTGAGAAGAGCTTCTCACACAGATATGTGCTACCAAACATGCACAAGGTTCGAGCCGCATGTAGACGAACTTTTTTTGTTCTTCAAAGTCACCAAAGCGCCGTGCAAACTCAGTGCAGCGCTCAGTTTATCAGCAAAGTGCGATTTGGGAACACCGTAGTGACGACTTGGTTTAACATTACTTGGCAACAGGGTTGCACTGGTGCATTTGTGTCTCCCATAAAAGCAGCTTCACTTGAAATCACTTTGTGATTGTGCACGGGTAAAACGTCCGCTGAAGTGTCAGATTCTTATTTAATTCTTCTGCTTTCTGTATCTTCTGCATTGCATTCAGGTTACCCTGATGTTTTGTCTCATAGTGCCGTCTTAGATTAAATTCTGTAATTACAGCCACATTAGCTCCACAAATGAGACACACGGGTTCAGTAAACATATACTCAGCCTCCCATCGGTTTTTAAAGGCTCTATTTTCAGAATCAACTTTTCTCTTCAGCATCGTGTGAGCTAGCTTCGCAATAACTTGCAGCATCATAAGCTAGACTTGATTAACGTGGTAAGTGTTGGCAAGGCAGCTGAAGCGCTGCATTATGGGATCTGTAGTTTATTGTGTTACCAGCGCTTCATATACCCGGCCATTAATAACAATAATACAGTATATAAAATGATCTCGGGGCGGATATAATTACGCCGGGCGGATGTGGCCCGGCCCTTGAGTTTGACACATATGGACTAAATAGAACTTGAAAAGATATATTTTTCAAATGTGATCGCGCAATTCAGATAGAGTTGACGCACTACAGCCTGCATGCCTCAATAAGTCATCCTCCCTCGCTCTTACTTTTTACCGTTCATCTAATGAATACACTGAGTATGGCTTTACCAAAACAATCATTGATGGCGAATAAAGTATCCATTATTCGAGTATGTAGATCGGGATATATATATACATATATATATACCCGCGTATCGAGCGAGAAGTAGTGTGTTAAAAAGCTAGAAAAGAAAAGGGAACATTTTAAAAATAACGTAACATGACTGTCAATATACAGTATTTGTTTTGTGAGTGTTACTGAGTGTTGCTGTCATCAAGGATTTGATTATCATTATTTCTTTCAATCAGGTTCGTATTTGTAGGATGTGTTGTGTTCAAGTTACATTCCGTGTTTGTCAATCGTTGTAAAGATGACAGGTTTCATTCATCGATTCGTTTCTTACTGCATCAATAAACAGCTCGTCTTCTTCTTTATCTGAGACCTGACACACTGCATGCACGGGTTTTTTACACTGTCTTCCTTTAGCGGGACATTGACTTTTTCCACCGTGTGCTTTGTTTCCGCAGTAGCTGGATTTATGAATATGCTTGTATCAGACGCTTCATATTTTTGCTGCCTTTTCAATTGTGTAATTCGGTTTTTGTTCAGCTCTTTGGAACTGTTGCTTTTATCTGTGCACTGCGCCAGTTCACGTGAGCCTCGGTGTACATGCATCGAAGGTTCCCAGCTGTGCTGGTGCCATCTCGTGCGATGTCCATGGCTGTATTTAATGTTACCTTAGTCCTGGCACTTAAAACTTTCTCTCGCAGTTTCGCTGAGTTTGTGTCAAACACCACCCTGACCATCTCATCTTCCTCTCCATAAGCACAGTCCTTCACCCGTGAATATTTAGTGGGAGTTTGCTATTGGATTGCCGCTGACGGACGGCCTTATATGGGCAGGCACTAAATTACAAACGCCAGCGGCAGCCTGTCTATGAACTTAATTTAAAGTGTAGGTTTACATCGTGCTTTGTTTCAGTAGCAGAACTCATGAATATGGTTGTATATGTCACTCGCTCGCTTCTTATTGTTTCGCTGCCTTCTCAATTATATAATGCATGTCTTCCTGGTTTTCTATGTACTGCGTGATTACGTGGAAGGCGTGATGATGTCACACGAAACTCCGCCCCCACGGCGTTCAAGATCATCTCCATTACAGTAAATGGAGAAAAACAGCTTCCAGTTATGACCATTACGCGTAGAATTTCGATATAAAACCTGCCCAACTTTTGTAAGGAAGCTGTAAGGAATGAACCTGCCAAATTTCAGCCTTCTACCTACACGGGAAGTTTGAGAATTAGTGATGAGTGAGTGAGTGAGTGAGTGAGTGAGTGAGTGAGGGCTTTGCCTTTTATTAGTATAGATACAACTGAAGAAAAATAAATCGGGTTAGGGTAAGATGACATGACCACTTGGCTTGTGCAGAGGTAAGAACTGCTGTCTCATAATCAAGAGGTTGTCAGTTCAATTCTGGGTCTTTCCTAGATTTACCGTTTTGAGTAGTGAGCTGCTCTTATTGTTACTATTATAGAATAAAAACATGCATTTGATTTGAGTCTTTAACAGCCAGTGTAAATTTATGGTGCTTGTAAAGGTTAGCATTTTTTTTTATTATTCAGTTTTAATCTCTCAGTCATGTTCACACTCCTCGCGATCGGACAATGCTGTTTTCAAATAAAGATGTGGTATAACAGAGGTGAACTCAGATGAGGATGAGGGTTCCATATCGGAGAAAGAGAACAGAAGACCTCCCCACAAGAAACGTCCAGTCACACATAAGAACAACGCGGCTGCACCATGAGTAAAGAAGAAAGATGGCACCGTTTGGATGCACAGGTTAGGCGTCATCCTTCCAGTGAAACTGAATTTAAGGTGGCCTGGGATTACGACTTTTTTTGTAGGTTTCAAGGATTATAGTGTTAAAAATGTTTCTCAGCCATCATTACATGCTACATGGTATAAGTAACATAAAAAAATACAATTTTTTGTTGAATAATTCCTATAAATGTTTCTCTTGGCCATCACTACACACAACAGAGGGTCAGATAAAAAAATGATCATTTTTGGATCGAGCATTCCTTTAACATTTCACCTTGGCCCCAGGAGGAGTAGTTCCCTTTTCCCACACTAAAGAAATGCATTCACAAAATGAAATCTCAGCAGATAGTGTAAGTTGAGAGTGGACAGTATGTCCAAAAATGTATTTAACACAATATAATTAAAAATTACAACAGTTGCAGTATTTATTGCAGTATTGTACATACTTTGTATAACTGAATTGGACTGTATTGACTGAATTTGGTTTAGGTGCTTCTGTTGGCCCAATTTTATAGGTTAACAGTGGGTAGTTCTACTGTGATCTTTCTTTCCATACAGTAAGGACTATTTTAATCAACTAAAGTAAGAATAATAATAATAATACTACATTTTATTCATATAGCACTTTTCCCATGCTCAAATACAGAAAAGCAGAAAAAAAGATCAAAAGCACAAAATTGAATACAAAATAAATTAACAATATCAGCATAAAACATAAAATAAAATAAATATAGAAAACACAAAAGCATTGAATTCAAATAACAGGCTAAACCACAATTTAATACACATATACAAATACTACAAGAAAACCCTGCATATGTAACAGAATTTGTTAAGAGAAGGAAAATGGAGAGAGGGGTAAGTTGAATGCCTTCCTGAACAAATTCCTTCTTTTTCAAAAGAATGAATTGAATCGGCTGATCAAATTTATTTATATTCAAAATATCTTAATTGTGCAAAATACAAAATAAGAAAAACTGAGCAATAAATAAATATACAATGCATTGCATATACCATTAAAAAGAATCTTTGAAAATGTGCACTCTGTAGTCTATGCAGTAAAACAATGAAACAAGATTGATAATAAAACATATATTCAAAAGAGCCATTCTTCCCTTTTCCTTTGCTTCCCCATTGAACAAAAACAAGCATGCCTAACTGACTTTAACACTGTCCTTTAAAACATCTTCATGGACATAAGGAAAAATTCTATAAAGACAAAAACCAAAGAAACTATAGATCTCCACTGGCTGAATACTGCCTCAGCAGACAGCATCAAACCAAGCACTATAATACAGTCTTCTAAAAAATGCTTTTGCAGTTATCACACAACTAATTTTCAAAATACTCTTTCTGCCTAAACTGATACTGGTGGACAATTTTTTAAGAAGACATTCTAATAAAGAAACATAATTTTTATGGAAAAAACATTTCCCATTCCAGTGCTTTCTGACTTTCTTCTTCTTTCTGCTACTTTCTGACTTTGAAGATGTAAAAATAATGCTTACTAGCCAAAGTCCGCCGTAGCATACGGCGGTGTAAGAATAGGAACGGAAAACGGTGAGAAAGGAATTCAGTATAACAAAGGCCAATGGTCGAGAGAATACCTTCCTGTAGCAGGCTACGGAAAACATAGACATATATAAGTAGATACAACATTCACTGTGTTGCCCAGTCAACACGATAAGTCAGCACGTCCACCCTATTGCGAGTGGTAAAAGTGCCATTTAAACTAATACAGGTAGATGTGGAAACCGGGTTTTCTGATGAAAAAACAATAACGTTTTTAACAGTATCATTTACATACAACAGATTTTGGCGAATCGTTTACATGCAATTATTTATATTCATTTATACACTAATAATGGCAATTATTAAATAATAATAATAATTTATTATTATTATTATTAATATTAAACTAGCCATGTGCGCCCAACTATGTTGCGCGTGTTAAAGTTGTCTGTGACGGGCTCCCTGTTTAAACGCGGCTGCCAGTCGTGAACTGGACCCTTCGTCGCACAGCATTATGATTTGTTATAAGGGAAACAAAATTACAAAAGAAAACCCTTGGACATTGATTCAATAGGATCGGCCTACTCGGAATCACTGTCCGAATAGTAATAATGTGGTGGTGAAGGAGCATTTCTGCTTCTGTCCATTCACAGTCCGTCTCGTTTTCACAACACTATCGTTTCCTCTCACGATGTCTTCTCAACCTTTCTCCAATCTCGCAGGTTGCTTTGTGGCAATCCAAAGAGTAAGGCAATATATGCAGAGCAATGGTTATAAAAGGGGGACACATAGGTATCCAGGCTCTTTAAAGCATAAATAGGGATCACTTCACTGACATGTGAGCAAGCCATGGGTACAACTGTGAGACGCGCAGCACTCGCCGGCTACTACGTAACAATAATAATTTCCGGAACGTGCTGTTACGTTGTCATTCATTTTACCCACTGTCTTTCTTTCATTCATATGTTACGTAGCCACATACCTTTTATCTTCGGCAATCTCATTCTCTAACCAGGCATCAGGAGCTAACCAGAGTAAACACTGTCCACCACCACTTTCATTATTCCGGCACATTGTTGACATCCGTGAGTAACAACAACGTACTAAACTGGAAGGTGGTCTACGCATGCGTGGAATTCGCGGACAAAGATCAAGATCTAAATGAAGATAGTTAATTTAAAGCACAATATTTTTAGTTTGAATGTCTGTGTTTTGAGGTGTGACTGGAGTACTACAGTCTTCAGTAGTATAAGCCTGGAGGAAATTCTTAATGCAATGCCTATGTTTTAGCTGTCTCTCTACTGCCATCTAGTGCTTCTTCTTCTAATTCATTCGCAGACAGACAAAGATCAAGATCCAAATGAAGATTATATATAGAGATAATAATTCCTCCCATAAAAGTAATATTTCTCGGACTGCTTTCTTCCATCTCCGAAACATTTCTAGACGGTCCTGTTCTTATGCAACACAGTACTAAAGTATTGGTTAATGCCCGAGTCACCTCACGTATAGATTACTGTAATGGTATTCTATCTGTCATCCCACAAAAATGTATCCATAAACACAATTTATTCAAAATTCTGCTGCCAGGATAATAACCTGCTGTTCTAAATCCACTGAACATACTACACCTATTCTCTCTCAACTTCACTGGCTCCCTGTTAACCACAGAATACAATACTAAATACCGCTCTTAACATTTAAAGCTCTCCACAACCTCACTGATCTCCTACAGACTGACACTTGTGTCGCTCACTCTGATTCTCATCTGTAGCTGTACTTTCTGTACCACACATCAGACTCTGTGCTATGGGAGCTCGAGCGTCTCTCATTGTTCTCCTCAAGTTGGGAATTCTCTTCTCTCTCATATACATAAGCTTGATTCAATAACACATTTTAAAACTACCCTCAAAACTTATCTTTTCAAACTGGCATACCAATTGTGAATTTTGCACAGTTACTGCCAGTTATCTTTGTTTGTTTGCAAATTATTGCTGTTTGATCGAGAGCGACTGTGGACGCAGAAGTAGGATTAGAGATGGCGGGCGGGGCTCTGTCTTCCCCATCCCATGGTCTTAGAGTTGGTGGCCAGGGCTCTGAGTTGGCGGGCATGGCTCTCTGTCTTGCTTGCCCTTAGTTAGAGTTGGCGATCGTAGCTCTCTGTCTTGCGTGCGGTGTAAAGTCAACGTGGCTCAGAGGTGCATGCGTGCCTCAAGAGCGACGCTGGACTCGGGAGGAAGGTTTCAGTTGGCGTGCGTGGCTCTGGCGTGCATATTCCATGAGGCGGTAGGAGGGTTAGAGTTGGCGGTCGGGGTTCTGTGGAGCGTATCCCATGGTCTTAGAGTTGGCGGGCGGGTCTCTGTCTTGCTTGCACTCACTGTCTTGCGTGCCCTCAGTGTCTTGCGTGCCCTTAGTGAATTATATATATAGATTTTTGTCTACTTATAATTTTATTTATACTTCAAGTTTTCGCCTACTTTATTTAAAACCTCTGTAGTGCTCCATTTCCTTTAGTACTCTTATGCATGTGCTTATTTGTCAAATGGTTAATCCAGGGCTACCTTGTTATCTTTATCATTGTTTCAAGTAGAACAAATAGCCATAAGCCAGGTCCAGTGATCACCTAGCAAAGTCCAACTACACAATCAAACTTAAAAATAATTTCGGAGAGCGAATTGTGGCAGCAGTGGTGGCAGAGGGAGGGTGGATTGGGTGGGTAATAGGACAGAGGGCCGGTATAGTTTTCTTCAAAGTTCAAAGATGTGATTATAAACTTTTGAAGGTGGGTGGTTGTGGTTGTGCATTGTAAGAAGTGCTGCTTGTGTCAGAAGGTAACCAAATGCCTACTACCAACCATATATCGTCTCCTTTGTCAGGCGGCTACCAGATGTTTTCAACCATGACAAAATTCTATATGGAAATTTCTTGTTTCTACCAGTATACCGTACACCCCTAGTTTAAGGAGATGTAGCCAAAAATAAAACACAAGCCCCCAATTGTCATGTTCTATACCTCTTCAAAATGACAGAAATCCAAGAGGTCCTTCAGCACAGTGATTCTCAAAGAAGGGTACATGGAAAAAATTCTAAGGGGAATCTGAAGTGGTGCAACAATATGTGTGTAAAAATGTGTAGCAGCAGGATGTGTATTGGCATGCAGTGCCTCAGTAGCACCTCACCACTTTAACAGTTTATTCTGCCAGATTATTGACAGTGGTGTTATGCTCAATACAGACATTTGTCTCCTTGTTCATTCTTGAAACAATCTTTTTGGAAGTACTCAGGAAATCAAGATGAAAATCTTAAAACCTGTTAAACGCAAGACATCAACAAACATAACACTGCACACTAACAAAAAACATTTTTTTAATCATTAAAGACAGTGAGTTACAAGGTTAGTGGGATATCAAAACAACAAAAATGGAAAATGTCTAATCAAGTACAAAGTAATAGCCTTGCACAATTTCTAAGAGACTTGTTTGTCTAGCTGCAGGTACAATAAGTACAAATCATGAACAGAAATAAGCTTGTACACAACCTTTAAAAAAAAACCCCTTGAGGACATCTGTCTGTCTGTCTGCGATATGGTTGTATGACGAATTGATGACCTGGCATTAAGACATTAAACATGACTTGAATGAATAAGTTTTGTTGAGTGAACAATTTGCACCCCAGGTAGATTATCAGCTGATACTTCTATTTTTATTTGTGTAATGCTTCTTTTCAGTTCAAAGAAATAATGACTAATGGGGGCAGTTATGACCTTCATGCTCTAGCACACAGTGGCTCATGGGCAATATTAGCCACAATAAGACCTACCAGAATATCAGAAACAGAAAAAGATTGTAATGTATGTGTAGGCATTGGATGATACTGTTGGGCACATGCAGGAATAGTGATTTCAAAGAAGACATTCAAGTCTGTGTCCAGAGATCTACAAGGTAAGGCCAGAGATATGCCTGTTACCTAACATGCAAGGACTTACTACAAAGCAAAAAACTGATTAAAGCAGCAACAACAATTTCCAAAAAACTGATTAAAGCACCAACAACAATTTCAGAATAACAGTGCTAGGAAACAGGCAAATATTGTTTTGTAGAAATGCATGTCTCTCCTGCAAAAAAGAACAATTTGTGCTTTTTATTCTATGAAGGAAGAAATGATTAGCATCATCCCCTGCACTGAACCTACTGTGCCTTGAGTGTGAGATAAGCAGACAAATTACAAAATCTCTCAAGCACTGCTTATCACAGATGGCTGGAGAGTAAAAAATAAATAAATAAATGGAAATATATATGGAGTCGGTCTGAACTGTTGATCCCAGTGTCACGACAGAGCTAAAATCTGAAATTAAATGAAACCAAAACATTAAAATTCAAAAAAGCACAGAATGGAAGAAAGATTTGTAACCAAAATGATTCCAAATGTCAGAAAGCTTTAAATGCAATTAAAATGCATGTCTGAAGGAAGAAGTGTTGGTAGCTATTTTCAAGAACACTTCACTCCTAATTGCTGTGCCATGTCAACAAGTCTGATGGCAGGCATTCAATGGATAAATCAGCTAAGAGGAGAATGATGGGAAAGACAAGGCATAAATATCCATGTACACAAGAAGAGGTCCTTTGTCAACCTAATGAATACAACTCACAAGTGTTCAAAGTGATATTGCAGAATTTTGATTTTAAGTTTGAAATTGATTAGAAGAACAAATTCTTGAATAATATTTCCCCAAATTAAAAAAAAAAAATTGAAAAACTAAAGAAATAAATAATCAGCAACACACACTAGCCCTCTATCTGGCTTAACTGGCACACTGCTCTAACCATATCTTCATCACTACCTATATTGTGTGGAACCCATCATGACAGCAGTCAGCTTATTTTGAAATGTAATGTGTACTTCACAAGATCTTTTAATGTATTATTAAACTATATGTAGTTAGGACTGAATCTCAAGAAATTGCAGGGAACCTAGTGACAGGATTGTTTGACAGAGTGGAAAGTTTTGACTTGACTGTTATCTACCCGATCACTAATGTAGACAGCAAAACAGCACAAATGTGTTCCCGAGGCCACAGACCATCTTAGCAGAAAGGAACCTGAATAACCACCAGCGAATAAGATGACATTTCACTGCAGGATGCAACCTTAAATTTGTATTTTGACCAATATCAAACAAACAAAATGTTTCTGGGACATTTGAAAGAACACCAGCACACCTGGTAGAAGCTCACACAAGTTCCAGAAAGACGGTACCACTACAGGGAATTAAACCAAGTAATATGAGGGTTCAGTGTTACTAATTTTGCCCAACAATTTATCTTTAATGGAGATTTTAATCATTACATACATGCACACCCCACCCATTAGTTGGGACAGAAAGGGAGTCAGTAATGCACACTGAGCTTCAATCACCAAAACAGCTCTGCTTCTGCCAAAATATTGCCCATATTAATAGGAGCAGTGCTTTTCTAGGGCTTGGGCTCCTCTATTATTCTCATGTTCTGCTGACATTCGAAGCAGTCAGTTGACTAAGGTATTCAATAATGAGCACAATTCAGTATCATTTATTTTAAATGTATTCTTATATAACTCTCACCTGACTGACTCAAACTGTTTACAAACATTTACAAACATAAAAATTAACAGATGGACACATAATCACGACATTTTAAATACATAATTGGTATACTAACAGTAATACAAATGATCCATTGACTTTCTGTAAAAAAGTAATCAAGATACTTCCACATCTTTAATGGTGGTTTCTGCATTGTTTCTCACGTGTCCATGAATTGGATCAAGAAGGTTAGACAACAGCATTGTCACCAGTCTACTGCCCTTTTGTGGACCAAAACAAAGATGATACAGGAAGAGTTGCTGTTTAAAACCAGGAGAACAACAAATCGATTTACTTTCTACCAGTTTTAAGTCACTCTGACTCCATCTGCCAGCGTTACTTTAAAAGCCACCTCTATTCTTTAAAATCCAGTCCGATTACTCAGGAGGGAGAATGGGCCAGCTCATCTTGTAACAACAGCATTAAATGGAAGAGTTTGGATTATGTAGGAGTGGCAGTCAGCAATGAGCTTGTGCAAATGACTTCATTTAATCCTAAAAACAACAATAAACACAGAGTTCTGACTGGGTCCTTAGTTTTTTTGCTTTGCTTTTTCTCACATGAATTCACAATAGATGATCAAGCTAGGTTATAATGATGGAGAGGAAAACAATAAACCTTTAGGGGATCCATACATCTTGTATGACCTTGGCTGCTAAATGGAATAAAGAAATCTTTATAGTGATCAGTGGGCTGTCTGAGTGTTTTGGCTATGTATTTGGCTAATGGTTCCCCACAGAAGGTAGTACTCATACTAGCTCCACTAACCACAGCTCACAAAATGTATCCCACACTCCAACCCTGTGCTCCTTTTATCATACAAGGATTGGGGACCCAGGCACTGTGTTTTCCAGGAACATCTGGTAGATCATTAAGCCACAGAATCCACCACCAAATGCAACTATCTAGACCTTGAACACTTAATGTCTGGAATATCTAAAGTAAGTAAAGTGTAGGATCCTAAACCACAGATGCCTATGATCTCACCTTCTGCTCATGCTTTTGGAGGGTAAATACAAGAATTTGTAATAATCCAGTTTCTGTGCAAAAGCATATCAGGAAAAAGGCATACAGTAAGATGGAAGAAAAAGAGCAAATCAACAAAATACCAAAACAGACTTGACTTTTTGTTGTTTTGTTTTGTTGTCCTCCTTTCCTCTGTGTTATTGGCTCCCCTCTTCTTTAACTCTGACATAGTTGTATCTCCTGTTAAAATATGTCAAGCTCCTTGCTTCCCTATACTGGCCCCCAAACATAAGTATGATACTACAAAACATACTGCAGGTTTAGGGTTTATTCTGAATGCTAGATGGAAAAACAAAAACAAAGTAAATTATGTGACATACCAAGTAATGCAGTTGCAAGCTCCAAGTAGAATAAATAATTATCTTAACAAAGTTACTGTATTGGAAAGGATGAACAAAAACCTTGTTTTTGAACAGAATTAATAATAATTACTTAAGTTGTAATAGTGGCAACTGTGAAACTGTCACAAAAATAAAGACAAATTGACATTAAATCAATTTTAAATACAACTGAATACAGATAGAAAAGTGGTGTCACAGATTTGCCATGGTCATGGAAGAAAAACATTTTCTCTTTTACATTCAACGGTATCTATTGTTTAAGAAATTGCAAGCAAGCAAGCAAATTGCATTCAGTATCCACAATTGTGTTAACCAAAACGCTTGTACACGTCTATTATATAATACCAGTAACGGTGCACTGCACATTACACTTGACTTGAGTATTCGTAGTTTTCAGACTCTTTCTCTGTACGTTTAGCATTCATTTGCTCAATGTTTGATGTGCTTGCTGCTTCCAGAGCAGCTCTTCTTTTCTCCACTCTAGCAACCCGCTTCTTCTCTTCTTTCATCTGCATCTTTTCACGTTAAAAGTGATTAAATTAATGTTTGTAGTGCAATTACAGTGGTACCTTGGTATACGTCCTTAATCCGTTCCAGATCCTTGGACTTATACCAAACAAATTTTTCCCATAAGCAATAATGGAAAAATGATTAATTCGTTCCCATGAAAAAAAAATCCTATTGTTATTGGCATATTATACATTGATGGGGTTGTATAAAATAATTTAAACACTGCTTAATACTAAAATAAATAAATACAAAAGCAATTAGATGAAATAAATGAAAATGACTTGTCCGATAACAATGAGTTTAATTTTACTGCACAACAGAGGAGAGCGTTACAACTCTTCCAAAGGAGCCTCTTCAGGCGATTATGAAGCACTGCCGTTGTTCTTCTTCTGGCAGTCTTCAATCCAAATCCCTAAAGCAGATTCCATCCAGACTACTGCCTTATTACATCCACTTACAACTCGTTTTGCACCCTGGTTAAAAGGACACTGCGGCCGTAGATCTTATATTCCTTTCCTAGTTTTTAAATAAAAAGAATCGTAGCCTTCAACAAATCCAAAACGTTTACCTTTTCGGCAATCATTAACATCTTCCGTTTGCACTTGGGCACGGCCCCTGAAGCAGTAGCAGATCATTTTGGAGCCATAATGAAGGGCTTGACTATGCACAAAGATAAACACAAAAGAGCACAACTCTTTATACAGAGAAACACTTTGATGCTGAATGAGCGAGACGAGACTTCCTGGTTAACACTGCATTCAGCAGGCAGGAACTTAACTGCGTGCTCTGATTGGTTAGCTTCTCAGTCAGGAGAACTTAACTGCGTGCTCTGATTGGTTAGCTTCTCAGTCATCCGCCAATAGCGTCCCTTGTATGAAATCAACTGGGCAAACCAACTGAGGAAGCATGTACAGGAAGTAAAAAGACACATTGTCCACAGAACCCGCGAAGCAGCATAAAATCCGCGTTATATATTTAGTTATGCTTTCATATAAAATCCACGATAGAGTGAAGCTGCGAAAGTCGAAGTGCGATATAGCGAGGGATTACTGTACAGGTTAAAACTTGGCCCTTTTTTTGAAGCGCGCCGGTATACTACGTGTTGTTCTAGCACACGAGTCGTATTCCAAACAAAGGTCGTATACCAAGCAAAATATTTCGCCTCTAAACAGGATGTATATCAAGTTGGACTTATTCCAAAGCAGACGTATACAGAGGTACCACTGTACTTAGTATGTTTTCGTTAATTTTTCACTTAAGCTGGCACTTAAGTCTTTAATCTGCCTCAAGAATGATTTAAGATATGTAGAAGTAGGGGAAGTGACGGCGAAGGAGGTAGTGATGAGAACGGCGCGCATACGCATGCACTGCACGGCTGCCCTGCTGGCCGCTGCTGAGAGCTGATTCTACAATGAAATAAAATAAAAATAAAAAGAGGAATAACCTTGGAAGCCAATCATCTCCTCGAAAGTGGACAGTAGACGTCACATAGTATATGTGTACCAAATTTCAGGTGAACAGGTCAAACGGTTTGCAAGCTACAGGTGATTTAAAATCCTGGACAGACAAACGGACAGCCACAATAGAATACTATTATACAAGAAGAAAATGTTAATGTCTGTGTTTATTTTGAGTCCCTTACAGCAATCTGATTGGTCAGTTTGGCTTTGATAACACGATCGAAAGAGGAAGTGCTACCCTGAGCACGCTGAACACTAACAGTCGCCTTTAAACTTTGAAGTTCAAAGATGGAAAGTACAACAGTGGACTAGAGTTCAGCAAAGCACTCAACATTACAGAGTCTGAGTAGGAGAGGCGGTCAAGAAAGGTTCAGGCAAATGGCGCTGAAGGTGCGTGTAGAGCAAGAGATATCAAATATTTTTAAATTTATTCAATTACCTGTATTCAGTAGGTAATCTGGTGAGTTAACAATAAAATGGGTAAGTCAACAGGCAACAAATTCACAAAGTATATATTCATTAGTAAAGAGACATTAAAACATCAAGCAAAAAGCCAAGTATATAAAAATGCATCTAGACAGACCCAAAAGCTGAAGGAAACTGGTATAATTTAAATGTACAATTAAAATCGGGAGTGAAAGGAGTAGCTCAAACATTGAGGGGTAGGCTGTTCCACAGCCTCTGGGCAAAGTCAGCATATCCTCTTCATACAAAGTCAACAATATAGGATGTGGTCAGGCTATTTAAAGCTTTAAAGACAAAACATAACACTTTGCAATGAATCCTACAACAAACGAAGAACCAAAGAAGGGCTGCTAAAACTGTTCTGATGTCATTTTGTTTCTTAGGAACTGTTAGTAGTTTTGCTGCATCATTCTGTATTAATTGAAAGTTCAGTAAAGAGGACTGACCGATAAATTGTAATTGTGGTAACGGTGTCAAAACATTTTTGCGGTAAATGATGTAACATATAAATATGGTGTATATACTTAAACATGTGCACACATTGTAATGCACAGATAATCAATTTTATTTAAAAGATATAATTTTGCTGGTGGCCTAGATTCTGTTTTTATAGTATTTAACCACAAGATGGCAGCAAACAAGTGTTGACAGTTTCATTCTCAAGCATTTTGTTGCAAACAGCATTTACTTCTGTAAATTTTACTTAATAAATAAATAAAAAAGGAAATTTGGTAACCTTTATAATTTTTTGTTTATACACATATGTAACTCTAAAATAAATGTAAAATATGTGAGAAAATGTTCTATTGCATTCATTCCATTTCCTACAATCAAAAGTCTTGCTCTGGCTTGAAGACTACAGCATGTACAAAAATAAACCATCTTTTTTATTTATTTAGCACAGCATCCTCTGACCTCCATCCACCTATCCATTATCAACCCTACTTAATCTAGTTTACACAAGAAGGTCTGGAACCTATAATAGCAACTTTGCAGAAGTCTGAAAGCAAACCACAAAGGGGTTTCAGACTATCACAAAGAAACACAGTCAAGCACACAACCACACTCACAACAGGGCCTACTTTAGAGTCGCCATTTAATTTAACACAAACATATCTGAAGGAAAAGAAAAAGAAAAAACTGTTCCTAGAAGACAACATGAAACTTCATAAAGAAGGTGGCTGGATCAGGAATTGGAACTCGTACCATAGAAAGAAAAGCAGTTATTTGCAACTTGAAAATTAAAAAAGCTAAAATATATGTAAAGTATATTATTATTATTATTAAATTAAATTATAAAGTACTCTACATGTTAGCATTTCCGTGTTCATATCATATGTGATCATATGAAGTCTGTGGCAGAGAGCTGGCGATGGCTTTTCTTCTCCTTAGACATTTATGTATTTTCTTGACCTTAATCATACTACAGAATGTAACGAAAGTGTGAGTTCACTCCCTTTCTGGAACTCTTCAAATTAAATCTTTTCTCCATTTATAACGGTACAGTATCTAACAGTAGGGTTTACTTATATTTCCTTAGGCATAAGTGGTAAGATGATTTATGTTTTCTATTTTTCTAAATGTAGTTGTTTCTTAATTATACAGTACTGGCACATCTGACCAACATACAACACATCACCATTCTCCAGCAGCGTGGCAAAAAGAGCGAGACAGAAAGATAGGATACTTTATTTATCCCAATTGGATAATTGCAGTGCAACAGTAGCTGCCACAAAAGCTGCACTACACACTTAACCTAAAATATCAGGAGTTAAGTCTGCTCAATTCCAGTGTGGCATTAGCATGTTCTCCTCGTGTGTATAGTTGTGTCACCAGCGAACACTGGCTTCCCACCACATTCCAGAAATATTTGCAGTAAACCCCCATCATATTACAGTTTTCCTATGATTCCACTCCAAACCTGTATTTACAGTACATGTTCTTACAGAATTATGAATAGAAGTGGCATGTGCCCGTGACCATGTAGTGCGATGTTCCCAGGAAATCTTAGCTCTGTTTATCATGGTGCCAGAAAGTGGCAATATTTACCATGCTGGTTGGAGATGGAAAGACGAATGTCACTGTATTCTGTTCACAGGACGTTACTACTACTCCTCCTACTACTGGCAAGTTATGGCTTCCTAAACCACACCTTTTTTATTATTACTTTCTCTCTTGGTCTTGATTTGTGTAAACACATGCATCCAGGGGAATTGTACCAAAAGGCAGCTTTTCTATTGCTGCTCTTCTTAAACAGGCAACTTGGTCCTTATCCTGCGAGCCTGGTATTTCTTTCACTTAACATATCATGACAGCTTACATTCTTACCAGCTCTCTCTATGGCTTTACACTCCCTCCAAGCTCGAGTTATAATATGTGGAGGTGAAGGTGCCTATCCTATAGCGTCTTTGGAAAATATTCCACCTTCTTTTACCTTTCTCCGGCGCTCCCAGCAATAGGACTTTTAGGGCACCCCAAACATTTATAGAGCACAATTTTTAATTAACTTAATTTCCCTCCAACTGCCACCTTCTTCCAATGATTAGTCTCCCCACACCTTCTCTACTACAGCAACAATTCCTACCATGTCAACTGGAATGTCCATTGATGAGTCCATCTCCAACTATCAGTATGGGCTGTCCATGACTAAACACCAAGTAAAGAACACAAATATGGAAGCTACACACAGGAAAAGCTGTGGGATGAGATGGAGTCACTCCTCGCATCATGGCACTCTTTGAGAGGCTAATCCTGCACTATAGGATTCCTCTTGTGGTAGGCCACGTGGACCTACTGCAGTTTTCCTATCAAACAAAGATTGTAGTGGAGAATGCAATCGTCTACCTGCCCCACAAACCTTATTCTCACCTGGACAAACCTGGCACCACTTTGAAGCTTATGTTTTTTGATTTCTCTACTGCCTTCAGTATCATCTGGGTTTCAATTTTAAGGGGTAAGCTTAGAGATATGTGGGTGAATGAGCCTATGGTGTCCTGGATAATGGACTATCGGTCAGGCAGACTGCAGTTTTTGATATGAATGTGAGCATCACTGGAGCAATACAAGATTAATCCCGTCTTCTTTTCTTTTTACTCTGTACCCCTCATAATATAAATATAACATCCGGTCATGTCACTTGCAAAAATTCTCAGATGACTCTGCACTTATGGGAAGGCCAATCCACCACCATGAACATGAAATAACATATCTAAATCAGTCACACTGAGGACATCTAGAGACAGTCACCTTGGCTTATTTAAATAAAATGGACTACTTGGATGAAACCTATGTCAACACATGAAAAAGATGTCCTCTTCATACAATAGGTTCCAAAGCTGGGAACAGATATGTGACTTAGTCACTGTCATTTGAACCACTGAATTTAAAATGCAAAATGGAGCTGTAACTGGTTATTCTGAGGAAGTGTATTGTGGGTTAAGCAGTAATAGCTTCAAAATATTTAGTAGTCATTGATTAGAACTGACATTGAATTTAGCAACTGCATCTCTTTAATGAGTAATCAAACCACCTTACCTAAGCCACCAACCAGTGGTTAATAATGTATTCATCAAAAAATCTATTGGTGTACTGGTTAGTACAGCACCCTCTCAGTGCCTGTGCAGACGTCCCTCACACAAGTTCAAAATTAGCAAATCAGCTTAAATGATAATTCACAAGTGTCTGTGTCTAAGTCGGAGTGTGCTAAAGTGGAACCTTATAATAGACTGGCCTAGTTCCAAGTTCTGGTATGTCAGGCTCTGGGCACAAAGAGCACTGAATTGAACTAAGGTTTTGCAGGACACACTGACATTATCCAGTTTTGCTATGCTTGGACATGCAAGACTTTGGTAAAAAGCAAACTGCCAGCACTCTTAATTCCAACTCAATCATCAAGTTTTTCTCCTCACAGGGCCTCTTTAGAATGGAGCCTCTGGGCCTTTTCTGATAAAGAGATCACAAAGTGACATCCCATAAATACAGTACCTCCTCAATGCAAAATCTAAACACTTGAACTTGATTCAACTATAGGGAGTATTGATGAAAAAAACTTTGCAACAGTTGT
Organism: Polypterus senegalus; assembly: GCF_016835505.1. Taxonomy (NCBI): domain Eukaryota; kingdom Metazoa; phylum Chordata; class Cladistia; order Polypteriformes; family Polypteridae; genus Polypterus; species Polypterus senegalus. The sequence goes on along the minus strand of NC_053157.1, from coordinate 190,484,669 downwards.
CAACCACAAGGTTGGAATTATGCACCCCAAAGAAACCCATGGCAAAACGTCTACTCCATTCTTTAAAAACCATTACAAGCACCAGATCTACAGTGGTGTGAAAAACTATTTGCCCCCTTCCTGATTTCTTATTCTTTTGCATGTTTGTCACACAAAATGTTTCTGATCATCAAACACATTTAACCATTAGTCAAATATAACACAAGTAAACACAAAATGCAGTTTTAAATGATGGTTTTATTATTTAGGGAGAAAAAATCCAAACCTACATGGCCCTGTGTAAAAAAGTAATTGCCCCCTTGTTAAAAAATAACCTAACTGTGGTGTATCACACCTAAGTTCAATTTCCGTAGCCACCCCCAGGCCTGATTACTGCCACACCTGTTTCAATCAAGAAATCACTTAAATAGGAGCTGCCTGACACAGAAAAGTAGACCAAAAGCACCTCAAAAGCTAGACATCATGCCAAGATCCAAAGAAATTCAGGAACAAATGAGAACAGAAGTAATTGATCTATCAGTCTGGTAAAGGTTATAAAGCCATTTCTAAAGCTTTGGGACTCCAGCGAACCACAGTGAGAGCCATTATCCACAAATGGCAAAAACATGGAACAGTGGTGAACCTTCCCAGGAGTGGCCGGCCGATCAAAATTACCCCAAGAGCGCAGAGACGACTCATCCGAGAGGCCACAAAAGACCCCAGGACAACGTCTAAAGAACTGCAGGCCTCACTTTCCTCAATTACGGTCAGTGTTCACGACTCCACCATAAGAAAGAGACTGGGCAAAAACGGCCTGCATGGCAGATTTCCAAGACACAAACCACTGTTAAGCAAAAGAACATTAGGGCTTGTCTCAATTTTGCTAAGAAACATCTCAATGATTGCCAAGACTTTTGGGAAAATACCTTGTGGACTGATGAGACAAAAGATGAACTTTTTTGGAAGGCAAATGTCCAGTTACATCTGGCGTAAAAAGAACACAGCATTTCAGAAAAAGAACATCATACCAACAGTAAAATATGGTGGTGGTAGTGTGATGGTCTGGGGTTGTTTTGCTGCTTCAGGACCTGGAAGGCTTGCTGTGATAGATGGAACCATGAATTCTACTGTCTACCAAAAATCCTGAAGGAGAATGTCCGCCATCTGTTCGTCAACTCAAGCTGAAGCGATCTTGGGTGCTGCAACAGGACAATGACCCAAAACACACCAGCAAATCCACCTCTGAATGGCTGAAGAAAAACAAAATGAAGACTTTGGAGTGGCCTAGTCAAAGTCCTGACCTGAATCCAATTGAGATGCTATGGCATGGCCTTAAAAAGGCGGTTCATGCTAGAAAACCCTCAAATAAAGCTGAATTACAACAATTCTGCAAAGATGAGTGGGCCAAAATTCCTCCAGAGCGCTGTAAAAGACATTGCAAGTTATCGCAAACGCTTGATTGCAGTTATTGCTGCTAAGGGTGGCCCAATCAGTTATTAGGTTCAGGGGGCAATTACTTTTTCACACAGGGCCATGTAGGTTTGGATTTTTTTTCTCCCTAAATAATAAAAACCATAATTTAAAAACTGCATTTTGTGTTTACTTGTGTTATATTTAACTAATGGTTAAATGTGTTTGATGATCAGAAACATTTTGTGTGACAAACATGCAAAAGAATAAGAAATCAGGAAGGGGCAAATAGTTTTTCACACCACTGTATGCTCTCTCTGAAGACTCAATGCTCCCAACCTGACCTAAAGTTCTGCTCCATAGCAGGGACCCTACTGTCAAGGGTTAAATGCCATAACAAAGATTGGACTGATTACTTTAGCAAGGTTTGGACTTGCAGCACCCTCGCCACAGTCCAATACAAGCAAGTCTTCCACTATTCCAGTCCAGTGCAAGCTTACTGTTCATAGCAAAAGTAAAGCTAGATGCACAAGTAAGAGTGAGACTATATGTAAAAGCCATATGTTCATCTTGCTAAAGATGGGAGTTGACTGATCATCAACTGTCCAGCTGATAAAAAAAACTATGCTAGCAAAAGAAGAAAAGACAGTGTGTGTAACCAGAAGGTACAACCAAGGTGAAGAAGGACAAGAGCTCCTGAAAATAAAGAAGCACACTTAACTTCCTTTCACAGTGACAGAGAAAGCTAATCCAGAAGGAGCAAAGCATTCCCTATTCCAAACTATAACTTCACCTTATTGGATTCAGAGAAATATTAATTGTATCTTAATAGTTGGGATAAAGCCAGCTGATGTATTATGGTACTGGGGTCACTGTAACTGAAATATAATAACCTTAATGAATCTTAAGCTACCAACTGTTACAAGTTTATTTTCTTAAACTCAATAGGAAAGTTCAGAGCAACATCTCCCACCCACAGAACTTGGCTTAAATCAGTGTGGACTAGCTGTGAGCAAATGAATGCCAGGATGTAGATGCTAGAAACTTAATAAATACCAAAAGAATGTATCCAACTTGACCATAAGAATTAAAAGATCAGATTTTATTAGTTATGTGCCTTTTTCTGTTGGAGAGAAAAAGTTTAACTAAGCTAGCGTAAATTTATGTTTTGTGTTATTTTCATATCACTGTATCTATATACATGGATATCCATCCATCCATTATCCAACCTTCCATATCCTAACTATAGGGTTACGGGGGTCTGCTGGAGCCAATCCCAGCCAACACAGGGCGCAACGCAGGAAACATTTGAACATTTAAAACCCTGTACAGCAGCTGTCCTACTCTTTGTCTTTCATTTCTGGCCCTGGGGGCGGTTAAATCTTTTGGCACAAATTCTCGTCTCGCAGGACGCAAGTTCTTGATATTTTTTCGTTTACACTTTAAAAACGGAATAAGAATCTGAAAATCTAACAACATCAAATTAAAGTTCAATAAATTCTGAAAAGAATGATACCAAACATATACAAACCGGATTCCAAAAAAGTTGGGACACTAAACAAATTGTGAATAAAAACTGAATGCAATGATGTGGAGATGGCAAATGTCAATATTTTATTTGTAATAGAACATAGATGACAGATCAAACGTTTAATCCGAGTAAATGTATCATTTTAAAGGAAAAATATGTTGATTCAAAATTTCACGGTGTCAACAAATCCCAAAAAAGTTGGGACAAGTAGCAATAAGTAAATTTGAGCATAGCGAAGAGCTGGAAGACCAATTAACACTAATTAGGTCAATTGGCAACATGATTGGGTATAAAAAGAGCTTCTCAGAGTGGCAGTGTCTCTCAGAAGCCAAGATGGGTAGAGGATCACCAATTCCCACAATGTTGCGCAGAAAGATAGTGGAGCAATATCAGAAAGGTGTTACCCAGCGAAAAATTGCAAAGACTTTGCATCTATCATCATCAACTGTGCATAACATCATCATCCGAAGATTCAGAGAATCTGGAACAATCTCTGTGCGTAAGAGTCAAGGCCGTAAAACCATACTGGACGCCCGTGATCTCCGGGCCCTTAAACGACACTGCACCACAAACAGGAATGCTACTGTAAAGGAAATCACAGAATGGGCTCAGGAATACTTCCAGAAACCATTGTCAGTGAACACAATCCACCGTGCCATCCGCCGTTGCCAGCTGAAACTCTACAGTGCAAAGAAGAAGCCATTTCTAAGCAAGATCCACAAGCTCAGGCGTTTCACTGGGCCAGGGATCATTTAAAATGGAGTGTGGCAAAATGGAAGACTGTTCTGTGGTCAGACGAGTCACGATTCGAAGTTCTTTTGGAAATCTGGAACGCCATGTCATCCAGACCAAAGAGGACAAGGACAACCCAAGTTGTTATCAACACTCAGTTCAGAAGCCTGCATCTCTGATGGTATGAGGTTGCATGAGTGCGTGTGGCATGGGCAGCTTGCATGTCTGGAAAGGCACCATCAATGCAGAAAAATATATTCAGGTTCTAGAACAACATATGCTCCCATCCAGACATCATCTCTTTCAGGGAAGACCCTGCATTTTTCAACAACATAATGCCACACCACATTCTGCATCAATCACAACATCATGGCTGCGTAGGAGAAGGATCCGGGTACTGAAATGGCCAGTCTGCAGTCCAGATCTTTCACCTATAGAGAACATTTGGCGCATCATAAAGAGGAAGGTGCGACAAAGAAGGCCCAAGACGATTGAACAGTTAGAGGCCTGTATTAGACAAGAATGGGAGAGCATTCCTATTTCTAAACTTGAGAAACTGGTCTCCTCGGTCCCCAGACGTCTGTTGAGTGTTGTAAGAAGAAAGGGAGATGCCACACAGTGGTGAAAATGGCCTTGTCCCAACTTTTTTGGGATTTGTTGACACCATGAAATTCTGAATCAACATATTTTTCCCTTAAATTTATACATTTTCTCAGTTTAAACTTTTGTTCCGTGATTTATGTTCTATTCTGAATAAAATATTAGAAGCTGGCACCTCCACATCATTGCATTCAGTTTTTATTCACTTTTTTGGAATCCGGTTTGTATATATATATATATATATATATATATATATATATATATATATATATATATATATATATATATACACACACACATATTTCCGGTGACTACCTGTTGAAGCTAATCGAGAGAATGCCAAGAGTGTGCAAAGCAGTAATCAGAGCAAAGGGTGGCTATTTTGAAGAAACTAGAATATAAAACATGTTTTCAGTTATTTCACCTTTTTTGTTAAGTACATAACTCTACATGTGTTCATTCATAGTTTTGATGCCTTCAGTGAGAATCTACCAATGTAAATGGTCATGAAAATAAAGAAAACACATTGAATGAGGAGGTGTGTCCAAACTTTTGGCCTGTACTGTATATATATATATATATATATATATATATATATATATATATATATATATATATATATATATATATATATATATATATATATATATATAACACAAGACGAGACATGGACAGATAAAGGTTTGGGGCCGCCACCCGTATAATGTGGTATCCTGACTGCAAAAGTCGCTTTTAACAAATAATCAGCACTGAAGTGCATTCAACTGAGTCCAAAACAAGACTGAGGAAACAAAGGAAAAGGGGCAGATTTTAAAGGGGGAGACAGGAAGTGAGGTCATATGGATCCGGCACGTGGTCATTCCACCATTGGGTCATAGCCGGACGTGACATCAGAGGGACTGGAGCTGGTGTGGCCGACTTCCATTGGCTCAGTCCCGGAAGTGATGTCAGGAGAGCCAGGTGAAATCCCCGGAATGGTCTACAGGCAAGGGAGAAAAAGAGTCAGTGCACTCTGCCACACCCCAGCATGCCTCCGAACTGCCTTCACTCAAGCCCTTTAGCTGCCTCCCATGCACATGTGTGTGACAATATATATATATATATATATTATATAATTTAATACATATATTAACCTTATGAATAATTGCATTATTTGGTTATTACAGCTAACGTGTTTGGGTTATTTGTAGAAAAACATTTAATCACGATGTCCAGATCGCAACAGAGAAAGTGAAAGTTATATAATGTAGGCTTTCATTGATTTATGAACATCATTCATAAACATCTTCATAGTTCCAGTGTCCATATGGAAGGTAAAGCAGAGTTATCTCACACATGCTACAATATTTAGTGTTATGTAATTAATGACTTATTTCAGCTTGAAAATATATATACTTGTGGTATTTGTTTTGTACATTGATTTATGCCATTCATTGATAAATGGATTTAAATGGCTATTTATCATAATTATCATTTCCATAAAAAATCCATTCCAAAAATATACCTTCATTATTATAAAGTAACCTGTTTGTAATTAATGGCATCTTTTCATTTTGCTCGTTTTTTAAAAAACATTTTTTAGTTCTTTTGTTATTTCCAATGTGTTGCTGCTAACCACCACTGACCTTGCCACAGTATCAGGAGATGCACTAAAACATGTCAAGTTAAAAATTAAAATGAATTCAAATTAGAAAGGTGTTGGCAGAAGTTGACTATAATTAACCTTTTGTTAATACATAAATTGAAAAAAAAGTCTCTTAGGTTTTAGGAAACTGAATAAATGGTCTTTGTTCCTTTTGTTATGTAGGTCACACAGCTGTACTTGCTATGTCATGTATTCAAACAGACGGTCTACAAAAATGAAGCTTGCATGTTTGCAAAAATATATCTTTTAAACATACCTTTTTATGTAAATACCAATTTCAAGGTCATGGTAAACTTCTTTTTCCATAATACATTATTTTCCTGCTTATGTTACAAGTAAAATGACAAAAAAAATAGTATTAAACATACAAATATATATAATAAGTCACTCACTTTCAAAACACATAGCATTACATCTGCACAATCTGATCCATCCAAAACATTTTTCCAATGATTTGCCTATGATTTGCTAACCGTGAATCTAATATGTTGGTATAAAGCTGACCTCTTATTTTAAAATGGCATTTTAAAACAAAGTACAACACCTCTGGATAAAACAGGATGTCTGAGATGCAGATCACGTGCATCTTTAATAAGATAAAGGGATGCAATCAATCAGGACTTGAAATAGCATGACTGTTCAAAGCATGGATGTACTTTTCAAGTTACAATAAGATTCATTTTAGTAGAGATTGCTAGCAGGATTTGAAAAGCGCTGAATCAGTAATGCCAATGCCATATCATAGAAGCTCAGTCAAAACAAAAAGGTATAATCTCACAATTTTATCAGTGATAAAAACATTCACATTTTATTTTTGCTTTACAATGTGTCATTTAATGCAAACACCATCATAAAGTACCATACAGAACAAATTCAAATTAAATGACATATGTATATATTAAAGATTTAGAATAGTACTACTCCACGTACTCTGTATAATGCTTAGATATGCAGGAACTGGGTGGTCAGATGTATTAGCCCAGTAAAATATGACTTACCTTGTCCTAATGAGCATGGGCCCCAGATGTGTTCACTCAATGGTGTTATAGTCTCCTTAAAAGGATAGTCCACTCAAAAATGATTTTTTTTATATTATGTTACTTACTCCATGTGTTCGGTGTGATGATCAAGAAAAAATTGTAATCTAATGTTTTCATGGAGAAGGGAAATAAAGTAAAATAAAAAAAAAAAAGTTTGATAGAATAGCAGTGTACAGTTGATCTTCAATTCAAAAGCTCAAATTGGAGCTGATTTTTCTGGAAACTGTCAAGCACCACATACAAGCAGTCGAGATGCGACTTCCAATCATTACTGAAAATGACCATATCATTGAGATAGGTCCCAGCATATTCAGAATGGGGTCTGATTCATCATTTGCTGAAAAGTCAATGGCGCACCATGCAGCCCAAATGGGAGCCTGGTGAATTCAAGCAACCCATCTGGGGTAGCAAATGTAATCTTTTCACAACTGGACGCCTCCAGGGGTAGCAGCCAGTATCCCTTCATGAGATCCAGGGTGGAAAAATACGAGGCTTGTCTGAGTTTCTCCAACAAGTCATTAATACGCAGCATCAGGTACACATCAAACTTAGAAACCTCATTCAAGCATCTAAAATCTATACAGAACCGAATAGAACCATCTAGCTTTGGAACCAAAAGAATTGGGCTTCGCCACCTGCTTTTACTTTTGCAAATTACTCCTAGTTCAAGCATCTTCTTCACCTACTCTAACTCCAGGTTTAATTACGATCTTGTGTTCAGCAATTTCAGTCCAGCCAGGCATGGCCGAAAAGACATGGGAGTTCCTCCTGATCAGTGACAGCAACTCAACCATCTGGGTGTCCGTCAAATCACCAATAGTAATCTCTGTCTGAAAGACTGCCGCTGATGTGGCCAACACTTTGTGTGATTTGTGCCACGCTTTCAAAAAGATTAACATATATGATTTGCATGTGCCTTTGTCTGCCAGGCATTCTGACCTTGTAATTTGCAGGACTCATACGCTCTTCCACTACTGCTTGACCCGACCACTTCACCTGAAATTTTTGGGGGTCAGATAAGATCAACACCAGGACTCGAGCAACTTTTTTGGATCTGCAAAATTTGCTTTCTTGTCGTACTTTTGTTATTGTTCCTCCTGTTCACACTGCTGATGCTCCATCACAATAGAGAAAAATTTAGAAATCTGCTCTTGGAGCAAAACGAACCGACAGAAAATCTCACCCAGTGAGTTGCACTGTGAACCCCCATCCATTCCTTCTGAAAAATATCCAACAACCCTCATGGTGGGTGGCCAAATAACAATTCGAATGAACTATTGCCAGTGGATGCCTGAGGTGACTCCCAAACAGCAAACAAGAGAAAGACATGGTGCCCCAGGAGATCAGATCCGCTGAATCGTGTTTTAAAATCTTAAATGGTTCACCCAGGCCATTTATCTGTGGGTGATAAACAGTGGTGCACTGCCCACTTTGTAGTGGTGCAGAGTCTTAACAATAGCTTGGGTGTTGGCCTTCTGCAGCGTGGCCATCTCAGGGTACTTTTTTGCATAATCAACCATCATGAGCATGTACTGATGCCCATTCTAGCTCTTAGGAAGTGGGCCAACAATGTTTAACCCAACCCTCTCAAAGGGGACATCGAAAATAGACCCGTTAGAGCTCCTCTCTCACTGATGTCTATGAGTGAAAACAACTTGAGAATTGGGGCAAGACAAAACTGTTCCACATCTCGGCCCATATTCAGCTAATAAAAGCATTTCAAAATGCAATCCCTGGTCTTCTCTTCGCCAAGATGACCCCCAGACATGAGTGTTGGAAATTTTTCTTTGCCCACTTGGGACCACCAACTGCTCAATCAGCCCTTTCCCTATACAACCAGAATCACCCAATATAAGAAATCATCTTTAATCAAAAAGTGTGGTATTTTGAAATTTGGGCCCTCCTGTTCCATATAGTGAGTCATTTGAGACATATGTTAGTTTAAATGCAAAGTCTAAGGTGCGGTCAGCCCATTGCAGGTCCGCAAACTCAGTTTGAGTATCAGTCCCAACTTCTCCCGGGCCCAATGCAGAACCCTGCTTTATTCCAGCTATTGTTTCTCTGCGGCCCATAGCTGCTGTCTGGCCTGTGGAGGATGAAGGTGTGGACACCTGATGCAAAGTGTCCTCCAATTGTCCCAGACCCTTAGGCAAGGGGTCGGCTCCTACCTCACTGGACAAATCAGGTTCAGCGTTGTTAGAGGTGAGCACCACCCTCTCGACTGCAGAGAGAGGTACCCTGTAGGTGACTAAGACGCATGAGAATAGGGCATTCCTCTTTCCTTTTAAAAAAAAGGCCATGTAACATCTCCATGAACACAGCGAATGTTAACACAGTCCATATTTGCCTAGGTAATCTGCTGGAGCAAATCAAAGCAGACTGCACAGAGGTCATTACCAAAGTCCAACAGGGTGGGTATTTTGTGTCCAGCCAACTTAATTGAGACCTTGAAATGGTCTTTCTTCAACACTTTGGGAGAACCTGAGAGCTGTATATCTGAGCCAGACCAAGGTCCATGGACTGTACAGGCAAGAGGTGGCAATCCTAAGTCAGATGCCCCGGTTCTTCACAGCAAAACCACCTGTGCTCGATGCCAGCTGTGGGTTTCCTACGATAGATTCTTCTACACGTGATGTTGGTCTGTGTGTCCCCAGGCAGTGGCATTAATGACTTTAGGATTGTGGTCTTGAGCAGGAGAAACCGAGGCAAGGGGGTGGCGTCAAACATTGCTCCGAGGAGAGGAGAGGATGAGGTGAAAGCTGCAACCCATAGCTCTAGCAAATGGTAGGCACACACTGGTTGGGTCAAAGTTATTGCCAAGTTAGGATTGCCCCTCTGTTTCCAGGTGGCTTGGGCGCCCTCCAGTCTGTGGGTCAGGCCCAGCACTGAGTGGACATCACTCTGAAGCATCTCATCACAAAGGTCTTCATTTATCCCTAACAAGACTGCGTCAATAGCAAGCTTTTCCACAATGCTCTTGAAGGTGTCTCCACGAAACCAGCTTTGAATCAGATCTACCAAGTCCTGGACCTGTCCCCGTATAAGTCGATCTGAATCATTTTGCCACTGCCAAAATGGACATCACTTGGCCAAGTAGCTCATAGCTGTGCAGAGGAGGATCTGCTGCTTCAGAAAGTCAAAATAATCAAGCCTTTCGGGAGGATCATTTTGCATCACCTGTAGGGCCTCCCTGGTCAAAAAGGAAGCAAAAATTGAGACCCAGCCTCTCTTGTTCCAGCACATCAGTGTTGCTGTGTGTTCAAATTGTATGTCTGTTGAGGATCCATTGGTATAAAACTCCACTCCTGGTACCATGTGACGCACAAGTCACTGTCTTCCACCCACAAGAAGACACTGAGTCCACAGGTTTCAGGAACACCAAATTATTTATTTTTAAAGCAGACACAGTCAGGGTATTAATTCAAATGGAACTACCACTTTCATACACACAGACCCAAAAAAACAAGCAATAATGGTGCCAGGTTTATGGCGGGGTTAGACTGTTGCCTGCATCAACCATCAGCTGACTGGTGTGTTATGTGGTGAAGCTGCGAACCTGTGTTTGCCTCGGCGACGGACAAGCAATACCTACCTGCGTTGATAATTTCAGTGCACCACACAGCTGGGGGAGTTTTGGGGTCTCAAAAACCTCACAATATTTAATATTATGAAATTTAAGAAAAGATATTTAAATACATCTCTGGATTAATGTATACTAGCCAACCCGCAGAGTACCATACGCCGCTATAATCAGGCCAGTTTTTTAATGATTTTTAAGCACAGGGAGAAAATTAACATTTGTAAAATCGTTAATGTAAGAAATCAGAAAGAAAAGCAACATTGTAACCATGCACGGAACGAACCAACACACAATCGTCCGTGACTGAAAACTGGCGGACCGCCATCGCTCATGTGCCTATCTCCAACTCGTCACTTGAGTCATTGTCGTCATTGCACAGTTCAGATGCACCTGTGACTCACGTAGACTTTCCGTGTTCCTGCAGGAGCATCTAAGAAGACGCAGTTTGTCGCGGATGCGAATTGCTGTATGTAGCGTGTAAAAGTTTGCTATGATGCACGTGGTCGTGTGTCATAACCGAAAACTCGGTTTTTAAAGACTGCTTACTTAATTGTGTTTTAACCTCAGTTATAAAGGATTGTTTTAAGGATCCCATGGGATACCCCTCGCAAACCGTTTTACACACTGCATATGGCGATTCACCTCCGGGAGAAACATGCCTCTATAAACAGTCAACATGGCTCAGGGGTGCATGTGGCCTCTACGACAGACGAATATAAATGATGCCATTTTTTCTGTGTCGTCGCGTCCGAGTTGGTGGGCGTGGCTCTGCGAGTTGTCGTCGTGTCCAATGGTCTTGGAGTTGGTGGCCGTGGCTCCTTCCTGTGTGCGCCATAGGTGTCTTACTTGTCGGTGGCTTAGAGAATCTACGCCCCTTCCCGCGTGCTTTCCATCGGTTTCTTGCCTTAGTGAATTATATAAAGATAGATTTTTCTGCAATCATTACATGCTGGTTTATGTTTTTAATGAATATGACTGTTTTATTTAAATAAATGTGTAAAATGTATTCATTTTAATTGAATTTAATAATTCTAAAAAATTCCGGCTCATGTGTTTCATACCAAGTCTGAAAACAAATTCTCAGTTTTCCAAGGACACATGAAGTGCTTCTGTGTTTACAAACCTGGCTACAGTCAGGCTCACCAAAATTAGAACTTTGTAAAGGATGATATCTTTGAAAAACAAATCTAAATGAAAAGTATTGTATTTATACCAGTTACACTAACTATAATTTGTCAAATAAATCTTAATATGTCGACCAGTATCTTACATACATTGCTACAGTCATCTCTGTATAGCAGAAGGAGTTTAGTGTATTTTTAACTGTATCTCATAGCAACAAAAGCCCCTTACAAATGGCAAAGACATTTGGTGGGTACTGAACACAACAAGCTTTAAACTGTAGGCATTAAGTAACAATAAAAAAAATGGATGACAGCCAGGGTGCCCTCAGCCCATCAGATATAACAAAATTAACAAGTAAAATTAACACAAAGTGAAGTGATAGCAAAGTGGTGTCTTTTGGCAGAGCGTGTTACTCTTTGTAGTTATTTTTGAAAGTGAGGACTGATGAATCCCAGTAAAGTACAGTAAACAACTTGCATGCTTAGATGTCACAGTTGTGGAAAACATGTGCAGAAAAAGTCTTCCTGCTGATAAAACAAACTGTAGTGTGAACATGTGGCCTGTTAATATAATCTCTAATCCTGATGGATTAACCAGTAATTTTCCAGATTTACTCTAATGTTTATGCTGGGGTATATGAATAGCAGTTTGGTCATCAAAAAAAGTAATGTCACTTTACATGACAAATTACTAGAAAATAATAACACTAAGAAACAATAAAATTAAAAGCCATCAAATGAACATGAAACTTTAAAATGAATGTAAATAGGAGCGGATATACAGTAAATATTTATAGAAAGCATACATGACTCAACATATTGGAAAGTTATTAAAAAGATTTACACACAGGGATTATACAATCAGCAGCCAATTTATTAGGTACACCTGTTCAGCTACTTGTTAACGCAAATATCGAATCAGCCAATCACACAGCAGCAAACCATTGCATTTAGGAATGTAGACATTGTCAAAATGACCTTGTGAAGTTTAAACAGAGCATTAGGAAAGGGAAGAAAAGTAATTTAAGTGACTTTGAACATGTAATGGTTTTTGGTGCCTGATGGGCTGGTCCAAGTATTTCAGAAACTATTGACATTTTCACACAACAACCATATCTAGTATTTACAGAGAATGGTCCAAAAAAAGGGTAAATATCCACTGAGCTGCAGTTCTATGGGCAAAAATGCCTTGTTGATGCAAGTGGTTGGAGGAGAATGGCGGTACTGGTTCGAACAGATAGAAAGGCAACCGT